>NC_091460.1:20845433-21217100 GCF_027789765.1 Dendropsophus ebraccatus | reverse complement strand
AGGGGGTCCTGTATACATGTACTGTATAGATGGAGTAGGGGGTCCTGTATACATGTACTGTATAGATGGAGTAGGGGGTCCTTTATATACATGTACTGCATAGATGGAGTAGGGGGTCTACCAGTTATTACTGTGGATGTTATGAGGCAGCTTCCCTAGCAACCATCGCTCCCTGTGAAAATGAAAGCAGTAATCCTATTGGTTGCTAAGGCTCCAACTGCCATGTCTGCTGCAGCTAATTATATCACCTGTGTTTGAAGTGAGGAGATTTTCCCATTCATCTCTATGGGGCGCTCTTCCCCCTCCCCTCCTGTACATCTGGCGGGGACGGGACCTTCGCAATAACCTTCCCGGGCACCCAATGTATCTGTGTGCCAAATTTGGGGTCAAACGGTTCAGGCGTTTGGAAGTCTATAGAGGACAGACAGACAGAAGGACAGACAGACAGACAGACTTTGATTTTTATGATATACTAGAAAATGTACCCGGCGCTGCCCGGGTATAAATTGTCAGTGTGTTAATTAGATTTGTTCTAAGGTGCCCAGGAGGCCAAGCTAAAGGTATTGTTTTATCTGAGTTAATCAGTGGAATTAGTGTATACCTGTAGTGCATAGTTGGTGGGGTTCTTTATACCCACAATGTATAGTTTTTAGGGGTCTCGCATATCTGTAGTGCATAGTTGGGGGGCTGTATACCTATAGTGTATAGTTGAGGGAGGTCCTGTATACCTGCAGTGTACAGTTGGTGAAGGTCCTGTATACCTGTACTGTATTTTTCGGGGGTCCTGTATACCTGTAGTATATAGTTGGTGCTGTATACCTGTAATGTATAGTTGGTGGAGGTCTTGTATACCTGTAGTTTATAGTTTGAGGGTCCTGGATCTTGTAGTGTATAATTGGTAGAGGTCTTGTATACCTGTAGTATATAGTTCGGGGGTCCTCTATACCTGTAGTAAATAGTTTGAGGGTCCTGTATAACTATAGTATAGAGTTGGTGGAGGTCCTGTATACTTGTAGTGTATGGTTTTGAGGTCCTGTATACCTGTAGTGTATAGTTTGGGGTCCTATATACCTGTAGTATATAGTTGGTGGAGTTCCTGTATACCTGTAGTGTATAGTTTTGGGGTCCTGTATACCTGTAGTGTATAGTTTGGGGTCCTGTATACCTGTAGTATATAGTTGGTGGAGGTCCTGTATACCTGTAGTGTAAAGATTGGGGTCCTGTATACCTGTAGTATATAGTTTTGTGGAGGTCCCGTGCACTTGTAGTGTATAGTTTTGGGGTCCTGTATACCTGTAGTGTCCTGTATACCTGCAGGGTTGTATTTACCCGTATGGCAGTGTTTTTCAGTCACAGTGTGTCGGTATTGGTCAGGTCTGGTGTAGCGGTGTTATCCAGTCACGGTATGGTGGTATTGGTCAGGTCTGGTATAGCGGTGTTATCCAGTCACAGTATGGCAGTATTGGTCAGGTCTGATATGATGGTGTTATCCAGTCACAGTATGGTGGTATTAGTCAGGACTGGTGTGGTGGTGCTATCCAGTCACAGTTTGCCGGTATTGGTCAGGTGTGGTATGGCAGTGTTATCCAGTCACAGTATGGCGATATTGGTCAGGTCTGGTATGACAGTGTTATCCAGCACAGTATGGCGGTATTGGTCAGGTCTGGTATGGCAGTGTTATCCAGTCACAGTATGGTGGTATTGGTCAGGTCTGGTATGACAGTGTTATCCAGCACAGTATAGCGGTATTGGTCAGGTCTGGTGTGGCGGTGTTATCCATTCACAGTATGGCGGTATTGGTCAGGTCTTATATGACAGTGTTATCCAGTCACAGTATGGCGGTATTGGTCAGGTCTGGTATGACAGTGTTATCCAGTCACAGTATGGCGGTATTCGTCAGGTCTGGTCTGGCAGTGTTATCCAGTCACAGTATGGCGGTATTGGTCAGGTCTGGTGTGGCACTGTTATCCAGTCACAGTATGGCGGTATTGGTCAGGTCTGGTATGGAGGTGTTATCCAGTCACAGTATGGCGGTATTGGTCAGGTCTGGTATGGAGGTGTTATCCAGTCACAGTATGGCAGTATTGGTCTGGTATGGCAGTGTTATTCAGTCACAGTATGGTGGTATTGGTCAGGTCTGGTATGACAGTGTTATCCAGCACAGTATGGCGGTATTGGTCAGGTCTGGTGTAGCAGTGTTACCAAGTCACAGTTTGGTATACCTGTTGTGCCCTGTATATACATGTACTGTATGGATGGAGTAGGGGGTCCTGTATATACATGTACTGTATAGATGGAGTAGGGGGTCCTGTATATATATGTACTGTATAGATGGAGTAGGGGGTCCTGTATATACATGTACTGTATAGATGGAGTAGGGGGCCCTGTATACATGTACTGTATAGATGGAGTAGGGGGTCCTGTATATATATGTACTGTATAGATGGAGTAGGGGGTCCTGTATATACATGTACTGTATAGATGGAGTAGGGGGTCCTGTATATATATGTACTGTATAGATGGAGTAGGGGGTCCTGTATATACATGTACTGTATAGATGGAGTAGGGGGTCCTGTATATACATGTACTGTATAGATGGAGAAGGGCCCTGTATATACATGTACTGTATAAATGGAGTAGGGGGTCCTGTATACATATCCTGTATAGATGGAGTAGGGAGTCCTGTATATACATGTACTATATGGATGGAGTAGGGGGCCCTGTATATACATGTACTGTATAGATGGAGAAGGGGGCCCTGTATATACATGTACTGTATAGATGGAGTAGGGGGCCCTGTATATACATGTACTGTATAGATGGAGTAGGGGGTCCTGTATATACATGTACTGTATAGATGGAGTAGGGGGTCCTGTATATACATGTACTGTATAGATGGAGTAGGGGGTCCTGTATACATGTACTGTATAGATGGAGTAGGGAGTCCTGTATATACATGTACAGTATAGATGGAGTAGGGAGTCCTGTATATACATGTCCTGTATAGATGGAGTAGGGGGTCCTGTATATACATGTACTGTATAGATGGAGTAGGGGGTCCTGTATATACATGTACTGTATAGATGGAGTAGGGGGCCCTGTATATACATGTACTGTATAGATGGAGTAGGGGGCCCTGTATATACATGTACTGTATAGATGGAGTAGGGGGGTCCTGTATATACATGTACTGTATAGATGGAGTAGGGGGTCCTGTATATACATGTACTGTATAGATGGAGTAGGGGGTCCTGTATATTCATGTACAGTATAGATGGAGTAGGGGGCCCTGTATTTACATGTACTGTATAGATGGAGTAGGGGGCCCTGTATATACATGTACTGTATAGATGGAGTAGGGGGTCCTGTATATACATGTACTGTATAGATGGAGTAGGGGGTCCTGTATATACATGTACTGTATAGTTGGAGTAGGGGGTCCTGTATATACATGTACTGTATAGATGGAGTAGGGGGTCCTGTATACATGTACTGTATAGATGGAGTAGGGGGTCCTGTATACATGTACTGTATAGATGGAGTAGGGGGTCCTGTATACATGTACTGTATAGTTGGAGTAGGGGGTCTACCAGTTATTACTGTGGATGTTGTGAGGCAGCTTCCCTAGCAACCATTGCTCCCTGTGAAAATGAAAGCAGTAATCCTATTGGTTGCTAAGGCTCCAACTGCCGTGTCTGCTGCAGCTAATTATATCACCTGTGTTTGCAGTGAGGAGATTTTCCCATTCATCTCTATGAGGCGCCGCTCTTTCCCCTCCCCCTCCCCTCCTGTACATCTGGCGGGGACGGGACCTTCGCAATAACCTTCCCTGGCACCCAATGTATCTGTGTGCCAAATTTGGGGTCAAACGGTTCAGGCGTTTGGAAGTCTATAGAGGACAGACAGACAGGCAGACAGAAGGACAGACAGACAGACAGACAGACTTTGATTTTTATGATATAGATATATATATATATATATATATATATATATATATATATATATATATATATATATATATTGAAAAATACTAATACTTACTAAAAAAATTAAGGTAATACGATGTGTGAACATAGCAGAAATACAGGAGGAGACAGCTCATCTAAAAGTGATAATCACTGCATGAAAAAGGCTGACATATGCCGAAGTGTCAAGCACTGATGTGATATTAAACTACCCACTTCTTTTAGATGTGCTGTCTTCTCCTTTATTTTTAAATTGGACTGCCAACCTTGGGCCAGGTTTGGTGAGACAAGCACCCACCTATACAATGCATTCCCTAAGCCTGTGCTGTTGTATTTGTATCTTGTTAACCATGTGTGGACATAGCCTATCACTGCATTCCAGCACTGCAATTTTTATGAAAATTTTTATAAAAATTATGCTTAAAAACGCCTCAATGAATTGTGAAATTGACACTAAACTGTGTCGTTAGTTAACTACTAAAAAAGTAGGACTTTCCCCTGTTTGTAATGTCAGAACTGTTCTAGCATTATAAAAGGAGATAGCATTACCCACCCTAGGAAGGGACATAAAATACAGCTTCGTGGCATGCACACATGCGATTCCTGTAATGTCGTATATTTAATCAAATGTCCCTGCGGCGATGTGTATGTTGGTCAGACTAGCAGGTCCGTAAAAACACGACTGAATGAACACAGATCAGCCATCAGGAGATTATTACAGAGAGATCAGGCAGAAGGAATAGAAGAGGTAAAAAGCTTTGGTGAGACAGGTCTAGCGAGACATTTTGCAGAGAGGAAGCATAAAGTAAGTGATTTAAGATGGATTGTTTTGGAGGAGGTATGGTGTAGGGACAAGAGTGAGATCAGAAAGAAACTATTACAAAAAGAGACCTACTGGATTTGCACGCTTGATTCCCAGCAACCGAGAGGATTGAATGAAATGTGCAGTTTCCAGGCGTTTTTTTAACGTAGAGCTAGACTGCCATCTAGTGGCGGTTGTAAGCCTAGCACATACACACATCATTCATTATATAGAATCAAAAGTACATTTGTGACTTTATGAAAGAGATTATAAATTTATTTATAGTATAATAAATTGAATTACTTTTGAAAAGAAGATTATATGAGAAATTAAGCAAAAACTGTGGTGTCATCTTTATTGCGAAGGGTGAGAGAAGAAAGTATAGGTTTTTCGGTAGGGTGGCACACTCTCCAAAAGTCAAATTAGTGATGTGTCCTCATTAATCTACAAAAGACTGAAGCAAGGTGAACAATTTGTTTAGGTGGGATGGGGTGTACCATAGCAGACTGCTCCCATAACTCCAAGGGGGAAGTGTTAAAATCCCCACCCTGCAGCAGCAATGACGGTGGTAGTTTTGCTAGTTTTGCGTAAATACGCTCCATAAACCTCATTTGGCCTTTGTTGGGAGCATAGACATTACAAAGGGTAACCGGGGTACCCTCCAATTTACCTTGAAGAATTTGATTCTTCTATTTGGAAGGAGACAGAGCTATGAAACGAAGTGGAGACAACAAGAGAGAGTCCCAGCAAGCTCCATCCTGCAAGAGAGGTACAGGGGAACACCACAACTGCCAAGTCAGGAATTCAGCCAGACTGCTCCATTCCCAGAGATACAGTAACACAGGTAGCAATAACATCTGAAAAAAAGGGAAAGAACATAAGGGAGGGACACAATAAACAATAGACAAAACAGATACCACACAATAACCAAAGCACTATTGTACCGGAGGAGCCACCAGTGCTCAACCAGAACCCACTGAGAAACAAGAACAATGCAAAAGTGAAATTTGGAACAAATACAGGCTTGCCAATAAGGGTGAGCAGTAACCTATTCAGTGGGATACAGGGGGAGAAGAGCAGAAGAAGGAAGAGGAAAATAAAGCTAACATAAAGGGGGTCAAAATGTATTAGTATGGAGAGAACACATGTCCCCAATAAAAACAGGAGGATAGGAAGCATAGCTAACTCACAGTCTAGGCTCCATTACTACCTGAGGGGTATATGAAAACAAGTTGTAGTGGTTAGTGTAACAATGTTAAAGGCAAAGAGAGAAAACTGAGCAGGCAATAAACCCGGGTGTAACATGCTCAAGGTCTACGCGACTGTCTCAGGTATGTCACAGGTATGTCAGGCTGGAGAGGTATATTTTCGCTGAGGAGGAGGAGGTGGTGGCAGCAACTCCCAATTTTGCAGACGAGGAGGTGGAATATCCAGTGTGGTCCAGATCCTCAGCCAACCTCAGCTTAGCTGATCTGCTATCTCTCCAAGCAGTGAGGCTGAAGGGAAATCCCCACTTATACAGTATCCCCAGATCGAGCAATGTTTGCAGGAGAGGGCGGAGGCACCTCCGTTTTTGTAGTGTGACCCATGAGAGGTCTGGGAGTCGTTGCAGGGTGGAACCCTCATAGACAATGTCCCGTAAATCTGGCTCTCGACATAATAGACTCTTTCAGAGTGTAATCGGTAATGCAAAATATGACATCTCTCGGCAATGGTGAGGCATCTTTAGGTCTAGGGGCATGGTGAGCTCTATCCATTTTCACTCTGTGTTCTTGTGGTGCTTTTAATATCTGATTAAAAATAGTTTCCAAGGTGGGCCTAAGGTCAGAGTCACAAATTTGTTCAGGGAGGCCACGCACACGAATATTGTGTCTCCGCCCCCTATTATCAATGTCCTCCAAGTGTCGTTGATATTCACAGATAGCCGTATGCTGGTTGTAGACAGTAGTTTGGAGCTCTTTAATGTAGATACGAGTGTCATCATGATCCCCTTCCAGGGTGCCAATGTGATGCCCCATGGTTAGTCAACCTTAGCGGATCACTGTTATTTTGGCCTTAAAGGCCTCTTTCACTTCAGCTATGAGACCTTTAAAGTCCTCCTTAGTAGGCATATTCAGTAAATATTGGGGCCAGTGTGTATCTGCTAATACTGGGTTATCTTCCCTGTCAGATGCTGTGGATTGGGAGGACCACCAGTCAGCCTTATCAGAGTTATGGTGGCTGGGAGACACACTGTCCGTGTTGGTGCGATGCTGCTGGGGAAAGCCGTGTCCCGGCGCCTGAAGGAGCGAAGCTGCAGCTACGCTTGCTCGCGTGTTAATGCGTTGTGGCTTGGGTGGCAGAGCTTGGTATTGCGAGACCGCCATTGGCGGTACCCAGGGGCGTAGCTAGGGGTTCAGCCTAGGGGGGGCGAGTGAGTCTGAGTGGGCCCCCAACCAAGGTTACCCATAGGAAACCTCAGCAGGTGACAAGGATTTCTGAATAATAAAGTGAATATTGTTCTACATTTCTGATAGTGAATAAGAATAAAGAGCCGTGTAAGAGGCTTCTACATCTGGAATATAGAACCGCAAAAAAGTAAAAGGGCTTAAGATTAGAAAAATATAGCTACCTTCTTCCACAGACAGCACCACTCTTGTCCTCAGTTTGTGTGTGGTATTCAACTAAAGTGAATGGAGCCAAGTTGTGATACCACACACAACCTAAGAGCAGGGGTGGCGCTGTTTTTGGAAGAAAACAATTATGCTGTTTTTCTTTTAATTCTGGAGAACCCTTTTAACCAGATTATCTTTGCCTAAAAATAATAGTGGTATAGGTAATAAGCTTTTAGACATCTATCTATCTATCTATCTATCTATTTATCTATCTATCCATCTATCTCCTGTCTGTCTGTCTATTTATCTATCTATCTATCTATCTCCTATCTATCTATCTATCTCCTATCTATCTATCTATCTATCTATCTATCTATCTATCTATCTATCTATCTATCTCCTATCTATCTATATAGAAGATAATTCAGCAGCACTCCAATAGCTCGTGGTGCCAGCGGATCGAGTCCTGACCAAGGACGCAATAGGTAGGTAATAGATAGTCCACAGCACTCGGAATAGTATCGTGCAAAAAAAGTGTTGTTTTATTCCATCAAATCTCTAGAAATAATCAAGTGCAGCACACAAATATACCAGGAGCAACGTTTCAGCGATTAGACCTCGCCATTTTCAAGCACGGTATGTGAACAAATCAGTGGGTTTAAATACACATGTGAGAAAAATACAAAGTAGTGATTGGTTTAGACAAAAGCATGTCATGTGTTCAGAATCATTTCAGTGTCCAAGTCCATTAACCCATAAGGGTATATCCAGTATAAGTGGTAAGGAGTAGTTCTCCACGGAGTCCACTCTAACACCAATAAGTGATAGTGTATAATCATATAGTAGTAAGCTTGTAAATATTAAAGTCCATTATATGTATTAGATATCATATATACATAATAAAGAGCATCATACGTGGTCTGGATTAGTCAATGTTGCAGTAAGACGATCCTCTCTCCAATGCTTGAATATGCACAGATTTCTCTCAAGGTATGCACACCTTAACCTTACGGCTCCAATTTAAATGCAGAGCCAGAATGCCGTAATCCCGTGTGAACAGGCTCTTGGTTTAGCTTGGTTGTCCTTGAGTCAGGAACCGGTGGAGAGACCCCACTCCCGAGATCCACTCCTCCGGTGAGCAAGATACCGGCTCAAACCGCGGGTTATGATGCCGCAGTGTGCACAGTAACTTACCCTTTCCCGATCTCCAAGCCCCTCCGGGCGTTTCCCGCAACCTCGCATTTCCTAGGTCTGAACACCGGCCAAACAGGGAGTAAGATGTAATCGTCTTATCAGAATAAGCAATATATACAGGTCCGTCTTACACTTCTTGACTATCCAGCCACCGCATACTCTTGTTTCTGTAAAATACAATGAACAATATCAGTAATATAATAACCAAAGTATCCATAATCCTTGTATATAAAAAGTATATATATTTTTTAAAGAAATAGTAATAATAATTATAAATAACCCAATTTTTGTTCATTCCTATATCACTCAGGAACTTAGTCCAAATATCAGCAGGTGTTAGCAAACCTTATACCTGTTCTCACCGCATTCACATTTGTTACTTAAACATATTTGCATGTACTTTGTACTCTACATTGAGTCCAGCCGGGCCCAATGCCTCCAATTCATGAATCCACATCAATTCTCTTTAAAAAAGGATCGTCTTACTGCAACATTGACTAATCCAGACCACGTATGATGCTCTTTATTATGTATATATGATATCTAATACATTGAATGGACTTTAATATTTACAAGCTTACTACTATATGATTATACACTATCACTTATTGGTGTTAGAGTGGACTCCGTGGAGAACTACTCCTTACCACTTATACTGGATATACCCTTATGGGTTAATGGACTTGGACACTGAAATGATTCTGAACACATGACATGCTTTTGTCTAAACCAATCACTACTTTGTATTTTTCTCACATGTGTATTTAAACCCACTGATTTGTTCACATACCGTGCTTGAAAATGGCGAGGTCTAATCGCTGAAACGTTGCTCCTGGTATATTTGTGTGCTGCACTTGATTATTTCTAGAGATTTGATGGAATAAAACAACACTTTTTTTGCACGATACTATTCCGAGTGCTGTGGACTATCTATTACCTATCTATCTATCTATCTAGCTATCACTCCATCTGTCTGTCTGTCTACCTCTCTGTCTGTCTATCTATCTCCTGTCTGTCTGTCTGTCTGTATGTATGTCTGTCTGTCTATCTATCTATCCATCATACTGAGTACAAATGCTGGAAAAGCTGGGTGACCTCCATTATACTGACTACAGGATACTGGAAAAGCTGGGTGACCTCCATTATACTGACTACAGGATACTGGAAAGGCTGGGTGACCTCCATTATACTGACTACAGGATACTGGAAAAGCTGGGTGACCTCCATTATACTGACTACAGGATACTGGAAAAGCTGGGTGACCTCCATTACACTGACTACAGGATACTGGGAAAGCTGGGTGACCTCCATTATACTGACTACAGGATACTGGGAAAGCTGGGTGACCTCCATTACACTGACTACAGGATACTGGGAAAGCTGGGTGACCTCCATTATACTGACTACAGGATACTGGAAAAGCTGGGTGACCTCCATTATACTGACTACAGGATACTGGAAAGGCTGGGTGACCTCCATTATACTGACTACAGGATACTGGAAAAGCTGGGTGACCTCCATTATACTGACTACAGGATACTGGAAAAGCTGGGTGACCTCCATTACACTGACTACAGGATACTGGGAAAGCTGGGTGACCTCCATTATACTGACTACAGGATACTGGGAAAGCTGGGTGACCTCCATTATACTGACTACAGGATACTGGAAAAGCTGGGTGACCTCCATTATACTGACTACAGGATACTGGAAAAGCTGGGTGACCTCCATTATACTGACTACAGGATACTGGAAAAGCTGGGTGACCTCCATTACACTGACTACAGGATACTGGGAAAGCTGGGTGACCTCCATTACACTGACTACAGGATACTGGGAAAGCTGGGTGACCTCCATTATACTGACTACAGGATACTGGAAAAGCTGGGTGACCTCCATTATACTGACTACAGGATACTGGGAAAGCTGGGTGACCTCCATTATACTGAATAGAAGATTCTGGAAAGCTGTGTGACCTCCATCATACTGAGTACAAGATGGTCACAGAGCTGTGTATATATATATATATATATATATATATATATATATATATATATATATATATATATATGGCTCCTCCTGATTATTTGGTCATATATATACTGTATACAGCTGCTGTGTCTGGTCAGTGGTGTGGGTGGGTGCTTGTGTGTCTGTGTCTGTGTGTTGTCACTCCTCTCACAGTATCTGACACCTTCCAGCGCTCAGCAGCCTCACTTACTGTCAGAGCTGCTGCTGGATGACTTCAGTCCCTCTCTGGCAGCCATGGACGGCAGGATCCCTCCAGCTGCAGGTCCCTCCCCACACATGTCTGTAGTGGCCGGGGCCTCCAAGAAGCCAACAGCACCTGGCAATAGCGGGCCCCCTCAGCTGTCGGATGCTGTGCCCGGCCAGGGCTGGATGTTTTTCCTGCTTCTTCCTCACACGCTGCTGCTTCTCCCCTCCCCCTCACTGTCCTACAGAGTGTGGTATTAGGGGGAGGTGCCAGCAGCAGCTTGTGAGGAAGAAGCAGGGAGAAGATCCAGCCCTGGCCGGGCACGGCATCCGACAGCTGAGGGGGCCCGCTATTGCCAGGTGCTGTTGGCTTCTTGGGGGCCCCGGCCAGGACAGACATGTGTTAAGGCTGTCTGCAAAAGCAATAGCTTTTGCAGACAGCATTAACTGTCTGAGACCTTAGTGGGCCCCTGCCCGAGTGGGCCCGGGGGCGACCGCCCCCTTTGCCCCCGCCTATTTTCGCTACTGGCAGTACCTGCATGTGGAGTTCTAGTGAGGACTGGACCTCTGTAACGGATGTCAGCTGGGCTGCGGGAGGAGTGACCAGGCGCTGTGCATCAGGCTGAAACGAAGCGTCTGCCGGGCTAAGCGGGCTCCCTCTGAAGACAGCTGGCATTTTCTTGGCCCATGTAGGGGTTTGCCGAGGTGAGGGGGGTCACCCCCGAATCAATTATGCCCGACTAAGTGGTCCCAGGGGTCGGCTGCTTGCTGTGGGTCTTCTGGGATTTCTTTAGACCCATATCGGGTCTCACAAGCCGACCTGGTGTGGCAAAAAAAGGTAACGTGGAGCGGAGCTCTCCCTCTATGCGACCGTCTCCATCGACTTCCTTTCCCACCCCCTTACTGATTAGAGTCAGATACTAAAACTTGTTCTTTTATTCTAATCTAAGTTTCTATTTTCTGACTTTTATTTTTTATTTTTCCAACACTAATAATACAATGCACATTATGCCAATTCAAAAATAGCTGTGTGACAATTCAAATGTAGAAAAAACTTGTTTTTTAATATAATAACCTCCTGTTGTTACACCCCTCAGATCAGACCATCACTGATCTCCGTATCGGCCCACGACTCCTTTGTTATGAATACAGCCACGGGTACAACATGTAACCCATGGCTCTATTCTTTCCTATTGAGATATCAGAAAGAGCCTCAGTGGCTCTTTCTGGTGGCTCCATAGAAATAAAAATAACCGCAGGTCACATGCCTACCCGCGGCTGTGATCATAAAAATAGCCGGGGTGCTACAGAGATCGGCAGGGGGCATGGAGGTCCAACTCCCCACAGCCACTTACTCATCCCGTATCCTGTGGATAGGGTAGAGGTTAGTTTAAGGTGTCCCAGAGAGTCTAATCTTATGTTTGTGGATCTCAGGCAGTATATGGAATAATTATAACATATGGCTAGCATTGTAAATTAAATCTACTTCCTGGCTGTTAAATATGTCTTCACACTTCTTTAAAGGGTTGTCTGGGTGGGGGACTGTTAAGGCACTTGTTCGGCAAAGAGCTGATTAAAAGTAATAACTACACTTATTTCTCTGACATCCATGCCAGTATCATACCTCTTCTTTCTGTTCCACTTCAGGGTTCGGGGGGCTGCGACATGGCTAAAGCCATTTTGAATAACCCCCTCCCCAGCCCTATTGCTGAAAATCTCCTACCCACAACGCCTCTTTAATTGATCTCATAAAATCTTTTTATACTTTTTATCGGGGTCAGTTTTTTATACATTTTCCTATCCTGTAATTGTCCTAATGCCTCCTTTTCATAATTGTCAAAATTCAACAATCCCAACCCCTTTATCCGCAGGTCTTATGATAATATTATATTATATATAAATATAAGATTTTCTGCAGTTATTATTTTTTCGTTTTCTTATTATTATTTAGTTTTTACTTGTAAGGCAGTGTTCACACTGCGGTTGTGCCTTCCACGGCATGGATATGTTGACACTCGTGTCCTGGCGTATCACTTAAAGGAAAAGTCCAGCAATTTTTTTTTTTTTTTTAAGTTTTGTATTGTCCCCCAAAAGTTATACAAATCACCAATATACACTTATTACGGAAAATGCTCAGTGTCCCCCTGCCATCATCCTCTACAGCAGTCACAGCCCGCACAGCTCTGGGAGTCGAGTCGTTACATCACCATGTTATCCAGGAAGTGAAGCTTTGATGCAGTAGTAAGTGCAGGGAAAAAAAGCACTTTATAAGCATTTCCCATAATAAGTGTATATTGGTGATTTGTAATAACTTTTTGAGGGCAATACAATACTTTCATAAAATATTTTGCCGGACTTCTCCTTTAATGAACTGGCATAGTCCACATTTACTTATATGGTCTTCTATGACCACACTTTTGAGTTTGAGTAAAATTGAGTCATTTTATATGCTAACTAAAATGCTATATATAGATATGGCTGGGATGTTCCTTGAGGCTTGTGTCCCTAATCTTTTAAAACCATTTTAGAGCCCCTGATGAAAGAAATATATAGCATGAAATTTATTTATTTATTTATTTATTTATTTTTTATGGGGGGGGGGGGGGAGATTACAGAGGTTGTCCAACATTTTTTTCTTACTGGAAATTTAAATAATATGTAATCTGTCCCTTTTCCTGAGCGGTTTCCTCTAACCTTTTTTCGCCCCTGTGTCCCTGGGCCTCCTCCTCTGTTGCTGCTTTTTGGATTTGTGTTTGTTTACATAAAGAACTTCCAGGTCACAGGGGTCAGCAGTGACATCACAGCTCTGCAAGCCTGTAGCTCCACCCACTCTACCCATAGGCAGGTAATATCTGTATTACTACAAGTGTCCTTTTGAGCAGCATGGTGGCTCGGTGTCTGCTAATTAGTTATGTTTAGGGATGAGCGAACCGAACCGTTACGAATCAAATTCGTTACGAACTTTGCAAAAATTTCGCTTCGGTACCGAACCAAACTTTCAAAAAGTTTGTGACGAAGTTCGTTAAAATCGCAACGGCGCCGCAAAACTCTACTTTAATCAGAGAATAGAACAGGCTACAAGGGATTATTACTCCTATAATCCTTTGTATCCTGTTATTATGTGAATATCAAGGTGTGTGACATCACTCCAGGAACAGGAAGTGCCTGAGCGTCCATGTTCTTTCTCATTGTGTGTCTAGACTGCAGAGAGAGAGGAGGTGTACGTTAGGCAGAGAGGGAAAACACATAGATTACATATCAAAACAACTGGATAAGTACAGGGAGAGAAAGAGAAGGAGTATATATTGTTTGTGACAGAAGCCGGAGATAGGAAGATAAAAAAAAAAAAATCGCAAGATACAGGGAAAGCTTGATAAGCTCATACATAGTGAAAGAGGCTGAGAAATCAAGAGTTAGGTAGAGAGAGGGAGAGATAGCCATCTAACTCAAAAATCGTGATATCTAGGGAGAGATAGGGAGATAAAAAAAAAGAAATAGGGAGAGAAAAGTGAGAAGAGTCACTCAGGAGTCAGGACACATAGCATTGAACCAGCTACTGTTCCATGACAGAGAGGAGACGCTAGACGTTTGTTTTTTTTTTGTAATCAGCTGTTGTAGGTGACGCTAAGTCAGCGCCTCACAAAAGCTGTCTGTTTGTGCTCTGCTGGTTGCCGTTAACCCCGGCTAGCTGCCCGCAACCAAAAAAGTTAAAAAAAAAAAACCTTAAAAAAAAAAGAAAAAAAAAATTGGTTTGTTTGTTATCAGCTGTTGTAGGTGACGCTAAGTCTGCGCCTCACAAAAGCTGTCCGTTTGTGCTCTGCTGGTTGCCGTTAACCCCGGCTAGCTGCCCGCAACCAAAAAAGTTTAAAAAAAAACGTAAAAAAAAAATATTGGTTTGTTTGTTATCAGCTGTTCTAGGTGACGCTAAATCAGCGCCTCAAAAAAGCTGTCCGTTTGTGCTCTGCTGGTTGCCGTTAACCCCGGCTAGCTGCCCGCAACCAAAAAAGTTTAAAAAAAAACTTTAAAAAAAAAATTGGTTTGTTTGTTATCAGCTGTTCTAGGTGACGCTAAGTCAGCGCCTCACAAAAGCTGTCCGTTTGTGCTCTGCTGGTTGCCGTCAAACCCCTCTAGCCACCCGCAACCAAAAAAGTTAAAAAAATAAAATTAAAATAAAAAAAAGTTGGTTTGTTTATTTGTGATCAGCTGTTCTATTTGAGGCGAAGTCAGCGCCCCACAAAAGCTGTCTGTTTGTGCTCTGCTGGTTGCAGTCAAACCCCTCTAGCCACCCGCAACCAAAAAAGTTACCTTCAAAAATTTTTTAAAAAAAGTTGGTTTGTTTGTTTGTTTGAGGTTTTTTGGGAGTGACAAAAGCGAGGGTGGGAGGTCACTCCCATACCCCATCAGGGGTTTTTCCCCTACCCACTTTAAAAGATAAGTCCAGGCAGTCAATAGCTTTCTGTACCCTTACTTGACCCAGAAACTTATTAATTGACCGGACTTATCCTTTAAGGGAGCTGGTGACAGCACTTAAAAAACACAAAAGCATACATCCATTGTATTAAACGCTACACCCGGTTAGGACATCAAACTGGTGTTAAGAAAAAAATATATATATATGTGTATCGCCAACAGCCATAGGCCCAGATTCAACAGGTTTGACACCAGAGTAGTTGCGTCAATTTGTAAAGCAAGTGCCAGTGAGCTGTCAATTGAATAAAAATTGGACACATATTTTTGGATAATGGAACTGGGGTAAAGCCTTCTTGAATCTGTACCTTTTTAAATGTCCTTTCTTCACCTCATGGATTCTGAGGGTGAGGTTCTCTGTCTATTTTACCGTATCCGTATCCTGCTAGACTAGGTGTAATGTTAGAGGGGGTGTTTTTTAACGTTGACTGTCCTGTGCTGAACTCTACATTAACATGTTGTCATGTTTGAAGAATGATTTTTACACACATGCATATCCTTAGCTTCAAACTTTAGTTGTCTGTACTAGGTCCTTCTGGGTCCAAAAGAATACTACTCCTACTAATGCCCCCACAGTCAATTGTCTATTTGGAAACATACTGGGTGGAAACTGCCTTCTCAACTTGTCTGTTTGTAACAATACTAGCCTGAGAGCCATCAACTGCTGCCTTCTCCTGGTCCTCAACTGGTCTGTTTTAAATAATACTGACATGGAATCAATCAAACACTGCCTCCTCTTCCTCAAGTAGCCGCTCCTCAATAATAATGGCCTGGAATTGATCAACTGCTGCCTCCTCCAGCTGCTCAAGTAGTTTTTTTTTAATTATACTGGGCTGGAATAGATCAACTGCTGCCTCCTCATCCTCAATTAGCCTCTCCTCCATAATCCTGGCCTGGAATAGATAAACTGCTGCTGCCTCCTCCTCAAGTAGCCTCTCTTCGATAATACTGGCATGGAATCAATCAACCGCTGCCTCCTCCTGCTTCTCAAAAGTAGTTTGTTTTTAATTATACTGGCCTGTAATCGATCAACTGCTGCCTCATCCTCCTCAAGTAGCCTCTCCTTGATTATACTGGCCTGGAAAAAATCAACTGCTACCTCCTCCTGCTCTTCTAGTAGTCTCTTTTTAATTATACTGGCCTGTAATCAATCAACTGCTGCCTCATCCTCCTCAAGTAGCCTCTCATCGATAATACTGGCCTGGAATCAATCAATTGCTGCCTCCTCCTCCTATAGCCTTTTCTCCATAATACTGGCCTGAAATCGATCAACTGCTGCCTCCTCCTCACGTAGCCTCTCCTCAATAATACTGGACTGGAATCAATCAACTGCTGCCTCCTCCTGCTGCTCAACTTGTCTCTTCTCAACAATACTGGACTGAGAGGCGAGCAATCTACTGCTGCCTCCTCCTGGTTCTCGACTTGTCTCTTCTCTTCAATACTGGCCTGGGTGCAATCAACTGCTGCCTCCTCCTCCTTGATTAGCATCTCCTCCATAACACTGGCCTGGAATCAATCAACTGCTGCCTCCTCCTCCTTAATTAGCCTCTCCTCGATAATACTGGCCTGGAATCAATCAAATGCTGCCTCCTCCTCCTTAATTTGCCTCTCCTCCATAATACTGGCCTGGAATCAATCAACTGCTGCCTCATCTTCCTCAAGTAGCCTCTCCTCCATAATACTGGCCTGGAATCGATAAACTGCTGCCTCATCCTCCTCACGTAGCCTCTTCTCAATAATAATGGCCTCGAATCGATCAACTGCTGCCTCATCCTCCTCAAGTAGCCTCTCCTCGATTAAACTGGCC
The DNA here is from genome assembly GCF_027789765.1 of Dendropsophus ebraccatus. Lineage (NCBI taxonomy): Eukaryota > Metazoa > Chordata > Amphibia > Anura > Hylidae > Dendropsophus > Dendropsophus ebraccatus. The sequence goes on along the minus strand of NC_091460.1, from coordinate 21,200,057 downwards.
TGGAATCAATCAACTGCTGCCTCCTCCTGCTCTTCTAGTAGTCTCTTTTTAATTATGCTGGCCTGGAATCGATCAACTGCTGCCTCATCCTCCTCAAGTAGCCTCTCCTCGATAATACTGGCCTGGAATCAATCAACTGCTGCCTCCTCCTCCTTAATTAGCATCTCCTCCATAATACTGGCCTGGAATCAATCAACTGCTGCCTCATCCTCCTCAAGTAGCCTCTCCTCGATTATACTGGCCTGGAATCAATCAACTGCTGCCTCCTCCTGCTCTTCTAGTAGTCTCTTTTGAATGATACTGGCCTGTAATCCATAAACTGCTGCCTCATCTTCCTCACGTAGCCTCTCCTCAATAATACTGGCCTGGAATCGATCAACTGCTGCCTCATCCTCATATAGCCTCTCCTCGATAATACTGGCCTGGAATCAATGAACTGCTGCCTCATTCTCCTTAGTTAGCCTCTCCTCCATAATACTGGCCTGGAATCAATCAACTGCTGCCTCATCTTCCTTAAGTAGCCTCTCCTCCATAATACTGGCCTGGAATCAATCAACTGCTGCCTCCTCCTCAAGTAGCCTCTCCTCAATAATACTGGACAGGAATCAATCAACTGCTGCCTCCTCCTGCTGCTCAACTTGTCTCTTCTCAACAATACTGGACTGAGAGGCGAGCAATCTACTGCTGCCTCCTCCTGGTTCTCGACTTGTCTCTTCTCAACAATACTGGCCTGGGTGCAATCAACTGCTGCCTCCTCCTCCTTGATTAGCATCTCCTCCATAATACTGGCCTGGAATCAATCAACTGCTGCCTCCTCCTCCTTAATTAGCCTCTCCTCCATAATACTGGCCTGGAATCAATCAACTGCTGCCTCCTCCTCCTTAATTAGCCTCTCCTCCATAATACTGGCCTGGAATTAATCAACTGCTGCCTCATCTTCCTCAAGTAGCCTCTCCTCCATAATACTGGCCTGGAATCGATAAACTGCTGCCTCATCCTCCTCACATAGCCTCTTATCAATAATAATGGCCTCGAATCGATCAACTGCTGCCTCATCCTCCTCAAGTAGCCTCTCCTCGATTAAACTGGCCTGGAATCAATCAACTGCTGCCTCCTCCTGCTCTTCTAGTAGTCTCTTTTTAATTATGCTGGCCTGGAATAGATCAACTGCTGTCTCATCCTCCTCAAGTAGCCTCTCCTCGATAATACTGGCCTGGAATCAATCAACTGCTGCCTCCTCCTCCTTAATTAGCCTCTCCTCCATAATACTGGCCTGGAATCAATCAACTGCTGCCTCATCCTCCTCAAGTAGCCTCTACTCCATAATACTGGCCTGGAATCCATCAACTGCTGCCTCATCCTCCTCAAGTAGCCTCTCCTTAGTAATACTGGCCTGGAATCGATAAACTGCTGCCTCATCCTCCTCACGTAGCCTCTCCTCAATAATACTGGCCTGGAATCGATCAACTGCTGCCTCATCCTCCTCAAGTAGCCTCTCCTCAATAATACTGGCCTGGAATCAATCAACTGCTACCTCCTCCTGCTCTTCTAGTAGTCTCTTTTTAATTATACTGGCCTGTAATCAATCAACTGCTGCCTCATCCTCCTCAAGTAGCCTCTCATCGATAATACTGGCCTGGAATCAATCAATTGCTGCCTCCTATAGCCTTTTCTCCATAATACTGGCCTGAAATCGATCAACTGCTGCCTCCTCCTCACGTAGCCTCTCCTCAATAATACTGGACTGGAATCAATCAACTGCTGCCTCCTCCTGCTCTTCTAGTAGTCTCTTTTGAATGATACTGGCCTGTAATCCATCAACTGCTGCCTCATCTTCCTCACGTAGCCTCTCCTCAATAATACTGGCCTGGAATCGATCAACTGCTGCCTCATCCTCCTCAAGTAACCTCTCCTCGATTATACTGGCCTAGAATCAATCAACTGCTGCCTCCTCCTGCTCTTCTAGTAGTCTCTTTTGAATGATAATGGCCTGTAATCCATCAACTGCTGCCTCATCCTCCTCAAGTAGCCTCTCTTCGATTATACTGGCCTGGAATCAATCAACTGCTGCCTCCTCCTGCTCTTCTAGTAGTCTCTTTTTAATTATACTGGCCTGTAATCCATCAACTGCTGCCTCATCCTCCTCAAGTAGCCTCTCTTCGATTATACTGGCCTGGAATCAATCAACTGCTGCCTCCTCCTGCTCTTCTAGTAGTCTCTTTTTAATTATACTGGCCTGTAATCGATCAACTGCTGCCTCATCCTCCTCAAGTAGCCTCTCCTCAATAATACTGGCCTGAAATCGATCAACTGCTGCCTCATCCTCCTCAAGTAGCCTCTCCTCAATTATACTGGCCTGGAATCAATCAACTGCTGCCTCCTCCTCATATAGCCTCTCCTTGATAATACTGGCCTGGAATCGATCAACTGCTGCCTGCTCCTCATCAAGTAGCCTCTCCTTGATAATCCTGGCCTGGAATCGATCAACTGCTGCCTACTGCTCCTGAAGTAGTCTGGTTTTAATAATACTGGCCTGGAATCGATCTACTGCTGCCTCCTCCTCATATAGCCTCTCCTCGATAATACTGGCCTGGAATCAATGAACTGCTGCCTCATTCTCCTTAATTAGCCTCTCCTCCATAATACTGGCCTGGAATCATCAACTGCTGCCTCATCTTCCTTAAGTAGCCTCTCCTCCATAATACTGGCCTGGAATCAATCAACTGCTGCCTCCTCCTCAAGTAGCCTCTCCTCAATAATACTGGACTGGAATCAATCAACTGCTGCCTCCTCCTGCTGCTCAACTTGTCTCTTCTCAACAATACTGGACTGAGAGGCGAGCAATCTACTGCTGCCTCCTCCTGGTTCTCGACTTGTCTCTTCTCAACAATACTGGCCTGGGTGCAATCAACTGCTGCCTCCTCCTCCTTAATTAGCATCTCCTCCATAATACTGGCCTGGAATCAATCAACTGCTGCCTCCTCCTACTTAATTAGCCTCTCCTCGATAATACTGGCCTGGAATCAATCAACTGCTGCCTCCTTCTCCTTAATTAGCCTCTCCTCCATAATACTGGCCTGGAATCAATCAACTGCTGCCTCATCTTCCTCAAGTAGCCTCTACTCCATAATACTGGCCTGGAATCGATAAACTGCTGCCTCATCCTCCTCACGTAGCCTCTTCTCAATAATAATGGCCTCGAATCGATCAACTGCTGCCTCATCCTCCTCAAGTAGCCTCTCCTCGATTAAACTGGCCTGGAATCAATCAACTGCTGCCTCCTCCTGCTCTTCTAGTAGTCTCTTTTTAATTATGCTGGCCTGGAATAGATCAACTGCTGTCTCATCCTCCTCAAGCAGCCTCTCCTCGATAATACTGGCCTGGAATCAATCAACTGCTGCCTCCTCCTCCTTAATTAGCCTCTCCTCCATAATACTGGCCTGGAATCAATCAACTGCTGCCTCATCCTCCTCAAGTAGCCTCTACTCCATAATACTGGCCTGGAATCCATCAACTGCTGCCTCATCCTCCTCAAGTAGCCTCTCCTTAATACTGGCCTGGAATCGATAAACTGCTGCCTCATCCTCCTCACGTAGCCTCTCCTCAATAATACTGGCCTGGAATCGATCAACTGCTGCCTCATCCTCCTCAAGTAGCCTCTCCTCGATTATACTGGCCTGGAATCAATCAACTGCTGCCTCCTCCTGCTCTTCTAGTAGTCTCTTTTGAATGATACTGGCCTGTAATCCATCAACTGCTGCCTCATCCTCCTCAAGTAGCCTCTCTTCGATTATACTGGCCTGGAATCAATCAACTGCTGCCTCCTCCTGCTCTTCTAGTAGTCTCTTTTTAATTATACTGGCCTGTAATCGATCAACTGCTGCCTCATCCTCCTCAAGTAGCCTCTCCTCAATAATACTGGCCTGAAATCTATCAACTGCTGCCTCATCCTCCTCAAGTAGCCTCTCCTCGATTATACTGGCCTGGAATCAATCAACTGCTGCCTCCTCCTCATATAGCCTCTCCTTGATAATACTGGCCTGGAATCGATCAACTGCTGCCTCCTGCTCCTGAAGTAGTCTGGTTTTAATAATACTGGCCTGGAATCGATCTATTGCTGCCTCCTCCTCATATAGCCTCTCCTCGATAATACTGGCCTGGAATCAATGAACTGCTGCCTCATTCTCCTTAATTAGCCTCTCCTCCATAATACTGGCCTGGAATCAATCAACTGCTGCCTCATCTTCCTTAAGTAGCCTCTCCTCCATAATACTGGCCTGGAATCAATCAACTGCTGCCTCCTCCTCAAGTAGCCTCTCCTCAATAATACTGGACTGGAATCAATCAACTGCTGCCTCCTCCTGCTGTTCAACTTGTCTCTTCTCAACAATACTGGACTGAGAGGCGAGCAATCTACTGCTGCCTCCTCCTGGTTCTCGACTTGTCTCTTCTCAACAATACTGGCCTGGGTGCAATCAACTGCTGCCTCCTCCTCCTTAATTAGCCTCTCCTCCATAATACTGGCCTGGAATCAATCAACTGCTGCCTCATCCTCCTCAAGTAGCCTCTACTCCATAATACTGGCCTGGAATCCATCAACTGCTGCCTCATCCTCCTCAAGTAGCCTCTCCTTAGTAATACTGGCCTGGAATCGATAAACTGCTGCCTCATCCTCCTCACGTAGCCTCTCCTCAATAATACTGGCCTGGAATCGATCAACTGCTGCCTCATCCTCCTCAAGTAGCCTCTCCTCGATTATACTGGCCTGGAATCAATCAACTGCTACCTCCTCCTGCTCTTCTAGTAGTCTCTTTTTAATTATACTGGCCTGTAATCAATCAACTGCTGCCTCATCCTCCTCAAGTAGCCTCTCATCGATAATACTGGCCTGGAATCAATCAATTGCTGCCTCCTCCTCCTATAGCCTTTTCTCCATAATACTGGCCTGAAATCGATCAACTGCTGCCTCCTCTTCACGTAGCCTCTCCTCAATAATACTGGACTGGAATCAATCAACTGCTGCCTCCTCCTGCTGCTCAACTTGTCTCTTCTCAACAATACTGGACTGAGAGGCGAGCAATCTACTGCTGCCTCCTCCTGGTTCTCGACTTGTCTCTTCTCAACAATACTGGCCTGGGTGCAATCAACTGCTGCCTCCTCCTCCTTAATTAGCATCTCCTCCATAATACTGGCCTGGAATCAATCAACTGCTGCCTCCTCCTACTTAATTAGCCTCTCCTCGATAATACTGGCCTGGAATCAATCAACTGCTGCCTCCTCCTCCTTAATTAGCCTCTCCTCCATAATACTGGCCTGGAATCAATCAACTGCTGCCTCATCTTCCTCAAGTAGCCTCTCCTCCATAATACTGGCCTGGAATCGATAAACTGCTGCCTCATCCTCCTCACGTAGCCTCTTCTCAATAATAATGGCCTCGAATCGATCAACTGCTGCCTCATCCTCCTCAAGTAGCCTCTCCTCGATTAAACTGGCCTGGAATCAATCAACTGCTGCCTCCTCCTGCTCTTCTAGTAGTCTCTTTTTAATTATGCTGGCCTGGAATAGATCAACTGCTGTCTCATCCTCCTCAAGTAGCCTCTCCTCGATAATACTGGCCTGGAATCAATCAACTGCTGCCTCCTCCTCCTTAATTAGCCTCTCCTCCATAATACTGGCCTGGAATCAATCAACTGCTGCCTCATCCTCCTCAAGTAGCCTCTACTCCATAATACTGGCCTGGAATCCATCAACTGCTGCCTCATCCTCCTCAAGTAGCCTCTCCTTAGTAATATTGGCCTGGAATCGATAAACTGCTGCCTCATCCTCCTCACGTAGCCTCTCCTCAATAATACTGGCCTGGAATTGATCAACTGCTGCCTCTTCCTCCTCAAGTAGCCTCTCCTCGATTATACTGGCCTGGAATCAATCAACTGCTACCTCCTCCTGCTCTTCTAGTAGTCTCTTTTTAATTATACTGGCCTGTAATCAATCAACTGCTGCCTCATCCTCCTCAAGTAGCCTCTCCTCGATTAAACTGGCCTGGAATGAATCAACTGCTGCCTCCTCCTGCTCTTCTAGTAGTCTCTTTTTAATTATGCTGGCCTGGAATCGATCAACTGCTGCCTCATCCTCCTCAAGTAGCCTCTCCTCGATAATACTGGCCTGGAATCAATCAACTGCTGCCTCCTCCTCCTTAATTAGCATCTCCTCCATAATACTGGCCTGAAATCAATCAACTGCTGCCTCATCCTCCTCAAGTAGCCTCTCCTCGATTATACTGGCCTGGAATCAATCAACTGCTGCCTCCTCCTGCTCTTCTAGTAGTCTCTTTTGAATGATACTGGCCTGTAATCCATCAACTGCTGCCTCATCTTCCTCACGTAGCCTCTCCTCAATAATACTGGCCTGGAATCGATCAACTGCTGCCTCATCCTCATATAGCCTCTCCTCGATAATACTGGCCTGGAATCAATGAACTGCTGCCTCATTCTCCTTAGTTAGCCTCTCCTCCATAATACTGGCCTGGAATCAATCAACTGCTGCCTCATCTTCCTTAAGTAGCCTCTCCTCCATAATACTGGCCTGGAATCAATCAACTGCTGCCTCCTCCTCAAGTAGCCTCTCCTCAATAATACTGGACAGGAATCAATCAACTGCTGCCTCCTCCTGCTGCTCAACTTGTCTCTTCTCAACAATACTGGACTGAGAGGCGAGCAATCTACTGCTGCCTCCTCCTGGTTCTCGACTTGTCTCTTCTCAACAATACTGGCCTGGGTGCAATCAACTGCTGCCTCCTCCTCCTTGATTAGCATCTCCTCCATAATACTGGCCTGGAATCAATCAACTGCTGCCTCCTCCTCCTTAATTAGCCTCTCCTCCATAATACTGGCCTGGAATCAATCAACTGCTGCCTCCTCCTCCTTAATTAGCCTCTCCTCCATAATACTGGCCTGGAATCAATCAACTGCTGCCTCATCTTCCTCAAGTAGCCTCTCCTCCATAATACTGGCCTGGAATCGATAAACTGCTGCCTCATCCTCCTCACATAGCCTCTTCTCAATAATAATGGCCTCGAATCGATCAACTGCTGCCTCATCCTCCTCAAGTAGCCTCTCCTCGATTAAACTGGCCTGGAATCAATCAACTGCTGCCTCCTCCTGCTCTTCTAGTAGTCTCTTTTTAATTATGCTGGCCTGGAATAGATCAACTGCTGTCTCATCCTCCTCAAGTAGCCTCTCCTCGATAATACTGGCCTGGAATCAATCAACTGCTGCCTCCTCCTCCTTAATTAGCCTCTCCTCCATAATACTGGCCTGGAATCAATCAACTGCTGCCTCATCCTCCTCAAGTAGCCTCTACTCCATAATACTGGCCTGGAATCCATCAACTGCTGCCTCATCCTCCTCAAGTAGCCTCTCCTTAGTAATACTGGCCTGGAATCGATAAACTGCTGCCTCATCCTCCTCACGTAGCCTCTCCTCAATAATACTGGCCTGGAATCGATCAACTGCTGCCTCATCCTCCTCAAGTAGCCTCTCCTCGATTATACTGGCCTGGAATCAATCAACTGCTACCTCCTCCTGCTCTTCTAGTAGTCTCTTTTTAATTATACTGGCCTGTAATCAATCAACTGCTGCCTCATCCTCCTCAAGTAGCCTCTCATCGATAATACTGGCCTGGAATCAATCAATTGCTGCCTCCTATAGCCTTTTCTCCATAATACTGGCCTGAAATCGATCAACTGCTGCCTCCTCCTCACGTAGCCTCTCCTCAATAATACTGGACTGGAATCAATCAACTGCTGCCTCCTCCTGCTCTTCTAGTAGTCTCTTTTGAATGATACTGGCCTGTAATCCATCAACTGCTGCCTCATCTTCCTCAGGTAGCCTCTCCTCAATAATACTGGCCTGGAATCGATCAACTGCTGCCTCATCCTCCTCAAGTAACCTCTCCTCGATTATACTGGCCTAGAATCAATCAACTGCTGCCTCCTCCTGCTCTTCTAGTAGTCTCTTTTGAATGATACTGGCCTGTAATCCATCAACTGCTGCCTCATCCTCCTCAAGTAGCCTCTCTTCGATTATACTGGCCTGGAATCAATCAACTGCTGCCTCCTCCTGCTCTTCTAGTAGTCTCTTTTGAATGATACTGGCCTGTAATCCATCAACTGCTGCCTCATCCTCCTCAAGTAGCCTCTCTTCGATTATACTGGCCTGGAATCAATCAACTGCTGCCTCCTCCTGCTCTTCTAGTAGTCTCTTTTAATTATACTGGCCTGTAATCGATCAACTGCTGCCTCATCCTCCTCAAGTAGCCTCTCCTCAATAATACTGGCCTGAAATCGATCAACTGCTGCCTCATCCTCCTCAAGTAGCCTCTCCTCGATAATACTGGCCTGGAATCAATCAACTGCTGCCTCCTCCTCATATAGCCTCTCCTTGATAATACTGGCCTGGAATCGATCAACTGCTGCCTGCTCCTCATCAAGTAGCCTCTCCTTGATAATCCTGGCCTGGAATCGATCAACTGCTGCCTACTGCTCCTGAAGTAGTCTGGTTTTAATAATACTGGCCTGGAATCGATCTACTGCTGCCTCCTCCTCATATAGCCTCTCCTCGATAATACTGGCCTGGAATCAATGAACTGCTGCCTCATTCTCCTTAATTAGCCTCTCCTCCATAATACTGGCCTGGAATCATCAACTGCTGCCTCATCTTCCTTAAGTAGCCTCTCCTCCATAATACTGGCCTGGAATCAATCAACTGCTGCCTCCTCCTCAAGTAGCCTCTCCTCAATAATACTGGACTGGAATCAATCAACTGCTGCCTCCTCCTGCTGCTCAACTTGTCTCTTCTCAACAATACTGGACTGAGAGGCAAGCAATCTACTGCTGCCTCCTCCTGGTTCTCGACTTGTCTCTTCTCAACAATACTGGCCTGGGTGCAATCAATTGCTGCCTCCTCCTCCTTAATTAGCATCTCCTCCATAATACTGGCCTGGAATCAATCAACTGCTGCCTCCTCCTACTTAATTAGCCTCTCCTCGATAATATTGGCCTGGAATCAATCAACTGCTGCCTCCTCCTCCTTAATTAGCCTCTCCTCAATAATACTGGCCTGGAATCAATCAACTGCTGCCTCATCTTCCTCAAGTAGCCTCTACTCCATAATACTGGCCTGGAATCGATAAACTGCTGCCTCATCCTCCTCACGTAGCCTCTTCTCAATAATAATGGCCTCGAATCGATCAACTGCTGCCTCATCCTCCTCAAGTAGCCTCTCCTCGATTAAACTGGCCTGGAATCAATCAACTGCTGCCTCCTCCTGCTCTTCTAGTAGTCTCTTTTTAATTATGCTGGCCTGGAATAGATCAACTGCTGTCTCATCCTCCTCAAGCAGCCTCTCCTCGATAATACTGGCCTGGAATCAATCAACTGCTGCCTCCTCCTCCTTAATTAGCCTCTCCTCCATAATACTGGCCTGGAATCAATCAACTGCTGCCTCATCCTCCTCAAGTAGCCTCTACTCCATAATACTGGCCTGGAATCCATCAACTGCTGCCTCATCCTCCTCAAGTAGCCTCTCCTTAATAATACTGGCCTGGAATCGATAAACTGCTGCCTCATCCTCCTCACGTAGCCTCTCCTCAATAATACTGGCCTGGAATCGATCAACTGCTGCCTCATCCTCCTCAAGTAGCCTCTCCTCGATAATACTGGCCTGGAATCAATCAACTGCTGCCTCCTCCTGCTCTTCTAGTAGTCTCTTTTGAATGATACTGGCCTGTAATCCATCAACTGCTGCCTCATCCTCCTCAAGTAGCCTCTCTTCGATTATACTGGCCTGGAATCAATCAACTGCTGCCTCCTCCTGCTCTTCTAGTAGTCTCTTTTTAATTATACTGGCCTGTAATCGATCAACTGCTGCCTCATCCTCCTCAAGTAGCCTCTCCTCAATAATACTGGCCTGAAATCTATCAACTGCTGCCTCATCCTCCTCAAGTAGCCTCTCCTCGATTATACTGGCCTGGAATCAATCAACTGCTGCCTCCTCCTCATATAGCCTCTCCTTGATAATACTGGCCTGGAATCGATCAACTGCTGCCTCCTGCTCCTGAAGTAGTCTGGTTTTAATAATACTGGCCTGGAATCGATCTACTGCTGCCTCCTCCTCATATAGCCTCTCCTCGATAATACTGGCCTGGAATCAATGAACTGCTGCCTCATTCTCCTTAATTAGCCTCTCCTCCATAATACTGGCCTGGAATCAATCAACTGCTGCCTCATCTTCCTTAAGTAGCCTCTCCTCCATAATACTGGCCTGGAATCAATCAACTGCTGCCTCCTCCTCAAGTAGCCTCTCCTCAATAATACTGGACTGGAATCAATCAACTGCTGCCTCCTCCTGCTTCTCAACTTGTCTCTTCTCAACAATACTGGACTGAGAGGCGAGCAATCTACTGCTGCCTCCTCCTGGTTCTCCACTTGTCTCTTCTCAACAATACTGGCCTGGGTGCAATCAACTGCTGCCTCCTCCTCCTTAATTAGCCTCTCCTCCATAATACTGGCCTGGAATCAATCAACTGCTGCCTCATCCTCCTCAAGTAGCCTCTACTCGATAATACTGGCCTGGAATCAATCAACTGCTGCCTCATCCTCCTCAAGTAGCCTCTACTCCATAATACTGGCCTGGAATCCATCAACTGCTGCCTCATCCTCCTCAAGTAGCCTCTCCTTAGTAATACTGGCCTGGAATCGATAAACTGCTGCCTCATCCTCCTCACGTAGCCTCTCCTCAATAATACTGGCCTGGAATCGATCAACTGCTGCCTCATCCTCCTCAAGTAGCCTCTCCTCGATTATACTGGCCTGGAATCAATCAACTGCTACCTCCTCCTGCTCTTCTAGTAGTCTCTTTTTAATTATACTGGCCTGTAATCAATCAACTGCTGCCTCATCCTCCTCAAGTAGCCTCTCATCGATAATACTGGCCTGGAATCAATCAATTGCTGCCTCCTCCTCCTATAGCCTTTTCTCCATAATACTGGCCTGAAATCGATCAACTGCTGCCTCCTCCTCACGTAGCCTCTCCTCAATAATACTGGACTGGAATCAATCAACTGCTGCCTCCTCCTGCTGCTCAACTTGTCTCTTCTCAACAATACTGGACTGAGAGGCGAGCAATCTACTGCTGCCTCCTCCTGGTTCTCGACTTGTCTCTTCTCAACAATACTGGCCTGGGTGCAATCAACTGCTGCCTCCTCCTCCTTAATTAGCATCTCCTCCATAATACTGGCCTGGAATCAATCAACTGCTGCCTCCTCCTCCTTAATTAGCCTCTCCTCGATAATACTGGCCTGGAATCAATCAACTGCTGCCTCCTCCTCCTTAATTAGCCTCTCCTCCATAATACTGGCCTGGAATCAATCAACTGCTGCCTCATCTTCCTCAAGTAGCCTCTACTCCATAATACTGGCCTGGAATCGATAAACTGCTGCCTCATCCTCCTCACGTAGCCTCTTCTCAATAATAATGGCCTCGAATCGATCAACTGCTGCCTCATCCTCCTCAAGTAGCCTCTCCTCGATTAAACTGGCCTGGAATCAATCAACTGCTGCCTCCTCCTGCTCTTCTAGTAGTCTCTTTTTAATTATGCTGGCCTGGAATCGATCAACTGCTGCCTCATCCTCCTCAAGTAGCCTCTCCTCGATAATACTGGCCTGGAATCAATCAACTGCTGCCTCCTCCTCCTTAATTAGCATCTCCTCCATAATACTGGCCTGGAATCAATCAACTGCTGCCTCATCCTCCTCAAGTAGCCTCTACTCCATAATACTGGCCTGGAAACCATCAACTGCTGCCTCATCCTCCTCAAGTAGCCTCTCCTTAATAATACTGGCCTGGAATTGATAAACTGCTGCCTCATCCTCCTCACGTAGCCTCTCCTCAATAATACTGGCCTGGAATCGATCAACTGCTGCCTCATCCTCCTCAAGTAGCCTCTCCTCGATTATACTGGCCTGGAATCAATCAACTGCTGCCTCCTCCTGCTCTTCTAGTAGTCTCTTTTGAATGATACTGGCCTGTAATCCATCAACTGCTGCCTCATCCTCCTCAAGTAGCCTCTCTTCGATTATACTGGCCTGGAATCAATCAACTGCTGCCTCCTCCTGCTCTTCTAGTAGTCTCTTTTTAATTATACTGGCCTGTAATCGATCAACTGCTGCCTCATCCTCCTCAAGTAGCCTCTCCTCAATAATACTGGCCTGAAATCTATCAACTGCTGCCTCATCCTCCTCAAGTAGCCTCTCCTCGATTATACTGGCCTGGAATCAATCAACTGCTGCCTCCTCCTCATATAGCCTCTCCTTGATAATACTGGCCTGGAATCGATCAACTGCTGCCTCCTGCTCCTGAAGTAGTCTGGTTTTAATAATACTGGCCTGGAATCGATCTACTGCTGCCTCCTCCTCATATAGCCTCTCCTCGATAATACTGGCCTGGAATCAATGAACTGCTGCCTCATTCTCCTTAATTAGCCTCTCCTCCATAATACTGGCCTGGAATCAATCAACTGCTGCCTCATCTTCCTTAAGTAGCCTCTCCTCCATAATACTGGCCTGGAATCAATCAACTGCTGCCTCCTCCTCAAGTAGCCTCTCCTCAATAATACTGGACTGGAATCAATCAACTGCTGCCTCCTCCTGCTTCTCAACTTGTCTCTTCTCAACAATACTGGACTGAGAGGCGAGCAATCTACTGCTGCCTCCTCCTGGTTCTCCACTTGTCTCTTCTCAACAATACTGGCCTGGGTGCAATCAACTGCTGCCTCCTCCTCCTTAATTAGCATCTCCTCCATAATACTGGCCTGGAATCAATCAACTGCTGCCTCCTCCTCCTTAATTAGCATCTCCTCCATAATACTGGCCTGGAATCAATCAACTGCTGCCTCATCTTCCTCAAGTAGCCTCTCCTCCATAATACTGGCCTGGAATCGATAAACTGCTGCCTCATCCTCCTCAAGTAGCCTCTCCTCGATTAAACTGGCCTGGAATCAATCAACTGCTGCCTCCTCCTGCTCTTCTAGTAGTCTCTTTTTAATTATGCTGGCCTGGAATCAATCAACTGCTGTCTCATCCTCCTCAAGTAGCCTCTCCTCGATAATACTGGCCTGGAATCAATCAACTGCTGCCTCCTCCTCCTTAATTAGCCTCTCCTCCATAATACTGGCCTGGAATCAATCAACTGCTGCCTCATCCTCCTCAAGTAGCCTCTACTCCATAATACTGGCCTGGAATCAATCAACTGCTGCCTCATCCTCCTCAAGTAGCCTCTACTCCATAATACTGGCCTGGAATCCATCAACTGCTGCCTCATCCTCCTCAAGTAGCCTCTCCTTAGTAATACTGGCCTGGAATCGATCAACTGCTGCCTCATCCTCCTCACGTAGCCTCTCCTCAATAATACTGGCCTGGAATCGATCAACTGCTGCCTCATCCTCCTCAAGTAGCCTCTCCTCGATTATACTGGCCTGGAATCAATCAACTGCTACCTCCTCCTGCTCTTCTAGTAGTCTCTTTTTAATTATACTGGCCTGTAATCAATCAACTGCTGCCTCATCCTCCTCAAGTAGCCTCTCATCGATAATACTGGCCTGGAATCAATCAATTGCTGCCTCCTCCTCCTATAGCCTTTTCTCCATAATACTGGCCTGAAATCGATCAACTGCTGCCTCCTCCTCATATAGCCTCTCCTTGATAATACTGGCCTGGAATCGATCAACTGCTGCCTCCTGCTCCTGAAGTAGTCTGGTTTTAATAATACTGGCCTGGAATCGATCTACTGCTGCCTCCTCCTCATATAGCCTCTCCTCGATTTAATACTGGCCTGGAATCAATGAACTGCTGCCTCATTCTCCTTAATTAGCCTCTCCTCCATAATACTGGCCTGGAATCAATCAACTGCTGCCTCATCTTCCTTAAGTAGCCTCTCCTCCATAATACTGGCCTGGAATCAATCAACTGCTGCCTCCTCCTCAAGTAGCCTCTCCTCAATAATACTGGACTGGAATCAATCAACTGCTGCCTCCTCCTGCTTCTCAACTTGTCTCTTCTCAACAATACTGGACTGAGAGGCGAGCAATCTACTGCTGCCTCCTCCTGGTTCTCCACTTGTCTCTTCTCAACAATACTGGCCTGGGTGCAATCAACTGCTGCCTCCTCCTCCTTAATTAGCATCTCCTCCATAATACTGGCCTGGAATCAATCAACTGCTGCCTCCTCCTCCTTAATTAGCATCTCCTCCATAATACTGGCCTGGAATCAATCAACTGCTGCCTCATCTTCCTCAAGTAGCCTCTCCTCCATAATACTGGCCTGGAATCGATAAACTGCTGCCTCATCCTCCTCAAGTAGCCTCTCCTTGATTAAACTGGCCTGGAATCAATCAACTGCTGCCTCCTCCTGCTCTTCTAGTAGTCTCTTTTTAATTATGCTGGCCTGGAATCAATCAACTGCTGTCTCATCCTCCTCAAGTAGCCTCTCCTCGATAATACTGGCCTGGAATCAATCAACTGCTGCCTCCTCCTCCTTAATTAGCCTCTCCTCCATAATACTGGCCTGGAATCAATCAACTGCTGCCTCATCCTCCTCAAGTAGCCTCTACTCCATAATACTGGCCTGGAATCAATCAACTGCTGCCTCATCCTCCTCAAGTAGCCTCTACTCCATAATACTGGCCTGGAATCCATCAACTGCTGCCTCATCCTCCTCAAGTAGCCTCTCCTTAGTAATACTGGCCTGGAATCGATAAACTGCTGCCTCATCCTCCTCACGTAGCCTCTCCTCAATAATACTGGCCTGGAATCGATCAACTGCTGCCTCATCCTCCTCAAGTAGCCTCTCCTCGATTATACTGGCCTGGAATCAATCAACTGCTACCTCCTCCTGCTCTTCTAGTAGTCTCTTTTTAATTATACTGGCCTGTAATCAATCAACTGCTGCCTCATCCTCCTCAAGTAGCCTCTCATCGATAATACTGGCCTGGAATCAATCAATTGCTGCCTCCTCCTCCTATAGCCTTTTCTCCATAATACTGGCCTGAAATCGATCAACTGCTGCCTCCTCCTCACGTAGCCTCTCCTCAATAATACTGGACTGGAATCAATCAACTGCTGCCTCCTCCTGCTGCTCAACTTGTCTCTTCTCAACAATACTGGACTGAGAGGCGAGCAATCTACTGCTGCCTCCTCCTGGTTCTCGACTTGTCTCTTCTCTTCAATACTGGCCTGGGTGCAATCAACTGCTGCCTCCTCCTCCTAGATTAGCATCTCCTCCATAATACTGGCCTGGAATCAATCAACTGCTGCCTCCTCCTCCTTAATTATCCTCTCCTCGATAATACTGGCCTGGAATCAATCAAATGCTGCCTCCTCCTCCTTAATTTGCCTCTCCTCCATAATACTGGCTTGGAATCAATCAACTGCTGCCTCATCTTCCTCAAGTAGCCTCTCCTCCATAATACTGGCCTGGAATCGATAAACTGCTGCCTCATCCTCCTCACGTAGCCTCTTCTCAATAATAATGGCCTCGAATCGATCAACTGCTGCCTCATCCTCCTCAAGTAGCCTCTCCTCAATAATACTGGCCTGAAATCGATCAACTGCTGCCTCATCCTCCTCAAGTAGCCTCTCCTCGATTATACTGGCCTGGAATCAATCAACTGCTGCCTCCTCCTCATATAGCCTCTCCTTGATAATACTGGCCTGGAATCGATCAACTGCTGCCTGCTCCTCATCAAGTAGCCTCTCCTTGATAATCCTGGCCTGGAATCGATCAACTGCTGCCTACTGCTCCTGAAGTAGTCTGGTTTTAATAATACTGGCCTGGAATCGATCTACTGCTGCCTCCTCCTCATATAGCCTCTCCTCGATAATACTGGCCTGGAATCAATGAACTGCTGCCTCATTCTCCTTAATTAGCCTCTCCTCCATAATACTGGCCTGGAATCATCAACTGCTGCCTCATCTTCCTTAAGTAGCCTCTCCTCCATAATACTGGCCTGGAATCAATCAACTGCTGCCTCCTCCTCAAGTAGCCTCTCCTCAATAATACTGGACTGGAATCAATCAACTGCTGCCTCCTCCTGCTGCTCAACTTGTCTCTTCTCAACAATACTGGACTGAGAGGCAAGCAATCTACTGCTGCCTCCTCCTGGTTCTCGACTTGTCTCTTCTCAACAATACTGGCCTGGGTGCAATCAATTGCTGCCTCCTCCTCCTTAATTAGCATCTCCTCCATAATACTGGCCTGGAATCAATCAACTGCTGCCTCCTCCTACTTAATTAGCCTCTCCTCGATAATATTGGCCTGGAATCAATCAACTGCTGCCTCCTCCTCCTTAATTAGCCTCTCCTCCATAATACTGGCCTGGAATCAATCAACTGCTGCCTCATCTTCCTCAAGTAGCCTCTACTCCATAATACTGGCCTGGAATCGATAAACTGCTGCCTCATCCTCCTCACGTAGCCTCTTCTCAATAATAATGGCCTCGAATCGATCAACTGCTGCCTCATCCTCCTCAAGTAGCCTCTCCTCGATTAAACTGGCCTGGAATCAATCAACTGCTGCCTCCTCCTGCTCTTCTAGTAGTCTCTTTTTAATTATGCTGGCCTGGAATAGATCAACTGCTGTCTCATCCTCCTCAAGCAGCCTCTCCTCGATAATACTGGCCTGGAATCAATCAACTGCTGCCTCCTCCTCCTTAATTAGCCTCTCCTCCATAATACTGGCCTGGAATCAATCAACTGCTGCCTCATCCTCCTCAAGTAGCCTCTACTCCATAATACTGGCCTGGAATCCATCAACTGCTGCCTCATCCTCCTCAAGTAGCCTCTCCTTAATAATACTGGCCTGGAATCGATAAACTGCTGCCTCATCCTCCTCACGTAGCCTCTCCTCGATAATACTGGCCTGGAATCAATCAACTGCTGCCTCCTCCTCCTCAAGTAGCCTCTCCTCGATTATACTGGCCTGGAATCAATCAACTGCTGCCTCCTCCTGCTCTTCTAGTAGTCTCTTTTGAATGATACTGGCCTGTAATCCATCAACTGCTGCCTCATCCTCCTCAAGTAGCCTCTCTTCGATTATACTGGCCTGGAATCAATCAACTGCTGCCTCCTCCTGCTCTTCTAGTAGTCTCTTTTTAATTATACTGGCCTGTAATCGATCAACTGCTGCCTCATCCTCCTCAAGTAGCCTCTCCTCAATAATACTGGCCTGAATTCTATCAACTGCTGCCTCATCCTCCTCAAGTAGCCTCTCCTCGATTATACTGGCCTGGAATCAATCAACTGCTGCCTCCTCCTCATATAGCCTCTCCTTGATAATACTGGCCTGGAATCGATCAACTGCTGCCTCCTGCTCCTGAAGTAGTCTGGTTTTAATAATACTGGCCTGGAATCGATCTACTGCTGCCTCCTCCTCATATAGCCTCTCCTCGATAATACTGGCCTGGAATCAATGAACTGCTGCCTCATTCTCCTTAATTAGCCTCTCCTCCATAATACTGGCCTGGAATCAATCAACTGCTGCCTCATCTTCCTTAAGTAGCCTCTCCTCCATAATACTGGCCTGGAATCAATCAACTGCTGCCTCCTCCTCAAGTAGCCTCTCCTCAATAATACTGGACTGGAATCAATCAACTGCTGCCTCCTCCTGCTTCTCAACTTGTCTCTTCTCAACAATACTGGACTGAGAGGCGAGCAATCTACTGCTGCCTCCTCCTGGTTCTCCACTTGTCTCTTCTCAACAATACTGGCCTGGGTGCAATCAACTGCTGCCTCCTCCTCCTTAATTAGCCTCTCCTCCATAATACTGGCCTGGAATCAATCAACTGCTGCCTCATCCTCCTCAAGTAGCCTCTACTCCATAATACTGGCCTGGAATCAATCAACTGCTGCCTCATCCTCCTCAAGTAGCCTCTACTCCATAATACTGGCCTGGAATCCATCAACTGCTGCCTCATCCTCCTCAAGTAGCCTCTCCTTAGTAATACTGGCCTGGAATCAATCAACTGCTGCCTCATCCTCCTCAAGTAGCCTCTCCTCCATAATACTGGCCTGGAATCGATCAACTGCTGCCTCATCCTCCTCAAGTAGCCTCTCCTCGATTATACTGGCCTGGAATCAATCAACTGCTACCTCCTCCTGCTCTTCTAGTAGTCTCTTTTTAATTATACTGGCCTGTAATCAATCAACTGCTGCCTCATCCTCCTCAAGTAGCCTCTCATCGATAATACTGGCCTGGAATCAATCAATTGCTGCCTCCTCCTCCTATAGCCTTTTCTCCATAATACTGGCCTGAAATCGATCAACTGCTGCCTCCTCCTCACGTAGCCTCTCCTCAATAATACTGGACTGGAATCAATCAACTGCTGCCTCCTCCTGCTGCTCAACTTGTCTCTTCTCAACAATACTGGACTGAGAGGCGAGCAATCTACTGCTGCCTCCTCCTGGTTCTCGACTTGTCTCTTCTCAACAATACTGGCCTGGGTGCAATCAACTGCTGCCTCCTCCTCCTTAATTAGCATCTCCTCCATAATACTGGCCTGGAATCAATCAACTGCTGCCTCCTCCTACTTAATTAGCCTCTCCTCGATAATACTGGCCTGGAATCAATCAACTGCTGCCTCCTCCTCCTTAATTAGCCTCTCCTCCATAATACTGGCCTGGAATCAATCAACTGCTGCCTCATCTTCCTCAAGTAGCCTCTACTCCATAATACTGGCCTGGAATCGATAAACTGCTGCCTCATCCTCCTCACGTAGCCTCTTCTCAATAATAATGGCCTCGAATCGATCAACTGCTGCCTCATCCTCCTCAAGTAGCCTCTCCTCGATTAAACTGGCCTGGAATCAATCAACTGCTGCCTCCTCCTGCTCTTCTAGTAGTCTCTTTTTAATTATGCTGGCCTGGAATCGATCAACTGCTGCCTCATCCTCCTCAAGTAGCCTCTCCTCGATAATACTGGCCTGGAATCAATCAACTGCTGCCTCCTCCTCCTTAATTAGCATCTCCTCCATAATACTGGCCTGGAATCAATCAACTGCTGCCTCATCCTCCTCAAGTAGCCTCTACTCCATAATACTGGCCTGGAAACCATCAACTGCTGCCTCATCCTCCTCAAGTAGCCTCTCCTTAATAATACTGGCCTGGAATTGATAAACTGCTGCCTCATCCTCCTCACGTAGCCTCTCCTCAATAATACTGGCCTGGAATCGATCAACTGCTGCCTCATCCTCCTCAAGTAGCCTCTCCTCAATAATACTGGCCTGGAATCAATCAACTGCTGCCTCCTCCTGCTCTTCTAGTAGTCTCTTTTGAATGATACTGGCCTGTAATCCATCAACTGCTGCCTCATCCTCCTCAAGTAGCCTCTCTTCGATTATACTGGCCTGGAATCAATCAACTGCTGCCTCCTCCTGCTCTTCTAGTAGTCTCTTTTTAATTATACTGGCCTGTAATCGATCAACTGCTGCCTCATCCTCCTCAAGTAGCCTCTCCTCAATAATACTGGCCTGAAATCTATCAACTGCTGCCTCATCCTCCTCAAGTAGCCTCTCCTCGATTATACTGGCCTGGAATCAATCAACTGCTGCCTCCTCCTCATATAGCCTCTCCTTGATAATACTGGCCTGGAATCGATCAACTGCTGCCTCCTGCTCCTGAAGTAGTCTGGTTTTAATAATACTGGCCTGGAATCGATCTACTGCTGCCTCCTCCTCATATAGCCTCTCCTCGATAATACTGGCCTGGAATCAATGAACTGCTGCCTCATTCTCCTTAATTAGCCTCTCCTCCATAATACTGGCCTGGAATCAATCAACTGCTGCCTCATCCTCCTTAAGTAGCCTCTCCTCCATAATACTGGCCTGGAATCAATCAACTGCTGCCTCCTCCTCAAGTAGCCTCTCCTCAATAATACTGGACTGGAATCAATCAACTGCTGCCTCCTCCTGCTTCTCAACTTGTCTCTTCTCAACAATACTGGACTGAGAGGCGAGCAATCTACTGCTGCCTCCTCCTGGTTCTCCACTTGTCTCTTCTCAACAATACTGGCCTGGGTGCAATCAACTGCTGCCTCCTCCTCCTTAATTAGCATCTCCTCCATAATACTGGCCTGGAATCAATCAACTGCTGCCTCCTCCTCCTTAAGTAGCCTCTCCTCCATAATACTGGCCTGGAATCAATCAACTGCTGCCTCATCTTCCTCAAGTAGCCTCTCCTCCATAATACTGGCCTGGAATCGATAAACTGCTGCCTCATCCTCCTCAAGTAGCCTCTCCTCGATTATACTGGCCTGGAATCAATCAACTGCTGCCTCCTCCTGCTCTTCTAGTAGTCTCTTTTTAATTATGCTGGCCTGGAATCAATCAACTGCTGTCTCATCCTCCTCAAGTAGCCTCTCCTCGATAATACTGGCCTGGAATCAATCAACTGCTGCCTCCTCCTCCTTAATTAGCCTCTCCTCCATAATACTGGCCTGGAATCAATCAACTGCTGCCTCATCCTCCTCAAGTAGCCTCTACTCCATAATACTGGCCTGGAATCAATCAACTGCTGCCTCCTCCTCCTCAAGTAGCCTCTCCTCCATAATACTGGCCTGGAATCCATCAACTGCTGCCTCATCCTCCTCAAGTAGCCTCTCCTTAGTAATACTGGCCTGGAATCGATAAACTGCTGCCTCATCCTCCTCACGTAGCCTCTCCTCAATAATACTGGCCTGGAATCGATCAACTGCTGCCTCATCCTCCTCAAGTAGCCTCTCCTCGATTATACTGGCCTGGAATCAATCAACTGCTACCTCCTCCTGCTCTTCTAGTAGTCTCTTTTTAATTATACTGGCCTGTAATCAATCAACTGCTGCCTCATCCTCCTCAAGTAGCCTCTCATCGATAATACTGGCCTGGAATCAATCAATTGCTGCCTCCTCCTCCTATAGCCTTTTCTCCATAATACTGGCCTGAAATCGATCAACTGCTGCCTCCTCCTCATATAGCCTCTCCTTGATAATACTGGCCTGGAATCGATCAACTGCTGCCTCCTGCTCCTGAAGTAGTCTGGTTTTAATAATACTGGCCTGGAATCGATCTACTGCTGCCTCCTCCTCATATAGCCTCTCCTCGATTTAATACTGGCCTGGAATCAATGAACTGCTGCCTCATTCTCCTTAATTAGCCTCTCCTCCATAATACTGGCCTGGAATCAATCAACTGCTGCCTCATCTTCCTTAAGTAGCCTCTCCTCCATAATACTGGCCTGGAATCAATCAACTGCTGCCTCCTCCTCAAGTAGCCTCTCCTCAATAATACTGGACTGGAATCAATCAACTGCTGCCTCCTCCTGCTTCTCAACTTGTCTCTTCTCAACAATACTGGACTGAGAGGCGAGCAATCTACTGCTGCCTCCTCCTGGTTCTCCACTTGTCTCTTCTCAACAATACTGGCCTGGGTGCAATCAACTGCTGCCTCCTCCTCCTTAATTAGCATCTCCTCCATAATACTGGCCTGGAATCAATCAACTGCTGCCTCCTCCTCCTTAATTAGCATCTCCTCCATAATACTGGCCTGGAATCAATCAACTGCTGCCTCATCTTCCTCAAGTAGCCTCTCCTCCATAATACTGGCCTGGAATCGATAAACTGCTGCCTCATCCTCCTCAAGTAACCTCTCCTCGATTATACTGGCCTAGAATCAATCAACTGCTGCCTCCTCCTGCTCTTCTAGTAGTCTCTTTTTAATTATGCTGGCCTGGAATCAATCAACTGCTGTCTCATCCTCCTCAAGTAGCCTCTCCTCGATAATACTGGCCTGGAATCAATCAACTGCTGCCTCCTCCTCCTTAATTAGCATCTCCTCCATAATACTGGCCTGGAATCAATCAACTGCTGCCTCATCCTCCTCAAGTAGCCTCTACTCCATAATACTGGCCTGGAATCAATCAACTGCTGCCTCATCCTCCTCAAGTAGCCTCTACTCCATAATACTGGCCTGGAATCCATCAACTGCTGCCTCATCCTCCTCAAGTAGCCTCTCCTTAGTAATACTGGCCTGGAATCGATAAACTGCTGCCTCATCCTCCTCACGTAGCCTCTCCTCAATAATACTGGCCTGGAATCAAACAACTGCTGCCTCATCCTCCTCAAGTAGCCTCTCCTCGATTATACTGGCCTGGAATCAATCAACTGCTACCTCCTCCTGCTCTTCTAGTAGTCTCTTTTTAATTATACTGGCCTGTAATCAATCAACTGCTGCCTCATCCTCCTCAAGTAGCCTCTCATCGATAATACTGGCCTGGAATCAATCAATTGCTGCCTCCTCCTCCTATAGCCTTTTCTCCATAATACTGGCCTGAAATCGATCAACTGCTGCCTCCTCCTCACGTAGCCTCTCCTCAATAATACTGGACTGGAATCAATCAACTGCTGCCTCCTCCTGCTGCTCAACTTGTCTCTTCTCAACAATACTGGACTGAGAGGCGAGCAATCTACTGCTGCCTCCTCCTGGTTCTCGACTTGTCTCTTCTCTTCAATACTGGCCTGGGTGCAATCAACTGCTGCCTCCTCCTCCTAGATTAGCATCTCCTCCATAATACTGGCCTGGAATCAATCAACTGCTGCCTCCTCCTCCTTAATTATCCTCTCCTCGATAATACTGGCCTGGAATCAATCAAATGCTGCCTCCTCCTCCTTAATTTGCCTCTCCTCCATAATACTGGCTTGGAATCAATCAACTGCTGCCTCATCTTCCTCAAGTAGCCTCTCCTCCATAATACTGGCCTGGAATCGATAAACTGCTGCCTCATCCTCCTCACGTAGCCTCTTCTCAATAATAATGGCCTCGAATCGATCAACTGCTGCCTCATCCTCCTCAAGTAGCCTCTCCTCGATTAAACTGGCCTGGAATCAATCAACTGCTGCCTCCTCCTGCTCTTCTAGTAGTCTCTTTTTAATTATGCTGGCCTGGAATCGATCAACTGCTGCCTCATCCTCCTCAAGTAGCCTCTCCTCGATAATACTGGCCTGGAATCAATCAACTGCTGCCTCCTCCTCCTTAATTAGCATCTCCTCCATAATACTGGCCTGGAATCAATCAACTGCTGCCTCATCCTCCTCAAGTAGCCTCTACTCCATAATACTGGCCTGGAATCCATCAACTGCTGCCTCATCCTCCTCAAGTAGCCTCTCCTTAATAATACTGGCCTGGAATCGATAAACTGCTGCCTCATCCTCCTCACGTAGCCTCTCCTCAATAATACTGGCCTGGAATCGATCAACTGCTGCCTCATCCTCCTCAAGTAGCCTCTCCTCGATTATACTGGCCTGGAATCAATCAACTGCTGCCTCCTCTTGCTCTTCTAGTAGTCTCTTTTGAATGATA
Source organism: Dendropsophus ebraccatus (assembly GCF_027789765.1). NCBI lineage: Eukaryota > Metazoa > Chordata > Amphibia > Anura > Hylidae > Dendropsophus > Dendropsophus ebraccatus. Next base: position 21,176,623 of record NC_091460.1, on the reverse strand, counting down.
CTGGCCTGTAATCCATCAACTGCTGCCTCATCCTCCTCAAGTAGCCTCTCTTCGATTATACTGACCTGAAATCAATCAACTGCTGCCTCCTCCTGCTCTTCTAGTAGTCTCTTTTTAATTATACTGGCCTGTAATCGATCAACTGCTGCCTCATCCTCCTCAAGTAGCCTCTCCTCAATAATACTGGCCTGAAATCTATCAACTGCTGCCTCATCCTCCTCAAGTAGCCTCTCCTCGTTTATACTGGCCTGGAATCAATCAACTGCTGCCTCCTCCTCATATAGCCTCTCCTTGATAATACTGGCCTGGAATCGATCAACTGCTGCCTCCTGCCCTGAAGTAGTCTGGTTTTAATAATACTGGCCTGGAATCGATCTACTGCTGCCTCCTCCTCATATAGCCTCTCCTCGATAATACTGGCCTGGAATCAATGAACTGCTGCCTCATTCTCCTTAATTAGCCTCTCCTCCATAATACTGGCCTGGAATCAATCAACTGCTGCCTTATCTTCCTTAAGTAGCCTCTCCTCCATAATACTGGCCTGGAATCAATCAACTGCTGCCTCATCTTCCTCAAGTAGCCTCTCCTCCATAATACTGGCCTGGAATCGATAAACTGCTGCCTCATCCTCCTCACGTAGCCTCTTCTCAATAATAATGGCCTCGAATCAATCAACTGCTGCCTCATCCTCCTCAAGTAGCCTCTCCTCGATTAAACTGGCCTGGAATCAATCAACTGCTGCCTCCTCCTGCTCTTCTAGTAGTCTCTTTTTAATTATGCTGGCCTGGAATAGATCAACTGCTGTCTCATCCTCCTCAAGTAGCCTCTCCTCGATAATACTGGCCTGGAATCAATCAACTGCTGCCTCCTCCTCCTTAATTAGCCTCTCCTCCATAATACTGGCCTGGAATCAATCAACTGCTGCCTCATCCTCCTCAAGTAGCCTCTACTCCATAATACTGGCCTGGAATCCATCAACTGCTGCCTCATCCTCCTCAAGTAGCCTCTACTCCATAATACTGGCCTGGAATCCATCAACTGCTGCCTCATCCTCCTCAAGTAGCCTCTCCTTAGTAATACTGGCCTGGAATCGATAAACTGCTGCCTCATCCTCCTCACGTAGCCTCTCCTCAATAATACTGGCCTGGAATCGATCAACTGCTGCCTCATCCTCCTCAAGTAGCCTCTCCTCGATTATACTGGCCTGGAATCAATCAACTGCTACCTCCTCCTGCTCTTCTAGTAGTCTCTTTTTAATTATACTGGCCTGTAATCAATCAACTGCTGCCTCATCCTCCTCAAGTAGCCTCTCATCGATAATACTGGCCTGGAATCAATCAATTGCTGCCTCCTCCTCCTATAGCCTTTTCTCCATAATACTGGCCTGAAATCGATCAACTGCTGCCTCCTCCTCACGTAGCCTCTCCTCAATAATACTGGACTGGAATCAATCAACTGCTGCCTCCTCCTGCTGCTCAACTTGTCTCTTCTCAACAATACTGGACTGAGAGGCGAGCAATCTACTGCTGCCTCCTCCTGGTTCTCGACTTGTCTCTTCTCTTCAATACTGGCCTGGGAGCAATCAACTGCTGCCTCCTCCTCCTTGATTAGCATCTCCTCCATAATACTGGCCTGGAATCAATCAACTGCTGCCTCCTCCTCCTTAATTATCCTCTCCTCGATAATACTGGCCTGGAATCAATCAAATGCTGCCTCCTCCTCCTTAATTTGCCTCTCCTCCATAATACTGGCCTGGAATCAATCAACTGCTGCCTCATCCTCCTCAAGTAGCCTCTCCTCCATAATACTGGCCTGGAATCGATAAACTGCTGCCTCATCCTCCTCACGTAGCCTCTTCTCAATAATAATGGCCTCGAATCGATCAACTGCTGCCTCATCCTCCTCAAGTAGCCTCTCCTCGATTAAACTGGCCTGGAATCAATCAACTGCTGCCTCCTCCTGCTCTTCTAGTAGTCTCTTTTTAATTATGCTGGCCTGGAATCGATCAACTGCTGCCTCATCCTCCTCAAGTAGCCTCTCCTCGATAATACTGGCCTGGAATCAATCAACTGCTGCCTCCTCCTCCTTAATTAGCATCTCCTCCATAATACTGGCCTGAAATCAATCAACTGCTGCCTCATCCTCCTCAAGTAGCCTCTACTCCATAATACTGGCCTGGAATCCATCAACTGCTGCCTCATCCTCCTCAAGTAGCCTCTCCTTAATAATACTGGCCTGGAATCGATAAACTGCTGCCTCATCCTCCTCACGTAGCCTCTCCTCAATAATACTGGCCTGGAATCGATCAACTGCTGCCTCATCCTCCTCAAGTAACCTCTCCTCGATTATACTGGCCTAGAATCAATCAACTGCTGCCTCCTCCTGCTCTTCTAGTAGTCTCTTTTGAATGATACTGGCCTGTAATCCATCAACTGCTGCCTCATCCTCCTCAAGTAGCCTCTCTTTGATTATACTGGCCTGGAATCAATCAACTGCTGCCTCCTCCTGCTCTTCTAGTAGTCTCTTTTTAATTATACTGGCCTGTAATCCATCAACTGCTGCCTCATCCTCCTCAAGTAGCCTCTCTTCGATTATACTGGCCTGGAATCAATCAACTGCTGCCTCCTCCTGCTCTTCTAGTAGTCTCTTTTTAATTATACTGGCCTGTAATCGATCAACTGCTGCCTCATCCTCCTCAAGTAGCCTCTCCTCAATAATACTGGCCTGTAATCGATCAACTGCTGCCTCATCCTCCTCAAGTAGCCTCTCCTCGATTATACTGGCCTGGAATCAATCAACTGCTGCCTCCTCCTCATATAGCCTCTCCTTGATAATACTGGCCTGGAATCGATCAACTGCTGCCTGCTCCTCATCAAGTAGCCTCTCCTTGATAATCCTGGCCTGGAATCGATCAACTGCTGCCTACTGCTCCTGAAGTAGTCTGGTTTTAATAATACTGGCCTGGAATCGATCTACTGCTGCCTCCTCCTCATATAGCCTCTCCTCGATAATACTGGCCTGGAATCAATGAACTGCTGCCTCATTCTCCTTAATTAGCCTCTCCTCCATAATACTGGCCTGGAATCATCAACTGCTGCCTCATCTTCCTTAAGTAGCCTCTCCTCCATAATACTGGCCTGGAATCAATCAACTGCTGCCTCCTCCTCAAGTAGCCTCTCCTCAATAATACTGGACTGGAATCAATCAACTGCTGCCTCCTCCTGCTGCTCAACTTGTCTCTTCTCAACAATACTGGACTGAGAGGCGAGCAATCTACTGCTGCCTCCTCCTGGTTCTCGACTTGTCTCTTCTCAACAATACTGGCCTGGGTGCAATCAACTGCTGCCTCCTCCTCCTTAATTAGCATCTCCTCCATAATACTGGCCTGGAATCAACTGCTGCCTCCTCCTACTTAATTAGCCTCTCCTCGATAATACTGGCCTGGAATCAATCAACTGCTGCCTCCTCCTCCTTAATTAGCCTCTCCTCCATAATACTGGCCTGGAATCGATAAACTGCTGCCTCATCCTCCTCACGTAGCCTCTTCTCAATAATAATGGCCTCGAATCGATCAACTGCTGCCTCATCCTCCTCAAGTAGCCTCTCCTCGATTAAACTGGCCTGGAATCAATCAACTGCTGCCTCCTCCTGCTCTTCTAGTAGTCTCTTTTTAATTATGCTGGCCTGGAATAGATCAACTGCTGTCTCATCCTCCTCAAGTAGCCTCTCCTCGATAATACTGGCCTGGAATCAATCAACTGCTGCCTCCTCCTCCTTAATTAGCCTCTCCTCCATAATACTGGCCTGGAATCAATCAACTGCTGCCTCATCCTCCTCAAGTAGCCTCTACTCCATAATACTGGCCTGGAATCCATCAACTGCTGCCTCATCCTCCTCAAGTAGCCTCTCCTTAATAATACTGGCCTGGAATCGATAAACTGCTGCCTCATCCTCCTCACGTAGCCTCTCCTCAATAATACTGGCCTGGAATCGATCAACTGCTGCCTCATCCTCCTCAAGTAGCCTCTCCTCGATTATACTGGCCTGGAATCAATCAAATGCTGCCTCCTCCTGCTCTTCTAGTAGTCTCTTTTGAATGATACTGGCCTGTAATCCATCAACTGCTGCCTCATCCTCCTCAAGTAGCCTCTCTTCGATTATACTGGCCTGGAATCAATCAACTGCTGCCTCCTCCTGCTCTTCTAGTAGTCTCTTTTTAATTATACTGGCCTGTAATCGATCAACTGCTGCCTCATCCTCCTCAAGTAGCCTCTCCTCAATAATACTGGCATGAAATCGATCAACTGCTGCCTCATCCTCCTCAAGTAGCCTCTCCTCGATTATACTGGCCTGGAATCAATCAACTGCTGCCTCCTCCTCATATAGCCTCTCCTTGATAATACTGGCCTGGAATCGATCAACTGCTGCCTGCTCCTCATCAAGTAGCCTCTCCTTGATAATACTGGCCTGGAATCGATCAACTGCTGCTTCCTGCTCCTGAAGTAGTCTGGTTTTAATAATACTGGCCTGGAATCCATCAACTGCTGCCTCATCCTCCTCAAGTAGCCTCTCCTCAGTAATACTGGCCTGGAATCGATAAACTGCTGCCTCATCCTCCTCACGTAGCCTCTCCTCAATAATACTGGCCTGGAATCGATCAACTGCTGCCTCATCCTCCTCAAGTAGCCTCTCCTCGATTATACTGGCCTGGAATCAATCAACTGCTACCTCCTCCTGCTCTTTTAGTAGTCTCTTTTTAATTATACTGGCCTGTAATCAATCAACTGCTGCCTCATCCTCCTCAAGTAGCCTCTCATCGATAATACTGGCCTGGAATCAATCAATTGCTGCCTCCTCCTCCTATAGCCTTTTCTCCATAATACTGGCCTGAAATCGATCAACTGCTGCCTCCTCCTCACGTAGCCTCTCCTCAATAATACTGGACTGGAATCAATCAACTGCTGCCTCCTCCTGCTGCTCAACTTGTCTCTTCTCAACAATACTGGACTGAGGCGAGCAATCTACTGCTGCCTCCTCCTGGTTCTCGACTTGTCTCTTCTCTTCAATACTGGCCTGGGTGCAATCAACTGCTGCCTCCTCCTCCTTGATTAGCATCTCCTCCATAATACTGGCCTGGAATCAATCAACTGCTGCCTCCTCCTCCTTAATTAGCCTCTCCTCGATAATACTGGCCTGGAATCAATCAAATGCTGCCTCCTCCTCCTTAATTTGCCTCTCCTCCATAATACTGGCCTGGAATCAATCAACTGCTGCCTCATCTTCCTCAAGTAGCCTCTCCTCCATAATACTGGCCTGGAATCGATAAACTGCTGCCTCATCCTCCTCACGTAGCCTCTTCTCAATAATAATGGCCTTGAATCGATCAACTGCTGCCTCATCCTCCTCAAGTAGCCTCTCCTCGATTAAACTGGGCTGGAATCAATCAACTGCTGCCTCCTCCTGCTCTTCTAGTAGTCTCTTTTTAATTATGCTGGCCTGGAATCGATCAACTGCTGCCTCATCCTCCTCAAGTAGCCTCTCCTCGATAATACTGGCCTGGAATCAATCAACTGCTGCCTCCTCCTCCTTAATTAGCATCTCCTCCATAATACTGGCCTGGAATCAATCAACTGCTGCCTCATCCTCCTCAAGTAACCTCTCCTCGATTATACTGGCCTGGAATCAATCAACTGCTGCCTTCTCCTGCTCTTCTAGTAGTCTCTTTTGAATGATACTGGCCTGTAATCCATCAACTGCTGCCTCATCTTCCTCACGTAGCCTCTCCTCAATAATACTGGCCTGGAATCGATCAACTGCTGCCTCATCCTCCTCAAGTAACCTCTCCTCGATTATACTGGCCTAGAATCAATCAACTGCTGCCTCCTCCTGCTCTTCTAGTAGTCTCTTTTGAATGATACTGGCCTGTAATCCATCAACTGCTGCCTCATCCTCCTCAAGTAGCCTCTCTTCGATTATACTGGCCTAGAATCAATCAACTGCTGCCTCCTCCTGCTCTTCTAGTAGTCTCTTTTTAATTATACTGGCCTGTAATCCATCAACTGCTGCCTCATCCTCCTCAAGTAGCCTCTCTTCGATTATACTGGCCTGGAATCAATCAACTGCTGCCTCCTCCTGCTCTTCTAGTAGTCTCTTTTTAATTATACTGGCCTGTAATCAATCAACTGCTGCCTCATCCTCCTCAAGTAGCCTCTCCTCAATAATACTGGCCTGAAATCGATCAACTGCTGCCTCATCCTCCTCAAGTAGCCTCTCCTCGATTATACTGGCCTGGAATCAATCAACTGCTGCCTCCTCCTCATATAGCCTCTCCTTGATAATACTGGCCTGGAATCGATCAACTGCTGCCTGCTCCTCATCAAGTAGCCTCTCCTTGATAATCCTGGCCTGGAATCGATCAACTGCTGCCTACTGCTCCTGAAGTAGTCTGGTTTTAATAATACTGGCCTGGAATCGATCTACTGCTGCCTCCTCCTCATATAGCCTCTCCTCGATAATACTGGCCTGGAATCAATGAACTGCTGCCTCATTCTCCTTAATTAGCCTCTCCTCCATAATACTGGCCTGGAATCATCAACTGCTGCCTCCTCCTCAAGTAGCATCTCCTCCATAATACTGGACTGGAATCAATCAACTGCTGCCTCCTCCTCAAGTAGCCTCTCCTCAATAATACTGGACTGGAATCAATCAACTGCTGCCTCCTCCTGCTGCTCAACTTGTCTCTTCTCAACACTACTGGACTGAGAGGTGAGCAATCTACTGCTGCCTCCTCCTGGTTCTCGACTTGTCTCTTCTCAACAATAGTGGCCTGGGTGCAATCAACTGCTGCCTCCTCCTCCTTAATTAGCATCTCCTCCATAATACTGGCCTGGAATCAATCAACTGCTGCCTCCTCCTACTTAATTAGCCTCTCCTCGATAATACTGGCCTGGAATCAATCAACTGCTGCCTCCTCCTCCTTAATTAGCCTCTCCTCCATAATACTGGCCTGGAATCAATCAACTGCTGCCTCATCTTCCTCAAGTAGCCTCTACTCCATAATACTGGCCTGGAATCGATAAACTGCTGCCTCATCCTCCTCACGTAGCCTCTTCTCAATAATAATGGCCTCGAATCGATCAACTGCTGCCTCATCCTCCTCAAGTAGCCTCTCCTCAATAATACTGGCCTGAAATCTATCAACTGCTGCCTCATCCTCCTCAAGTAGCCTCTCCTTGATTATACTGGCCTGGAATCAATCAACTGCTGCCTCCTCCTCATATAGCCTCTCCTTGATAATACTGGCCTGGAATCGATCAACTGCTGCCTCCTGCTCCTGAAGTAGTCTGGTTTTAATAATACTGGCCTGGAATCGATCTACTGCTGCCTCCTCCTCATATAGCCTCTCCTCGATAATACTGGCCTGGAATCAATGAACTGCTGCCTCATTCTCCTTAATTAGCCTCTCCTCCATAATACTGGCCTGGAATCAATCAACTGCTGCCTCATCTTCCTTAAGTAGCCTCTCCTCCAAAATACTGGCCTGGAATCAATCAACTGCTGCCTCCTCCTCAAGTAGCCTCTCCTCAATAATACTGGACTGGAATCAATCAACTGCCGCCTCCTCCTGCTTCTCAACTTGTCTCTTCTCAACAATACTGGACTGAGAGGCGAGCAATCTACTGCTGCCTCCTAATGGTTCTCGACTTGTCTCTTCTCAACAATACTGGCCTGGGTGCAATCAACTGCTGCCTCCTCCTCCTTAATTAGCATCTCCTCCATAATACTGGCCTGGAATCAATCAACTGCTGCCTCCTCCTCCTTAATTAGCATCTCCTCCATAATACTGGCCTGGAATCAATCAACTGCTGCCTCATCTTCCTCAAGTAGCCTCTCCTCCATAATACTGGCCTGGAATCGATAAACTGCTGCCTCATCCTCCTCACGTAGCCTCTTCTCAATAATAATGGCCTCGAATCGATCAACTGCTGCCTCATCCTCCTCAAGTAGCCTCTCCTCGATTAAACTGGCCTGGAATCAATCAACTGCTGCCTCCTCCTGCTCTTCTAGTAGTCTCTTTTTAATTATGCTGGCCTGGAATAGATCAACTGCTGTCTCATCCTCTTCAAGTAGCCTCTCCTCGATAATACTGGCCTGGAATCAATCAACTGCTGCCTCCTCCTCCTTAATTAGCCTCTCCTCCATAATACTGGCCTGGAATCAATCAACTGCTGCCTCATCTTCCTTAAGTAGCCTCTCCTCCATAATACTGGCCTGGAATCAATCAACTGCTGCCTCCTCCTCAAGTAGCCTCTCCTCAATAATACTGGACTGGAATCAATCAACTGCTGCCTCCTCCTGCTTCTCAACTTGTCTCTTCTCAACAATACTGGACTGAGAGGCGAGCAATCTACTGCTGCCTCCTCCTGGTTCTCCACTTGTCTCTTCTCAACAATACTGGCCTGGGTACAATCAACTGCTGCCTCCTCCTCCTTAATTAGCATCTCCTCCATAATACTGGCCTGGAATCAATCAACTGCTGCCTCCTCCTCCTTAATTAGCATCTCCTCCATAATACTGGCCTGGAATCAATCAACTGCTGCCTCATCTTCCTCAAGTAGCCTCTCCTCCATAATACTGGCCTGGAATCGATAAACTGCTGCCTCATCCTCCTCAAGTAGCCTCTCCTCGATTAAACTGGCCTGGAATCAATCAACTGCTGCCTCCTCCTGCTCTTCTAGTAGTCTCTTTTTAATTATGCTGGCCTGGAATCAATCAACTGCTGCCTCATCCTCCTCAAGTAGCCTCTCCTCGATAATACTGGCCTGGAATCAATCAACTGCTGCCTCCTCCTCCTTAATTAGCCTCTCCTCCATAATACTGGCCTGGAATCAATCAACTGCTGCCTCATCCTCCTCAAGTAGCCTCTACTCCATAATACTGGCCTGGAATCAATCAACTGCTGCCTCATCCTCCTCAAGTAGCCTCTACTCCATAATACTGGCCTGGAATCCATCAACTGCTGCCTCATCCTCCTCAAGTAGCCTCTCCTTAGTAATACTGGCCTGGAATCGATAAACTGCTGCCTCATCCTCCTCACGTAGCCTCTCCTCAATAATACTGGCCTGGAATCGATCAACTGCTGCCTCATCCTCCTCAAGTAGCCTCTCCTCGATTATACTGGCCTGGAATCAATCAACTGCTACCTCCTCCTGCTCTTCTAGTAGTCTCTTTTTAATTATACTGGCCTGTAATCAATCAACTGCTGCCTCATCCTCCTCAAGTAGCCTCTCATCGATAATACTGGCCTGGAATCAATCAATTGCTGCCTCCTCCTCCTATAGCCTTTTCTCCATAATACTGGCCTGAAATCGATCAACTGCTGCCTCCTCCTCACGTAGCCTCTCCTCAATAATACTGGACTGGAATCAATCAACTGCTGCCTCCTCCTGCTGCTCAACTTGTCTCTTCTCAACAATACTGGACTGAGAGGCGAGCAATCTACTGCTGCCTCCTCCTGGTTCTCGACTTGTCTCTTCTCTTCAATACTGGCCTGGGTGCAATCAACTGCTGCCTCCTCCTCCTTGATTAGCATCTCCTCCATAATACTGGCCTGGAATCAATCAACTGCTGCCTCCTCCTCCTTAATTATCCTCTCCTCGATAATACTGGCCTGGAATCAATCAAATGCTGCCTCCTCCTCCTTAATTGCCTCTCCTCGATAATACTGGCCTGGAATCAATCAACTGCTGCCTCATCTTCCTCAAGTAGCCTCTCCTCCATAATACTGGCCTGGAATCGATAAACTGCTGCCTCATCCTCCTCACGTAGCCTCTTCTCAATAATAATGGCCTCGAATCGATCAACTGCTGCCTCATCCTCCTCAAGTAGCCTCTCCTCGATTAAACTGGCCTGGAATCAATCAACTGCTGCCTCCTCCTGCTCTTCTAGTAGTCTCTTTTTAATTATGCTGGCCTGGAATCGATCAACTGCTGCCTCATCCTCCTCAAGTAGCCTCTCCTCGATAATACTGGCCTGGAATCAATCAACTGCTGCCTCCTCCTCCTTAATTAGCATCTCCTCCATAATACTGGCCTGGAATCAATCAACTGCTGCCTCATCCTCCTCAAGTAGCCTCTACTCCATAATACTGGCCTGGAATCCATCAACTGCTGCCTCATCCTCCTCAAGTAGCCTCTCCTTAATAATACTGGCCTGGAATCGATAAACTGCTGCCTCATCCTCCTCACGTAGCCTCTCCTCAATAATACTGGCCTGGAATCGATCAACTGCTGCCTCATCCTCCTCAAGTAGCCTCTCCTCGATTATACTGGCCTGGAATCAATCAACTGCTGCCTCCTCCTGCTCTTCTAGTAGTCTCTTTTGAATGATACTGGCCTGTAATCCATCAACTGCTGCCTCATCCTCCTCAAGTAGCCTCTCTTCGATTATACTGACCTGAAATCAATCAACTGCTGCCTCCTCCTGCTCTTCTAGTAGTCTCTTTTTAATTATACTGGCCTGTAATCGATCAACTGCTGCCTCATCCTCCTCAAGTAGCCTCTCCTCAATAATACTGGCCTGAAATCTATCAACTGCTGCCTCATCCTCCTCAAGTAGCCTCTCCTCGATTATACTGGCCTGGAATCAATCAACTGCTGCCTCCTCCTCATATAGCCTCTCCTTGATAATACTGGCCTGGAATCGATCAACTGCTGCCTCCTGCCCTGAAGTAGTCTGGTTTTAATAATACTGGCCTGGAATCGATCTACTGCTGCCTCCTCCTCATATAGCCTCTCCTCGATAATACTGGCCTGGAATCAATGAACTGCTGCCTCATTCTCCTTAATTAGCCTCTCCTCCATAATACTGGCCTGGAATCAATCAACTGCTGCCTCATCTTCCTTAAGTAGCCTCTCCTCCATAATACTGGCCTGGAATCAATCAACTGCTGCCTCATCTTCCTCAAGTAGCCTCTCCTCCATAATACTGGCCTGGAATCGATAAACTGCTGCCTCATCCTCCTCACGTAGCCTCTTCTCAATAATAATGGCCTCGAATCAATCAACTGCTGCCTCATCCTCCTCAAGTAGCCTCTCCTCGATTAAACTGGCCTGGAATCAATCAACTGCTGCCTCCTCCTGCTCTTCTAGTAGTCTCTTTTTAATTATGCTGGCCTGGAATAGATCAACTGCTGTCTCATCCTCCTCAAGTAGCCTCTCCTCGATAATACTGGCCTGGAATCAATCAACTGCTGCCTCCTCCTCCTTAATTAGCCTCTCCTCCATAATACTGGCCTGGAATCAATCAACTGCTGCCTCATCCTCCTCAAGTAGCCTCTACTCCATAATACTGGCCTGGAATCAATCAACTGCTGCCTCATCCTCCTCAAGTAGCCTCTACTCCATAATACTGGCCTGGAATCCATCAACTGCTGCCTCATCCTCCTCAAGTAGCCTCTCCTTAGTAATACTGGCCTGGAATCGATAAACTGCTGCCTCATCCTCCTCACGTAGCCTCTCCTCAATAATACTGGCCTGGAATCGATCAACTGCTGCCTCATCCTCCTCAAGTAGCCTCTCCTCGATTATACTGGCCTGGAATCAATCAACTGCTGCCTCCTCCTGCTCTTCTAGTAGTCTCTTTTTAATTATACTGGCCTGTAATCAATCAACTGCTGCCTCATCCTCCTCAAGTAGCCTCTCATCGATAATACTGGCCTGGAATCAATCAATTGCTGCCTCCTCCTCCTATAGCCTTTTCTCCATAATACTGGCCTGAAATCGATCAACTGCTGCCTCCTCCTCACGTAGCCTCTCCTCAATAATACTGGACTGGAATCAATCAACTGCTGCCTCCTCCTGCTGCTCAACTTGTCTCTTCTCAACAATACTGGACTGAGAGGCGAGCAATCTACTGCTGCCTCCTCCTGGTTCTCGACTTGTCTCTTCTCTTCAATACTGGCCTGGGAGCAATCAACTGCTGCCTCCTCCTCCTTGATTAGCATCTCCTCCATAATACTGGCCTGGAATCAATCAACTGCTGCCTCCTCCTCCTTAATTATCCTCTCCTCGATAATACTGGCCTGGAATCAATCAAATGCTGCCTCCTCCTCCTTAATTTGCCTCTCCTCCATAATACTGGCCTGGAATCAATCAACTGCTGCCTCATCTTCCTCAAGTAGCCTCTCCTCCATAATACTGGCCTGGAATCGATAAACTGCTGCCTCATCCTCCTCACGTAGCCTCTTCTCAATAATAATGGCCTCGAATCGATCAACTGCTGCCTCATCCTCCTCAAGTAGCCTCTCCTCGATTAAACTGGCCTGGAATCAATCAACTGCTGCCTCCTCCTGCTCTTCTAGTAGTCTCTTTTTAATTATGCTGGCCTGGAATCGATCAACTGCTGCCTCATCCTCCTCAAGTAGCCTCTCCTCGATAATACTGGCCTGGAATCAATCAACTGCTGCCTCCTCCTCCTTAATTAGCATCTCCTCCATAATACTGGCCTGAAATCAATCAACTGCTGCCTCATCCTCCTCAAGTAGCCTCTACTCCATAATACTGGCCTGGAATCCATCAACTGCTGCCTCATCCTCCTCAAGTAGCCTCTCCTTAATAATACTGGCCTGGAATCGATAAACTGCTGCCTCATCCTCCTCACGTAGCCTCTCCTCAATAATACTGGCCTGGAATCGATCAACTGCTGCCTCATCCTCCTCAAGTAACCTCTCCTCGATTATACTGGCCTAGAATCAATCAACTGCTGCCTCCTCCTGCTCTTCTACTAGTCTCTTTTGAATGATACTGGCCTGTAATCCATCAACTGCTGCCTCATCCTCCTCAAGTAGCCTCTCTTTGATTATACTGGCCTGGAATCAATCAACTGCTGCCTCCTCCTGCTCTTCTAGTAGTCTCTTTTTAATTATACTGGCCTGTAATCCATCAACTGCTGCCTCATCCTCCTCAAGTAGCCTCTCTTCGATTATACTGGCCTGGAATCAATCAACTGCTGCCTCCTCCTGCTCTTCTAGTAGTCTCTTTTTAATTATACTGGCCTGTAATCGATCAACTGCTGCCTCATCCTCCTCAAGTAGCCTCTCCTCAATAATACTGGCCTGTAATCGATCAACTGCTGCCTCATCCTCCTCAAGTAGCCTCTCCTCGATTATACTGGCCTGGAATCAATCAACTGCTGCCTCCTCCTCATATAGCCTCTCCTTGATAATACTGGCCTGGAATCGATCAACTGCTGCCTGCTCCTCATCAAGTAGCCTCTCCTTGATAATCCTGGCCTGGAATCGATCAACTGCTGCCTACTGCTCCTGAAGTAGTCTGGTTTTAATAATACTGGCCTGGAATCGATCTACTGCTGCCTCCTCCTCATATAGCCTCTCCTCGATAATACTGGCCTGGAATCAATGAACTGCTGCCTCATTCTCCTTAATTAGCCTCTCCTCCATAATACTGGCCTGGAATCATCAACTGCTGCCTCATCTTCCTTAAGTAGCCTCTCCTCCATAATACTGGCCTGGAATCAATCAACTGCTGCCTCCTCCTCAAGTAGCCTCTCCTCAATAATACTGGACTGGAATCAATCAACTGCTGCCTCCTCCTGCTGCTCAACTTGTCTCTTCTCAACAATACTGGACTGAGAGGCGAGCAATCTACTGCTGCCTCCTCCTGGTTCTCGACTTGTCTCTTCTCAACAATACTGGCCTGGGTGCAATCAACTGCTGCCTCCTCCTCCTTAATTAGCATCTCTTCCATAATACTGGCCTGGAATCAACTGCTGCCTCCTCCTACTTAATTAGCCTCTCCTCAATAATACTGGCCTGGAATCAATCAACTGCTGCCTCCTCCTCCTTAATTAGCCTCTCCTCCATAATACTGGCCTGGAATCGATAAACTGCTGCCTCATCCTCCTCACGTAGCCTCTTCTCAATAATAATGGCCTCGAATCGATCAACTGCTGCCTCATCCTCCTCAAGTAGCCTCTCCTCGATTAAACTGGCCTGGAATCAATCAACTGCTGCCTCCTCCTGCTCTTCTAGTAGTCTCTTTTTAATTATGCTGGCCTGGAATAGATCAACTGCTGTCTCATCCTCCTCAAGTAGCCTCTCCTCGATAATACTGGCCTGGAATCAATCAACTGTTGCCTCCTCCTCCTTAATTAGCCTCTCCTCCATAATACTGGCCTGGAATCAATCAACTGCTGCCTCATCCTCCTCAAGTAGCCTCTACTCCATAATACTGGCCTGGAATCCATCAACTGCTGCCTCATCCTCCTCAAGTAGCCTCTCCTTAATAATACTGGCCTGGAATCGATAAACTGCTGCCTCATCCTCCTCACGTAGCCTCTCCTCAATAATACTGGCCTGGAATCGATCAACTGCTGCCTCATCCTCCTCAAGTAGCCTCTCCTCGATTATACTGGCCTGGAATCAATCAAATGCTGCCTCCTCCTGCTCTTCTAGTAGTCTCTTTTGAATGATACTGGCCTGTAATCCATCAACTGCTGCCTCATCCTCCTCAAGTAGCCTCTCTTCGATTATACTGGCCTGGAATCAATCAACTGCTGCCTCCTCCTGCTCTTCTAGTAGTCTCTTTTTAATTATACTGGCCTGTAATCGATCAACTGCTGCCTCATCCTCCTCAAGTAGCCTCTCCTCAATAATACTGGCATGAAATCGATCAACTGCTGCCTCATCCTCCTCAAGTAGCCTCTCCTCGATTATACTGGCCTGGAATCAATCAACTGCTGCCTCCTCCTCATATAGCCTCTCCTTGATAATACTGGCCTGGAATCGATCAACTGCTGCCTGCTCCTCATCAAGTAGCCTCTCCTTGACAATACTGGCCTGGAATCGATCAACTGCTGCCTCCTGCTCCTGAAGTAGTCTGGTTTTAATAATACTGGCCTGGAATCCATCAACTGCTGCCTCATCCTCCTCAAGTAGCCTCTCCTCAGTAATACTGGCCTGGAATCGATAAACTGCTGCCTCATCCTCCTCACGTAGCCTCTCCTCAATAATACTGGCCTGGAATCGATCAACTGCTGCCTCATCCTCCTCAAGTAGCCTCTCCTCGATTATACTGGCCTGGAATCAATCAACTGCTACCTCCTCCTGCTCTTTTAGTAGTCTCTTTTTAATTATACTGGCCTGTAATCAATCAACTGCTGCCTCATCCTCCTCAAGTAGCCTCTCATCGATAATACTGGCCTGGAATCAATCAATTGCTGCCTCCTCCTCCTATAGCCTTTTCTCCATAATACTGGCCTGAAATCGATCAACTGCTGCCTCCTCCTCACGTAGCCTCTCCTCAATAATACTGGACTGGAATCAATCAACTGCTGCCTCCTCCTGCTGCTCAACTTGTCTCTTCTCAACAATACTGGACTGAGGCGAGCAATCTACTGCTGCCTCCTCCTGGTTCTCGACTTGTCTCTTCTCTTCAATACTGGCCTGGGTGCAATCAACTGCTGCCTCCTCCTCCTTGATTAGCATCTCCTCCATAATACTGGCCTGGAATCAATCAACTGCTGCCTCCTCCTCCTTAATTAGCCTCTCCTCGATAATACTGGCCTGGAATCAATCAAATGCTGCCTCCTCCTCCTTAATTTGCCTCTCCTCCATAATACTGGCCTGGAATCAATCAACTGCTGCCTCATCTTCCTCAAGTAGCCTCTCCTCCATAATACTGGCCTGGAATCGATAAACTGCTGCCTCATCCTCCTCACGTAGCCTCTTCTCAATAATAATGGCCTCGAATCGATCAACTGCTGCCTCATCCTCCTCAAGTAGCCTCTCCTCGATTAAACTGGCCTGGAATCAATCAACTGCTGCCTCCTCCTGCTCTTCTAGTAGTCTCTTTTTAATTATGCTGGCCTGGAATCGATCAACTGCTGCCTCATCCTCCTCAAGTAGCCTCTCCTCGATAATACTGGCCTGGAATCAATCAACTGCTGCCTCCTCCTCCTTAATTAGCATCTCCTCCATAATACTGGCCTGGAATCAATCAACTGCTGCCTCATCCTCCTCAAGTAACCTCTCCTCGATTATACTGGCCTGGAATCAATCAACTGCTGCCTTCTCCTGCTCTTCTAGTAGTCTCTTTTGAATGATACTGGCCTGTAATCCATCAACTGCTGCCTCATCTTCCTCACGTAGCCTCTCCTCAATAATACTGGCCTGGAATCGATCAACTGCTGCCTCATCCTCCTCAAGTAACCTCTCCTCGATTATACTGGCCTAGAATCAATCAACTGCTGCCTCCTCCTGCTCTTCTAGTAGTCTCTTTTGAATGATACTGGCCTGTAATCCATCAACTGCTGCCTCATCCTCCTCAAGTAGCCTCTCTTCGATTATACTGGCCTAGAATCAATCAACTGCTGCCTCCTCCTGCTCTTCTAGTAGTCTCTTTTTAATTATACTGGCCTGTAATCCATCAACTGCTGCCTCATCCTCCTCAAGTAGCCTCTCTTCGATTATACTGGCCTGGAATCAATCAACTGCTGCCTCCTCCTGCTCTTCTAGTAGTCTCTTTTTAATTATACTGGCCTGTAATCAATCAACTGCTGCCTCATCCTCCTCAAGTAGCCTCTCCTCAATAATACTGGCCTGGAATCGATCAACTGCTGCCTCATCCTCCTCAAGTAGCCTCTCCTCGATTATACTGGCCTGGAATCAATCAACTGCTGCCTCCTCCTCATATAGCCTCTCCTTGATAATACTGGCCTGGAATCGATCAACTGCTGCCTGCTCCTCATCAAGTAGCCTCTCCTTGATAATACTGGCCTGGAATCGATCAACTGCTGCCTACTGCTCCTGAAGTAGTCTGGTTTTAATAATACTGGCCTGGAATCGATCTACTGCTGCCTCCTCCTCATATAGCCTCTCCTCGATAATACTGGCCTGGAATCAATGAACTGCTGCCTCATTCTCCTTAATTAGCCTCTCCTCCATAATACTGGCCTGGAATCATCAACTGCTGCCTCCTCCTCAAGTAGCATCTCCTCCATAATACTGGACTGGAATCAATCAACTGCTGCCTCCTCCTCAAGTAGCCTCTCCTCAATAATACTGGACTGGAATCAATCAACTGCTGCCTCCTCCTGCTGCTCAACTTGTCTCTTCTCAACACTACTGGACTGAGAGGTGAGCAATCTACTGCTGCCTCCTCCTGGTTCTCGACTTGTCTCTTCTCAACAATAGTGGCCTGGGTGCAATCAACTGCTGCCTCCTCCTCCTTAATTAGCATCTCCTCCATAATACTGGCCTGGAATCAATCAACTGCTGCCTCCTCCTACTTAATTAGCCTCTCCTCGATAATACTGGCCTGGAATCAATCAACTGCTGCCTCCTCCTCCTTAATTAGCCTCTCCTCCATAATACTGGCCTGGAATCAATCAACTGCTGCCTCATCTTCCTCAAGTAGCCTCTACTCCATAATACTGGCCTGGAATCGATAAACTGCTGCCTCATCCTCCTCACGTAGCCTCTTCTCAATAATAATGGCCTCGAATCGATCAACTGCTGCCTCATCCTCCTCAAGTAGCCTCTCCTCAATAATACTGGCCTGAAATCTATCAACTGCTGCCTCATCCTCCTCAAGTAGCCTCTCCTCGATTATACTGGCCTGGAATCAATCAACTGCTGCCTCCTCCTCATATAGCCTCTCCTTGATAATACTGGCCTGGAATCGATCAACTGCTGCCTCCTGCTCCTGAAGTAGTCTGGTTTTAATAATACTGGCCTGGAATCGATCTACTGCTGCCTCCTCCTCATATAGCCTCTCCTCGATAATACTGGCCTGGAATCAATGAACTGCTGCCTCATTCTCCTTAATTAGCCTCTCCTCCATAATACTGGCCTGGAATCAATCAACTGCTGCCTCATCTTCCTTAAGTAGCCTCTCCTCCAAAATACTGGCCTGGAATCAATCAACTGCTGCCTCCTCCTCAAGTAGCCTCTCCTCAATAATACTGGACTGGAATCAATCAACTGCCGCCTCCTCCTGCTTCTCAACTTGTCTCTTCTCAACAATACTGGACTGAGAGGCGAGCAATCTACTGCTGCCTCCTAATGGTTCTCGACTTGTCTCTTCTCAACAATACTGGCCTGGGTGCAATCAACTGCTGCCTCCTCCTCCTTAATTAGCATCTCCTCCATAATACTGGCCTGGAATCAATCAACTGCTGCCTCCTCCTCCTTAATTAGCCTCTCCTCGATAATACTGGCCTGGAATCAATCAACTGCTGCCTCCTCCTCCTTAATTAGCCTCTCCTCCATAATACTGGCCTGGAATCAATCAACTGCTGCCTCATCTTCCTCAAGTAGCCTCTCCTCCATAATACTGGCCTGGAGTCGATAAACTGCTGCCTCATCCTCCTCACGTAGCCTCTTCTCAATAATAATGGCCTCGAATCGATCAACTGCTGCCTCATCCTCCTCAAGTAGCCTCTCCTCGATTAAACTGGCCTGGAATCAATCAACTGCTGCCTCCTCCTGCTCTTCTAGTAGTCTCTTTTTAATTATGCTGGCCTGGAATAGATCAACTGCTGTCTCGTCCTCCTCAAGTAGCCTCTCCTCGATAATACTGGCCTGGAATCAATCAACTGCTGCCTCCTCCTCCTTAATTAGCCTCTCCTCCATAATACTGGCCTGGAATCAATCAACTGCTGCCTCATCCTCCTCAAGTAGCCTCTACTCCATAATACTGGCCTGGAATCCATCAACTGCTGCCTCATCCTCCTCAAGTAGCCTCTCCTCGATTATACTGACCTGGAATCAATCAACTGCTGCCTCCTCCTGCTCTACTAGTAGTCTCTTTTGAATGATACTGGCCTGTAATCCATCCACTGCTGCCTCATCCTCCTCAAGTAACCTCTCTTCGATTATACTGGCCTGGAATCAATCAACTGCTGCCTCCTCCTGCTCTTCTAGTAGTCTCTTTTTAATTATACTGGCCTGTAATCGATCAACTGCTGCCTCATCCTCCTCAAGTAGCCTCTCCTCAATAATACTGGCCTGAAATCGATCAACTGCTGCCTCATCCTCCTTAAGTAGCCTCTCCTCGATTACACTGGCCTGGAATCAATCAACTGCTGCCTCCTCCTCATATAGCCTCTCCTTGATAATACTGGCCTGGAATCGATCAACTGCTGCCTGCTCCTCATCATGTAGCCTCTCCTTGATAATACTGGCCTGGAATCGATCAACTCCTGCCTCCTGCTCCTGAAGTAGTCTGGTTTTAATAATACTGGCCTGGAATCGATCTACTGCTGCCTCCTCCTCATATAGCCTCTCCTCGATAATACTGGCCTGGAATCAATGAACTGCTGCCTCATTCTCCTTAATTAGCCTCTCCTCCATAATACTGGCCTGGAATCAATCAACTGCTGCCTCATCCTCCTCAAGTAGCCTCTCCTCCATAATACTGGCCTGGAATCAATCAACTGCTGCCTCATCTTCCTCAAGTAGCCTCTCCTCCATAATACTGGCCTGGAATCGATAAACTGCTGCCTCATCCTCCTCACGTAGCCTCTTCTCAATAATAATGGCCTCGAATCGATCAACTGCTGCCTCATCCTCCTCAAGTAGCCTCTCCTCGATTAAACTGGCCTGGAATCAATCAACTGCTGCCTCCTCCTGCTCTTCTAGTAGTCTCTTTTTAATTATGCTGGCCTGGAATAGATCAACTGCTGTCTCATCCTCCTCAAGTAGCCTCTCCTCGATAATACTGGCCTGGAATCAATCAACTGCTGCCTCCTCCTCCTTAATTAGCCTCTCCTCCATAATACTGACCTGGAATCAATCAACTGCTGCCTCATCCTCCTCAAGTAGCCTCTACTCCAGAATACTGGCCTGGAATCCATCAACTGCTGCCTCATCCTCCTCAAGTAGCCTCTCCTTAATAATACTGGCCTGGAATCGATAAACTGCTGCCTCATCCTCCTCAAGTAGCCTCTACTCAATAATACTGGCCTGGAATCGATCAACTGCTGCCTCATCCTCCTCAAGTAGCCTCTCCTCGATTATACTGGCCTGGAATCAATCAACTGCTGCCTCCTCCTGCTCTTCTAGTAGTCTCTTTTGAATGATACTGGCCTGTAATCCATCAACTGCTGCCTCATCCTCCTCAAGTAGCCTCTCTTCGATTATACTGGCCTGGAATCAATCAACTGCTGCCTCCTCCTGCTCTTCTAGTAGTCTCTTTTTAAATATACTGGCCTGTAATCGATCAACTGCTGCCTCATCCTCCTCAAGTAGCCTCTCCTCAATAATACTGGCCTGAAATCGATCAACTGCTGCCTCATCCTCCTCAAGTAGCCTCTCCTCGATTATACTGGCCTGGAATCAATCAACTGCTGCCTCCTCCTCATATAGCCTCTCCTTGATAATACTGGCCTGGAATCGATCAACTGCTGCCTCCTGCTCCTGAAGTAGTCTGGTTTTAATAATACTGGCCTGGAATCGATCTACTGCTGCCTCCTCCTCATATAGCCTCTCCTCGATAATACTGGCCTGGAATCAATGAACTGCTGCCTCATTCTCCTTAATTAGCCTCTCCTCTATAATACTGGCCTGGAATCAATCAACTGCTGCCTCATCTTCCTTAAGTAGCCTCTCCTCCATAATACTGGCCTGGAATCAATCAACTGCTGCCTCCTCCTCAAGTAGCCTCTCCTCAATAATACTGGACTGGAATCAATCAACTGCTGCCTCCTCCTGCTCTTCTAGTAGTCTCTTTTTAATTATGCTGGCCTGGAATAGATCAACTGCTGTCTCATCCTCCTCAAGTAGCCTCTCCTCGATAATACTGGCCTGGAATCAATCAACTGCTGCCTCCTCCTCCTTAATTAGCCTCTCCTCCATAATACTGACCTGGAATCAATCAACTGCTGCCTCATCCTCCTCAAGTAGCCTCTACTCCAGAATACTGGCCTGGAATCCATCAACTGCTGCCTCATCCTCCTCAAGTAGCCTCTCCTTAATAATACTGGCCTGGAATCGATAAACTGCTGCCTCATCCTCCTCAAGTAGCCTCTACTCAATAATACTGGCCTGGAATCGATCAACTGCTGCCTCATCCTCCTCAAGTAGCCTCTCCTCGATTATACTGGCCTGGAATCAATCAACTGCTGCCTCCTCCTGCTCTTCTAGTAGTCTCTTTTGAATGATACTGGCCTGTAATCCATCAACTGCTGCCTCATCCTCCTCAAGTAGCCTCTCTTCGATTATACTGGCCTGGAATCAATCAACTGCTGCCTCCTCCTGCTCTTCTAGTAGTCTCTTTTTAAATATACTGGCCTGTAATCGATCAACTGCTGCCTCATCCTCCTCAAGTAGCCTCTCCTCAATAATACTGGCCTGAAATCGATCAACTGCTGCCTCATCCTCCTCAAGTAGCCTCTCCTCGATTATACTGGCCTGGAATCAATCAACTGCTGCCTCCTCCTCATATAGCCTCTCCTTGATAATACTGGCCTGGAATCGATCAACTGCTGCCTCCTGCTCCTGAAGTAGTCTGGTTTTAATAATACTGGCCTGGAATCGATCTACTGCTGCCTCCTCCTCATATAGCCTCTCCTCGATAATACTGGCCTGGAATCAATGAACTGCTGCCTCATTCTCCTTAATTAGCCTCTCCTCTATAATACTGGCCTGGAATCAATCAACTGCTGCCTCATCTTCCTTAAGTAGCCTCTCCTCCATAATACTGGCCTGGAATCAATCAACTGCTGCCTCCTCCTCAAGTATCCTCTCCTCAATAATACTGGACTGGAATCAATCAACTGCTGCCTCCTCCTGCTCTTCTAGTAGTCTCTTTTTAATTATGCTGGCCTGGAATAGATCAACTGCTGTCTCGTCCTCCTCAAGTAGCCTCTCCTCGATAATACTGGCCTGGAATCAATCAACTGCTGCCTCCTCCTCCTTAATTAGCCTCTCCTCCATAATACTGGCCTGGAATCAATCAACTGCTGCCTCATCCTCCTCAAGTAGCCTCTACTCCATAATACTGGCCTGGAATCCATCAACTGCTGCCTCATCCTCCTCAAGTAGCCTCTCCTCGATTATACTGACCTGGAATCAATCAACTGCTGCCTCCTCCTGCTCTACTAGTAGTCTCTTTTGAATGATACTGGCCTGTAATCCATCCACTGCTGCCTCATCCTCCTCAAGTAACCTCTCTTCGATTATACTGGCCTGGAATCAATCAACTGCTGCCTCCTCCTGCTCTTCTAGTAGTCTCTTTTTAATTATACTGGCCTGTAATCGATCAACTGCTGCCTCATCCTCCTCAAGTAGCCTCTCCTCAATAATACTGGCCTGAAATCGATCAACTGCTGCCTCATCCTCCTTAAGTAGCCTCTCCTCGATTACACTGGCCTGGAATCAATCAACTGCTGCCTCCTCCTCATATAGCCTCTCCTTGATAATACTGGCCTGGAATCGATCAACTGCTGCCTGCTCCTCATCATGTAGCCTCTCCTTGATAATACTGGCCTGGAATCGATCAACTCCTGCCTCCTGCTCCTGAAGTAGTCTGGTTTTAATAATACTGGCCTGGAATCGATCTACTGCTGCCTCCTCCTCATATAGCCTCTCCTCGATAATACTGGCCTGGAATCAATGAACTGCTGCCTCATTCTCCTTAATTAGCCTCTCCTCCATAATACTGGCCTGGAATCAATCAACTGCTGCCTCATCTTCCTTAAGTAGCCTCTCCTCCATAATACTGGCCTGGAATCAATCAACTGCTGCCTCATCTTCCTCAAGTAGCCTCTCCTCCATAATACTGGCCTGGAATCGATAAACTGCTGCCTCATCCTCCTCACGTAGCCTCTTCTCAATAATAATGGCCTCGAATCGATCAACTGCTGCCTCATCCTCCTCAAGTAGCCTCTCCTCGATTAAACTGGCCTGGAATCAATCAACTGCTGCCTCCTCCTGCTCTTCTAGTAGTCTCTTTTTAATTATGCTGGCCTGGAATAGATCAACTGCTGTCTCATCCTCCTCAAGTAGCCTCTCCTCGATAATACTGGCCTGGAATCAATCAACTGCTGCCTCCTCCTCCTTAATTAGCCTCTCCTCCATAATACTGACCTGGAATCAATCAACTGCTGCCTCATCCTCCTCAAGTAGCCTCTACTCCAGAATACTGGCCTGGAATCCATCAACTGCTGCCTCATCCTCCTCAAGTAGCCTCTCCTTAATAATACTGGCCTGGAATCGATAAACTGCTGCCTCATCCTCCTCAAGTAGCCTCTACTCAATAATACTGGCCTGGAATCGATCAACTGCTGCCTCATCCTCCTCAAGTAGCCTCTCCTCGATTATACTGGCCTGGAATCAATCAACTGCTGCCTCCTCCTGCTCTTCTAGTAGTCTCTTTTTAATTATGCTGGCCTGGAATCGATCAACTGCTGCCTCATCCTCCTCAAGTAGCCTCTCTTCGATTATACTGGCCTGGAATCAATCAACTGCTGCCTCCTCCTGCTCTTCTAGTAGTCTCTTTTTAAATATACTGGCCTGTAATCGATCAACTGCTGCCTCATCCTCCTCAAGTAGCCTCTCCTCAATAATACTGGCCTGAAATCGATCAACTGCTGCCTCATCCTCCTCAAGTAGCCTCTCCTCGATTATACTGGCCTGGAATCAATCAACTGCTGCCTCCTCCTCATATAGCCTCTCCTTGATAATACTGGCCTGGAATCGATCAACTGCTGCCTCCTGCTCCTGAAGTAGTCTGGTTTTAATAATACTGGCCTGGAATCGATCTACTGCTGCCTCCTCCTCATATAGCCTCTCCTCGATAATACTGGCCTGGAATCAATGAACTGCTGCCTCATTCTCCTTAATTAGCCTCTCCTCTATAATACTGGCCTGGAATCAATCAACTGCTGCCTCATCTTCCTTAAGTAGCCTCTCCTCCATAATACTGGCCTGGAATCAATCAACTGCTGCCTCCTCCTCAAGTAGCCTCTCCTCAATAATACTGGACTGGAATCAATCAACTGCTGCCTCCTCCTGCTGTTCAACTTGTCTCTTCTCAACAATACTGGACTGAGAGGCGAGCAATCTACTGCTGCCTCCTCCTGGTTCTCGACTTGTCTCTTCTCAACAATACTGGCCTGGGTGCAATCAACTGCTGCCTCCTCCTCCTTAATTAGCATCTCCTCGATAATACTGGCCTGGAATCAATCAACTGCTGCCTCCTCCTCCTTAATTAGCCTCTCCTCCATAATACTGGCCTGGAATCAATCAACTGCTGCCTCATCTTCCTCAAGTAGCCTCTCCTCCATAATACTGGCCTGGAATCGATAAACTGCTGCCTCATCCTCCTCACGTAGCCTCTTCTCAATAATAATGGCCTCGAATCGATCAACTGCTGCCTCATCCTCCTCAAGTAGCCTCTCCTCGATTAAACTGGCCTGGAATCAATCAACTGCTGCCTCCTCCTGCTCTTCTAGTAGTCTCTTTTTAATTATGCTGGCCTGGAATAGATCAACTGCTGTCTCATCCTCTTCAAGTAGCCTCTCCTCGATAATACTGGCCTGGAATCAATCAACTGCTTCCTCCTCCTCCTTAATTAGCCTCTCCTCCATAATACTGGCCTGGAATCAATCAACTGCTGCCTCATCCTCCTCAAGTAGCCTCTACTCCAAAATACTGGCCTGGAATCCATCAACTGCTGCCTCATCCTCCTCAAGTAGCCTCTCCTTAATAATACTGGCCTGGAATCGATAAACTGCTGCCTCATCCTCCTCACGTAGCCTCTCCTCAATAATACTAGCCTGGAATCGATCAACTGCTGCCTCATCCTCCTCAAGTATCCTCTCCTCGATTATACTGGCCTGGAATCAATCAAATGCTGCCTCCTCCTGCTCTTCTAGTAGTCTCTTTTGAATGATACTGGCCTGTAATCCATCAACTGCTGCCTCATCCTCCTCAAGTAGCCTCTCTTCGATTATACTGGCCTGGAATCAATCAACTGCTGCCTCCTCCTGCTCTTCTAGTAGTCTCTTTTTAATTATACTGGCCTGTAATCGATCAACTGCTGCCTCATCCTCCTCAAGTAGCCTCTCCTCAATAATACTGGCCTGAAATCGATCAACTGCTGCCTCATCCTCCTCAAGTAGCCTCTCCTCGATTATACTGGCCTGGAATCAATCAACTGCTGCCTCCTCCTCATATAGCCTCTCCTTGATAATACTGGCCTGGAATCGATCAACTGCTGCCTCCTGCTCCTGAAGTAGTCTGGTTTTAATAATACTGGCCTGGAATCGATCTACTGCTGCCTCCTCCTCATATAGCCTCTCCTCGATAATACTGGCCTGGAATCAATGAACTGCTGCCTCATTCTCCTTAATTAGCCTCTCCTCTATAATACTGGCCTGGAATCAATCAACTGCTGCCTCATCTTCCTTAAGTAGCCTCTCCTCCATAATACTGGCCTGGAATCAATCAACTGCTGCCTCCTCCTCAAGTAGCCTCTCCTCAATAATACTGGACTGGAATCAATCAACTGCTGCCTCCTCCTGCTGTTCAACTTGTCTCTTCTCAACAATACTGGACTGAGAGGCGAGCAATCTACTGCTGCCTCCTCCTGGTTCTCGACTTGTCTCTTCTCTTCAATACTGGCCTGGGTGCAATCAACTGCTGCCTCCTCCTCCTTAATTAGCATCTCCTCCATAATACTGGCCTGGAATCAATCAACTACTGCCTCCTCCTCCTTAATTAGCCTCTCATCGATAATACTGGCCTGGAATCAATCAACTGCTGCCTCCTCCTCCTTAATTAGCCTCTCCTCCATAATACTGGCCTGGAATCAATCAACTGCTGCCTCATCTTCCTCAAGTAGCCTCTCCTCCATAATACTGGCCTGGAATCGATAAACTGCTGCCTCATCCTCCTCACGTAGCCTCTTCTCAATAATAATGGCCTCGAATCGATCAACTGCTGCCTCATCCTCCTCAAGTAGCCTCTCCTCGATTAAACTGGCCTGGAATCAATCAACTGCTGCCTCCTCCTGCTCTTCTAGTAGTCTCTTTTCAATTATGCTGGCCTGGAATAGATCAACTGCTGTCTCATCCTCTTCAAGTAGCCTCTCCTCGATAATACTGGCCTGGAATCAATCAACTGCTGCCTCCTCCTCCTTAATTAGCCTCTCCTCCATAATACTGGCCTGGAATCAATCAACTGCTGCCTCATCCTCCTCAAGTAGCCTCTACTCCATAATACTGGCCTGGAATCCATCAACTGCTGCCTCATCCTCCTCAAGTAGCCTCTCCTTAATAATACTGGCCTGGAATCAATCAACTGCTGCCCCCTCCTCCTTAATTAGCCTCTCCTCGATAATACTGGCCTGGAATCAATCAACTGCTGCCCCCTCCTCCTTAATTAGCCTCTCCTCCATAATACTGGCCTGGAATCAATCAACTGCTGCCTCATCTTCCTCAAGTAGCCTCTCCTTAATAATACTGGCCTGGAATCGATAAACTGCTGCCTCATCCTCCTCACGTAGCCTCTCCTCAATAATACTGGCCTGGAATCGATCAACTGCTGCCTCATCCTCCTCAAGTAGCCTCTCCTCGATTATACTGGCCTGGAATCAATCAACTGCTGCCTCCTCCTGCTCTTCTAGTAGTCTCTTTTGAATGATACTGGCCTGTAATCCATCAACTGCTGCCTCATCCTCTTCAAGTAGCCTCTCTTCGATTATACTGGCCTGGAATCAATCAACTGCTGCCTCCTCCTGCTCTTCTAGTAGTCTCTTTTTAATTATACTGGCCTGTAATCGACTGCTGCCTCCTCCTCATATAGCCTCTCCTTGATAATACTGGCCTGGAATCGATCAACTGCTGCCTGCTCCTCATCAAGTAGCCTCTCCTTGATAATACTGGCCTGGAATCGATCAACTGCTGCCTCCTGCTCCTGAAGTAGTCTGGTTTTAATAATACTGGCCTGGAATCGATCTACTGCTGCCTCCTCCTCATATAGCCTCTCCTCGATAATACTGGCCTGGAATCAATGAACTGCTGCCTCATTCTCCTTAATTAGCCTCTCCTCCATAATACTGGCCTGGAATCAATCAACTGCTGCCTCATCTTCCTTAAGTAGCCTCTCCTCAATAATACTGGACTGGAATCAATCAACTGCTGCCTCCTCCTGCTGCTCAACTTGTCTCTTCTCAACAATACTGGACTGAGAGGCGAGCAATCTACTGCTGCCTCCTCCTGGTTCTCGACTTGTCTCTTCTCAACAATACTGGCCTGGGTGCAATCAAGTGCTGCCGCATCCTCCTTGTAAACTTTTTTTTCCAATATTTTTTTTCACTATTTTGTCACTTTGATTCACTATATTTAATTAATTTTATTCCTTTTATTATTATTATTTTTATTTTATTTTTTTCTCATTATTTTTGGAAAAAAATTTTCCCACTTTTTTTCATTGTACTATCAACTGCAACTAAACGAAACTATACCCTATCACACTTCCACTGTTGTAGCTGCAATTATTCAGCCGTTAGAGCAAGGTTCGTTTTCGGCTCGGTTCGGACCGATCCGAAATTCACGAAAGTTTGCCGGATCGAACCGAACCGAACTTTTCAAAAGTTCGCTCATCCCTAGTTATGTTATCAAATAAATTAGTTTTTTCACACTATTATCTGTTTTAGGACTACAAACCCCAGCACACATGTACATGATAGGAGTTCTAGTCCTGGATTACATATACACTACAGTAGCCATCCTACTGGTGGGCTGGGGCTCAATGAGGCAGGATTGTGTTACAAGTTTACCTCAGCAATAGATTGATAGATGACATGGTGACTGCCATGAGGTGAAGCAGCCTCTCTCTTCTCCATATTACACACATAGCAGCAGCTCTCCTCTCCATATTACACACATAGCAGCAGCACTGCCCTAACACTGTACATCTTTACACTACAATAGTAACAATATAGGAGAAGATTTAGCAAAGCCTGTGCAGAGGAGCAGTTACCCATAGTGACCAATCAGATTGCTTCTTTTATTTAAAAAAAAAAAAGGCCTTGGAAAATGAAACCTAGAATCTGACTGGTTGCTATGGACAACTGCTTCCCTCTTCCTCTGCATAAATTTTGATAAATCACCCCCATAGTTCCTTTATTTACTGTTTATAGATCCAACCTATGCTGCAGTGCTGTACAGAGATTGTAGTCTATCATGCTGTCCTCACTGCTGCAGTTTCTTCTGTGCTCAGATGTTAGATGTTAGGGGTGTGGCTAAAGAAATATATGCATAACCCCGCCCACCTGATGACTCACTGTTCTCTCACTGGCAGGAACAGGAAACAGAAAGGAATAGAATTTCACAGGAAGTAAAGAAAACACAGGCAGAGTGGTCATGTGACTGAGCCTGAGAACACAGTAAGCGCTCTTAATAAAAAATAGAAGTGTATGTAGAATATGCAACATCCACAGAGGTCAATGCAATGCTAGTTTATTAAAAAATCCCGGACAACCCCTTTAAGAGCAGAGACGGACTGCACAGTTCCTATACAATTTTTTGTGTCTTCACCAGCAGGCTCAAAACTGGGGGAAGGAGACAGAGAAAATAATGATGTGGTAACCAGGTGGTATGCTGGGCAAGATGTTATGTACCACTGAAGCACTTGTCACGGTGGCCAGGAGTGGTATATGCCCCCCCCCTGTATGAAGCAACACACACTCTTGTAAGAAGAACAGCTGTAGGTGTAGGTAGTCCCTGTAATGTATGATGCAGTGCGTAGTCCAGCACAGCAAGGTAGCACTGATTGGCTGAAGAGGAGCCGTTTGAAATTCCCGGCTCCCCTTTTCAGCCAATCAGTGCAAGGCAGCCGGCGCAGGGGGCTGCGGATGAGCGGGGGGCCGGGCTGCGAGCGGGAAGCCGGGCTTCGAGCGGCGGGCGGCCGGACTATCGCACGATGACTGTTTACACGGAACGATTGGCAAATTTTTTGCGAACGATGAATGACGATTTGATGACATGTTAAAAGATCAAAACAAAAGATTTTTCGTTCGTCGTTTTATCGTTCGCTGCGTTTACACGTACGATTATCGTTCGAATTCGATCGTTATCGCGCAAATTCGCACAATAATCGTTACGTGTAAACGCAGCATTAGTTATCCACATAAATCCCTCCACCTAAAAACTGCACCCCTCAAAGTATTTAAAGTAACATTTCGTAAGTTTATTAACCCTTTAGGTGTTTCGCAGAGATTTAAGCAAGTTTGAGGGGAAATTTAAAAATTTCATTTTTTTTTTTTTTTTTTTTTGCAGATATTCTATTTTAATTTTTTCCTCTAACACATCAAATACTAACTGAGAAATACCACTCACTATTGATTTCCCTTATTCCAATGTTTCTAGAAATCCCCCATATGTGGCCGCAGTGCCTCACCTGACTCACACAGGCTGCAGACATGACAGAGACCTGGCAAATTTTGGTGCCTTTTTTTATTTGTTTTTTTTTTTTTTAGCCATTATACCATGCTACAGAGCCTTGCGGTACCAAAATATTTGTGTAAGACAAGTTCACGTTTCCATTGATACCATTCTGGTGGACATGTGACACCCTAATCATTTTTTATTACATTTTTTATGAGGTGGTATGAATAAAAAACACAATTTAGCAGCTGTTTTTCATCATTTTTTTTGTACGCCATTTACTATACGTCACATAAGACATGTTATTGTTATTTGTCAGGTCAGTACAATTACAGCGGTATCCATATTATATAGCTTTTTTTATAGTTTATGATATTTATGCTATAAAAACTGTTTGTGTCTTGCATATTGTAAGAGCAGTAATATTTTTATTATTTCGCCGATGGATTTATGTCAGGGCTTTTTTTTTTTGTGGCATAAGCTGACGTTTTTATTGGTACACCTTTTGGGTACATGTGACATTTTGATAGCTTTTATCTATATTTTTAGGGGGCGGGATTAACAAAAAAAATGTTTTTTGTTTTTTTTTTAAGATGTTAGTCGGGCGGAATAAATAATGTAATGGTTAATAGAGGGGGTCATTATGGATGCGGTGATACCAAATATGTGTATTTTATTCAAAGGGGATCATTTATAAAGGGGTGGTGGGAAATGAGTATATAGTGGTACCTTGTTTTAAGAGTAACTTGGATTAAGAGCGTTTTACAAGAAGAACTCACAGTTTTTCAAAAATTGTAACTTGGTTTAAGAGCATTATTTTGGTTTAAGAGCTCCCTGTACTGGGTGCGAGGGGGAGTGGGATCGTGGAGCTAATCTCTTCAAAGCTGTAACCCCTCTCTCCCCGGACAGAGAGTGCTGCATTACGTACCCACATATACCCTGCTCATTCCTTCATGCTCCTTCCAGTCTTTTTCAGTCCTTGTGTTTCCCATCCTTTCCATTCCTGCTATAATGTGCCTGCATTTACACTCAACTATACACACTGCCGCTATAATGTGCCTGCACTCACACTGAGCTATACACAGTGCTGCTATAATGTGCCTGCACTCACACTCAGCTATACACACTGCTGTATTGAAAAGTTTCTGTCACTGTCCTCCTGCACAGCTCTGTGATTCTCACTTCCTATTCTAGCCTGTTGTACTACACTACTGCATTATGGGGTTCTGCGGCTCCATCCTGGTATCTACAAACTGCTGCTGTTTTTTCAGGTTTATGCAGTTACAATACATTATACACCACATGCTAATTGCTATACTGTACACTAACTTATAATAGCACATATTCAGCAGTTTTTCATTGTTTGTTTCATCTGTTTTACATGTTCTTCAGAATAAAAAAAAAAAATCATTATTTTTGGGGTGTACAACCAATTGTCTGCATATCAGTGATTTCTTGCTTGAAAATTTGCTTTGGTTTAAGAGTGTATTTGGATTACAAACATAGTCCCGGAACAAATTATGCTCGTAATTCAAGTCACCACTGTAATTATTTATTTATTTATTTATTTATTTAATTTATTTATTTATTTATGCTAGGGATGGTCCGAACCCTCCGAGGTTCGGGTTTGTATGAACCCGAACGCTCGGCATCAGATTCCTGCTGTCTGCCCGCTCTGTGGAGAGGGTGGATACAGCGGGAGGACCGCCTGGAAAACTAGGATACAGCCTATGGCACCGCCTGCTGCACGGAGCGGGTAGACAGCGGGAAATATTACTGAGAGTTCGGGTTCGTACGAACCCGAACCGAACTCGGTTCGGACCATCCGTAATTTATGTATGTATGTATGTATGTATTTATTTGTGTGTGTGTTTTAACTTTTTCAGGTACATTTATAATACTGTACATTACAGCACATGATCTGTGCTGTAATGCATTATAGAATGAATGAGCTGTCAGAACAGCTGACAGCTCATTCAAACGATCAGGTCCCTGAATGCAGGGGCCTGATCTTTCTAATCCATAGCAGCCCACACGCATTAAGCAGCACCTAGGTTGCTATGGTGAAGTGGGGGTTGGAGGGAGCTAAACAAGGGCAGGGGCAATTTTCAGCTGCTTCGCTCTCTCTCTCACAACACTTTGACTGGCATCTGTTCCAAACTGGCTCCATCCCTTCAATAAAAACCTCTCAGGGAGCTCTCTGATTGGGCGGAAACATACTAGAACTCACTAACCTCTAGCCTGTGATATTTTAAAGGGATTGTCTAGCGAAAAATGTTTTCTTTCAAATCAACTGGTGTCAGAAAGTTATATAGATTTGTAATTTACTTCTATTAAGAAATCTCAAGTCTTCCCATACTTATTAGCCGCTATATGTCCTGCCAGAAATGATGTTTTATTTTCAGTCTGCCACAGTGCTCTCTGCTGACGACTCAGGCCGATACAGTAACTGTCCAGAACAGGAGAGATTTTCTATGGGGATTCATAGAAAACCAAGACAGAGTTCCTGTCTCGGCCAGAGGTGGCAGCAGAGAGCACTGTGGCAGACTGAAAATAAAACAACATTTCCTGCATGACATACAGCAGCAGGGGCGGTCTTGGCATTTCTTTGGCCCCAAGCAAAGTTATGTCTGGGCCCCTCCCCCTCGACACGCGTTCCAAAACAATAGACCGCTGTGTGTTGCCCCCAGTAGTATATGCCCCTTGTGCGCTACCGCCAGTAATATAAACTCCTTGTGTGCTGCCCCCAATAGTATATACCCCTTGTGTGCTTCCCCCAGTAGTATATAGACCCCTGTGTGTTCCTTCAATTATATATTGCCCCCTTTGTGCTCCCCCAGAAGTATATAGACCTCCTGTGTGCTGCCCCAGTTGTATATAGATCCCCTGTGTGCTGCCCCCAGTTGTATATACCCCCTGTGTGCTCCCCCACTAGTATATAGGCCCCCTGTGTGCTCCCTCAGGGGTATTTAGCCCTCCTGTGTGCTCCCCCACTTGGATATAGACCTCCTGTGTGCTCCCCCACTTGGATATAGACCCCTGTGTGCTCCTCCAGTAATATATAAACCCCCTGTGTGGTTCCCCCAGTAGTATATAGACCCCCTGTGTGCCCCACCAGTATTATATAGACCCCTTGTGTGCTGCCCCAGTTGTATATAGACCCCTGTGTGTTCCCCCAGTTGTACATACCCCCTGTGTGCTCCCCCACTAGTATATAGGCCCCCTGTGTGCTCCCTCAGGGGTATTTAGCCCCCCTGTGTGCTCTCCCACTTGGATATAGACCTCCTGTGTGCTCCCCCACTTGGATATAGACCCCCTGTGTGCTCCTCCAGTAGTATATAAACCCCCTGTGTGGTTCCCCCAGTAGTATATAGACCCCCTGTGTGCCCCACCAGTATTATATAGACCCCTTGTGTGCTGCCCCAGTTGTATACAGACCCCTGTGTGCTTCCCCAGTTATATATAGACCACCTTTGTGCCTCACAAGTAGTATACAGATCCCCTGTATGTTCCCCCAGTAGTATAAAGAACCCCTGTGTGCCCCGTCAGTAGTATATAGACCCCTGTGTGCTCCCCCAGTAGTATATAGCCCCCCTGTGTGCTCTCCCACTTGGATATAGACCTCCTGTGTGCTCCCCCACTTGGATATAGACCCCCTGTGTGCTCCTCCAGTAGTATATAAACCCCCTGTGTGGTTCCCCCAGTAGTATATAGACCCCTTGTGTGCCCCACCAGTATTATATAGACCCCTTGTGTGCTGCCCCAGTTGTATACAGACCCCTGTGTGCTTCCCCAGTTATATATAGACCACCTTTGTGCCTCACAAGTAGTATACAGATCCCCTGTATGTTCCCCCAGTAGTATAAAGAACCCCTGTGTGCCCCGTCAGTAGTATATAGACCCCTGTGTGCTCCCCCAGTAGTATATAGCCCCCCTGTGTGCTCTCCCACTTGGATATAGACCTCCTGTTTGCTCTCCAAGTTGTATATAGACCCCATTTTGCTGCCCCAAGTAGTATATAGACCCCCTGTGTGCTGCCCCCAGTAGTATATAGACCCCTCTATGAAGCCCCAGTAGTCTATAGCCCCCCTGTGTGCTACCCCTGTTATATAGCCCCCCTGTGTGCTACCCCCATTTATATAGACCCCGATGTGCGCTCTCCCAGTTAAACAGACCCCTGTGTGCTCCACCTCCCATACAGTATATAACACAATAAAACAAACACTTGTACTCACCTGGGTCCGGGCGTCTCCTCTTCTCTTCACTCTTGTGGTCGCAGGAAGGGTTTTCCCTGCGATCACAAGAGGCCGCACTCCCCTTGTCCTGGCGCCGATGCTCCAGTGATGTCACCACAAGGACAAAGCTGCCACTTGTGACCGCAGGGAAAACCCTTCCTGCGGCCACAAGAGTGATTGACAGGAAGGGAGCCAATGTCTCCCGCCCTGTCAGTGCTGCTGCATGTAACTATGAGCGCTCATTACGAGTGCTCATAGTTACAGTTCAGATGGCAGCAGCGAGCGGGGCAGCGGCCCTGTCCTGCGGTCTTGAGCATAAGAGCGGGGCGTGGGGGCCCCCCTGGATGTTGGGGGCCCCAAGCGATCGCTTGGGGTGCTTGGTGCCAAAGACCGCCACTGTACAGCAGCTAATAAGTATGGGAAGACTTGAGACTTATTAGAATTAAATTACAATTCTATATAACTTTCTGATATAAGTTGATTTGAAAGACAAAGATTTTTGCTGGACAACCCCTTTAAAGAATAGAGGAAGGACAAGTTTGAGGTACCCAGCTCAGGGATTGGCTCTACACCAGCTAAACATCAGTGGCATAGACAGAAAAAAACATGCAGTAAGTCACAAAGGCAATTAAAGGGGTTATCCAGCCACATGGTCACATTCTTCCAGCGACAGCCTCACTCTTGTCTCCAGCTTGGGCGGGGTTTTGCTGCTCAGTTCCATTGAAGTGAATGGAGCTTAATTGCAAACCACACCTGAACTAGAGACAAGAGTGGTGTTGTCTCTGAAAGAAAGAAGCCATGTTTTTTGTAGCACTGGATAACCTCTTTAACCTTAGTAAGCCTAGTAAAGGTTGAGATATAGTGAGACATCTAGTGGCAGGAGAGCATTACTACAGCCTTCAGTCCTCAGAATACAGAGTCTATGGCTCTTCTTTCAGTGCCGGAATATACATGCTAACATAGTAATGGCACATCCATTCTGGGACGTTACAATAGTTTAAATAGTTACAAATTAACTCCACTGTTTTACAAAGACCTTTTTTTTTTTTTTTTTAGGAAGTGTAACCCTACAGTAATTATATAACAATAAGAAACCTCTTTTACGTAAAAATGTGATGTGGATGATGTATAGTTAATAAATAAAAAAAATAGAAAATCCAGATTTTGTCTGTTTTGTTTGGTCTCTGGTGGATGTAACTATTTTGCTGTGGTGTCTTTCTGCTGTAACTCAGCAATTCTTCTTTGTGCTTATTTAGAGATGTAAGATGATGATATAAACCTCTCCCTGTCATACCCTGTGCGGCATTGCTGCATGATTCCCTATGATGCTGTACACAATGTAGTGATATATATTATTACGTTTGGAAAATGTTCCTGATGTTGGTTCTCTGTGTGACCTTCTGCATCTCTGAGATCCAGGACTCCGCAGCTCAATGTCATCTTACAATGAAGGATTACACCTTTGAGTACAAATACTCTCAGGAAGGAGACATCACTATAGGAGGGATCTTCACTGTCCATTCCTGGGTGTCACGTTGGAACTATGCAAGAAATGTTCCCTACAGTTTCTTCTGTACAGGGTAGGTACAAATAATATGTAGAGCTAACACAGAAAGGAAAATTCATGAACAATGAGTCTTGGGACTTCAGCAACAGCATAAGTACAGGGCCTGCTATCATATGAAATACACAGATTTGATATTTAACTATGTTATGATAGTTTTAAGTAGTTTTTAAATGTTTACATTCATGACTGAGGGATCACTTAGTTTCATGGACCTAGCCACCCCACCCTGACTCTGACGCCTAGCATAAACTTTGACTCAGAAGCAAGGCTTAAAGAGGTATTCCGCTCAAACATAACTATGTTGCTGCCCATGGTGAGACTAACAATGGATTCCTTACTTGTGATTATCTATTTAGTCTCCTTCCCCCTAAACTGTTGATTTCTGCTTAAAATCTGTGTGCAAGCTTTTCTCTTTGTACCCGTATCCCCCCCCCCCCCCCTCGATGATGCGAGATGTCTGCCCATTTGTGGTACCATTTGAGGTAGATACTCTGGTGGTCAGCTACAGCGATTACAGTATAAATTACATTATGAGATCATGGAGACTGCATTGAGGAACATCATCGCCTAGGGGGGCAATGCTATGATCTACCATGTGAACCTGAGCCTGGAGAGGGGCAAAATGGTGGTGGAGGATGAGTTATATGGGCAGAGGGTTTAAAACACCAACGGGTGGGCATCTCTGCCCGAGGTCACACAAAACAGCCAGCAGAGGTACCAAATCACAATCCACAGAAAATTCTGGTCATGGTAGCCAAAGGTTAGGGAAGCACAATGCCAAGGATAGAGGTACAAAAGCCGGGGTAAGAAGAGCCAAAAATTAAACAAAAACAAAAAACCTGTCAGCCAAACATTAAAGTCTCCCTCAGTCTCTTACCTGACAGGTGAAG
This sequence comes from Dendropsophus ebraccatus, assembly GCF_027789765.1. Classification (NCBI taxonomy): domain Eukaryota; kingdom Metazoa; phylum Chordata; class Amphibia; order Anura; family Hylidae; genus Dendropsophus; species Dendropsophus ebraccatus. Next base: position 21,140,519 of record NC_091460.1, on the reverse strand, counting down.
TCATAGTCATGCCCCTAAATATTTTAGACCCGGTGCAGTTTTGGGTCAAAAAGGTCAATATCCAACCGTGTCTGGCAGAGTTAGAATTTAACACTATCATAAAGTGGAACATGTCACGAAAAAAACTATCTTGGAATCACAAGGATTGGTAAAAGCATTCCAAAGTTATTAAAACATAACCTGCCACATGTTGCCAGGAACTTACCAGACCGGGATCCAGCGCTGTTTTCAGCCTCCGGGCCACAGCGCCGCCTCCTGACGTCCTCCCGAGTGATGTTCACTCAGCCGCTCCGTTGAGCGGTGTTTAGCACCCAGAGTGAGTGGCAGACACCACTGCCACTCGTTCTGCAGTGCTACAGCTGTCTGTGATCAGGACTCAGGAGTCCGGACCAATGATTTTCTGGTCCGGACTCCAGGTCTTGTATTTAAAGAGCAAGCGGTAATTTACTCATCGCTGGCTATTAGGTTAACTCCTGGTCCCAGTTCCCTGTGTCTATTCCTGCGTCTCCCTTCCTAATTCCCTCTGACTGCTCGACTTGTATCTGACCTCCCGCCTGACCCATGACTATCCAATTGTATTGCTGATTTTGTACTGCATTGTCCATGTGGTTTTGACTTGGCGTCATTTATACATCATAGGGAACGTCTTCGTGGTTGTCCTGACCCATGACTATCCAATTGTATTGCTGATTTTGTACTGCGTTGTCCGTGTAGTTTTGACTTGGCTTGTTTACCCTTCTCTATTGTGTTTGTCTGTCTGTCGCATTTTGTGTGTCACTTATACAGCATAGGGATCGTCTTCGCGGTTGTCTGCGGCCGCCTAGGGCCGACTGAGGCAAGTAGGTAGGGACAGTGGGTGGATTCAGACCTAGGGCCCACTGTCTTGTTGTGTCCGTACCTTCCTGCCCTGACACCTGTAATATTTGAAAACTTTGGCTGAGTCATAAACACCAAAACTGGCTGTGTCCCCTAAAGTTTAAACCATTTCCAACACAGGCATATACAGTATTATCCACAGCAGCTCAATGCCTCCACAAAGTGTACTATACAACCCATACCCCAAAAACAATATTATCCATACACAAATGCCCATGACTATCTTTCTCAAAGAGGACATTTCCCTTCTTGTTACCATAGCCGTGGGGTTTTTAGTAACTGGCACTTGTGACAAGGAATAGTAGCATTCATGTTCCATTTTTACAGACACGTATGGTGACTTGCTGATAAATGGTCTTGGAGTTTTTAGAATATCACCAGGATAGTTAGATTTTGCACAATGGATCAACAAAGAGTATTTATTGTGTGAGTTTTCAAGGTCTCTTCAGTAGTATAAGGCTAAAGAAAAGTTTTGTCATGGGATATTTATCACAGAGGATGATAGAACAATCTTCTAAAGCTACAACCAGCAGTATTTTGATGCTAAAAGGCAGGTTACCTTGCATGATTTAGTGTGCATTCATACCTAAATGGTTGAGGGAACTAAATTATTTATTTCTATGGTGATAGGACAGACCATGGATGTACTGTAATCCATTTTTTTTTTGGGGGGGGGGGGCATAGTCTACTGGGAATGAAAAGGGTAGAATACTTTATTTATGTGTGTTTTTTAAGACAGTACAGCAGTGTAAGAGCAGTTAGACTGAGGAACTTCCTGCCAGATGATATTGTCGTGGCTAATTCAATAAATAAATAAGGGAGGCCTGGATGCTTTTTTTGATACATATAATATTACAAGTTATGGGCATTAGACTACACGTGATAGAATGTTGATCTAGGGATTGATTCTGATTGCCACTGGAGTCGGGAATTTATTTTTTATGGCATCTATCTCATAAGAGTTTAGCCTTCCTCTGGATCAACACAGTAGGGTTAGACTGTAGGTTAAACTTGATGGACTCTTGCCTTTTTTCAACCATATTAACTATGTAACTGTAAATGTTTTGAACTGTACCATTGCTATTAATTCTAGAGAAATTAAAAAGTGAACAATGTAGACAAAAAAACAAAAACAAAATAGAAAATCTAAAAAAATATAAATCAATAAACCATTTAGCTAGGAAATATAACAACACAAGATCTTCCCATCATAGAGGTGGTACTTGAATAAAAAAAAAAATTAATGATAATATTGAAAAAAAAAAACACCTATAACAGCCTCATTTTCTAATATTTCCCATAGTATTCACTACAGAGAATATACACATCTTTTGGCTTTTCTGTTTGCAATTGATATTATTAACAATAGTACAGATATCCTGCCCAATATCACTCTGGGATATCACATATATGACTCCTGTGGACATGTGAATAAAGTAATAAAAGATGTTCTGCAGATCCTGACTGGACACACAGTAACAGCTCCAAACTATTCCTGTATGGAGAAGGATGCGGTGGTCGGGTTTATTGGAGATTTAAATTCTGCCACTACTTTCCCTATGGCCAGGCTGTTAAGCTTATATGGATATGCACAGGTAAATAATTATATTTTCTAGGAATGGGCTAATGGGTTAATCAAGCCAATTTGTTAATATATATATATATATATATATATATATATATATATATATATATATATATATATATATATATATGTATACATTTTTTTTATATTTATATTTGTTTGTATATTAATTGTTTCTTTGTAAAATATGGCTTACCACCTTCCTGTTGGTCTATATTACATCGGAACAAAATATAAGACAGCGCTCCATAGCGTAATTCAGACAGGGCTGAAGAAGTGAAAGTATCACATAGAACTCTCACCTGAGTAGGTTGTGCTGGTATAAGGCACAACTCTTACTGATAGCATGTTACTGAACCGCAGCCACTCCCGACTAATCCCCACAGGGATTAAAGACAGACAAAATGTCGAGGGCTTTGTAAATGCAACGTGGCCCTTAAAATCCATTCCAGTAAAATCCAGCTTTCAATGGCCAATTGGCGCTCCTTCCCTTTGGAGGCTCGTCCTGCGCCCACTTGGCACTTTATGTCCACATGTGGGGTATTTCTGTACTCGGGAGAAACTGCGCTACACGTTTGTCTTTTCTTTTTTCTTTTATCCCCAATGAAAAATTGAAGGCTAGAACAATGTTTTAGTGTAAAAAATTTAATGTTTCCTTTTTCCCGCCACATTGTTCTGAAAATCTGTGAAGCACCTGTGGGGTCCAGATGCTCACCGCACCCCTTGTTACATTCCTTGAGGGGTGTAGTTTTCTAAATGGTGTCCCTTTTTATGTTTTGGCACCCCAGAGCCTCTGCCAACCTGAAGTGGTACAGTCAAAAATGACCAAATATAACGGAGGCGTTGTAATTCACTAGGCGCTCTTTTATATCTGAGGCTTGTGGTTGCGTCAAATAGCGCATTTGGGCCACATATGGGGTATTTCTATAAACTGCAGAAACAGGGCAATAAATATTGGGATGCATTTCTCTGGTAATAGCAGTGTCATAGCTACCATAGAGGCAGGGAAGGCGGTTGCTATGGGGCCGTTGGCCCAGGGAAGATAAGAGCCTCCTGTGTCCTTTTGCTAAACCCCTTATTTACTGCAGTGTGTAAGTGACCCAGTGTTCCCTTACATGCTGCAAAACAAAAAAAAGGGTTAATACTAGAGATGAGCGAACTGGGTTCGGGTTCGAGTTGATCCGAACCAGAGCGTTCGGCATTTGATTAGCGGTGGCTGCTGAACTTGGATAAAGCTCTAAGGTTGTCTGGAAAACATGGATACAGCCAATGACTATATCCATGTTTTCCACATTGCCTTAGGGCCTTATCCAAGTTCAGCAGCCACCGCTAATCAAATGCCGAAAGTTCGGGTTCGGATCGACTCGAGCATGCTCCAGGTTCACTCATCTCTAGTTAATACAGAAGACAATTAGCTCTCTGCCTGTCAACTCTGATAACCACTGACCTCTGAGCTCCTGCAGAGGTCAGGGTTTATCAGTGCAGGTGTAGTGAAGGAGAGAGCTAATTGTCTTCTGTATTAACCCTTTGTTTGTGTTGTAGCATGTAAGAGAACATTGGGTCACTTACACACTGCAGTAAATAAAGTGTTAAGCAAAAGGTAGTCTGCTCCTGCACCTATGTATATAACCATAGGATTCTGCCTCTGGCCACAAGAGAATTTTTTTTGGCCACATCACCAAGTATGTATGTTTGTGTGTATATATATATATATATATATATATATATATATATATATATATATATATTAACCATTAACCATTGCCATTAACCATTGCCATATTCGTGGCTTTCTGAACACCAGCGCCGACACTAAGCCGAGTAATCTATGGTCCATCAGCCCGCTTTGGTCTACATACAAGTTACAGAATCGCATGTTCTCCTTGACGTGCTTCGGCAGGAGCTGTTCCATTTTATGTGCTACATAGAGTTGTGCCTATATCCTGAATCCTACATAGAGTTGTGCCTATAACTTTGCACAACTCCACCAGGTGAGTGAGACTCATCTTTGTTTCCCTGTAAGGACATCTTCCTCTCCCTGACATACTACACCAGGAGGCACCCTCGCCTTTTCTCTTCTTTTGTTCCCCATATATATATATATATATATATATATATATATATATATATATATGGGGAACAAAAGAAATATATATATATTAGAGATGAGCGAACCGGGTTCGGGTTCGAGTCCATCCGAACCCAACCCGAATGTTCGGCATTTGATTAGCGGTGGCTGCTGAACTTGGATAAAGCCCTAAGGCTATGTGGAAAACATGGATATACTCATTGGCTGTATCCATGTTTTCCAGACAACCTTAGAGCTGCACAGAAAATTACAATTTTCAAATATCTTTCAAAAACTTTCTGGATGTGCTTTTGCAGAGTTTGGGGGGGTGCAGTTTCTGAAATAGGGTGCTTTGTGGGGCTTTCTAACATACAGCCCCCTGAAATACAGCGCACTTTAATTCTGAACAGGTCCCTAAAAATATCTGATTTTGAAATTTTACTGAAAATTTGGAAAATTGCTGCTAATGTTTTAAGCTTTCTATTGTCTAAAAAAATGAAAGATAGTTTAATAAATGCCACCACCATAAAGTAGACATGTTGCTAATTCTATTTAATATACAATTTATGTGGCATAACCATTTTCTGTATAAGCAGAAAAGTTTCAAAGTTTGAAAAATGCTTTTTTTTCACAATTTTTCAGGTTATTTTGGGTTTTTCATAAAGATTCATTATAAGTATCGACTCAAATTTACCAGAAATGTAAAGTACCATATGTCACGAGAAAACAATCTCAGAGTAGCCGCATAGGTAAAAGCATTCCCAAGTTATTAGTGAATAAATTGACACTGGTCATATTCATAAAATTTGTCTCTGTCCTTAAAGCGTAACTGTCATGTTTTTTTTTTTTTTATTGCAGAAATCAGTAGTATAAGCGATTTTAAGAAACTCTGTAATAGGTTTCATCAGCCAAAAAAGCCTCCTTCTGTACTCAAGAAGCAATCTCCCAGCCTCCCCCCCTGACTTCTTATCTGTGCATTATCAGGCAAATCTGTCTTCATTACAGAGAAGCCAGTGAAGACGGGCTCTGCTCTCCCTTGTAAGCCTATGAAGGGGGGAGGGGCTGAGGGAGATGAGGGAGCAGGAAGAGGTGACATGACGGTCAGCTGTTTGTAGACTCTCTGGGCACCTAAAACGCTAAATTCAGGTGTCAGAAAGGTCAGTGCTTATCTATGAACTTACTGAGAGAAGATTGAAGGGTGTTGTGCTGTGCAGAAATCCTCCGTGCTCAGTCACTCCTAACAGCCCCTCCCCTCTCCATAGCCACATAATGGAGACAGAAATCCTGCTTCATCTGATGTGAGGGGGGAGGCTGGGAGATTGCTTTTTCAGTACAGAAGGAAACTCTTTTAGTACATAAAACCTATTACAGAGTTTCTTAAAATCGCTTGTACTGTTGATATTTAATGTTTTCAGAAAAATGGCCCTGAAATGACAGTTACGCTTTAAAGAGAACCAATCACCTAGTTTTTTTACTAGGTAATATTAATCTAACTGGCTGCCATAATGCTTTTCTATAGATACAGACTGCGTTCCTGCCGGGTCCCGTCGGGCGCCGCCATCTTGGCCGCCATCTTTGCGTCCGTCCATGCTGGTCATCAGTGCGTTCCACTGATGCCCCGCCGCTTCCGGCGCATGCGCAGTAGCAGTGGCTGGATGGAACACAGTGGAGCGCATCGCACAGGAGAAGGAAGACAGAAGAGAAGAGCAGAAGAGAGAGGAATAAAGAAGAAGAGCCTCATTTGGTGAGTATGAAATATATTTATGTCTGTTTTGTGAGGAGAAGGGGTGAGGTGTGGGTGCCGGATATTTGCGTGGGGGGTTGATGTTGCCGGCTTTGGCTGGGGGGGAGGCTGGACCTAGGGATTTGGGGAAGGAGGCTGGAGATGGGGCTGGGGGGAGGCTGGAGCTGGGGATGGGTGTAAGGAGGCTGGAGATGGGGCTGGGGAAAAGAAGGGCTGAGGATGGGGGGAGGATGCTGGAGATGGGGCTGGGGGGAAGGAGGCTGAGGATGGAGCTGGGGGGGGGGGGAGGGGGGGGCTGGGAGGCTGGAGCTGGGGCTGAGGATGGGGGTGAGGCTGGAGCCCCTCATCATATAATATGAATATAATACACTGCTGTATACCTACACAGTATGGATAAATATATATATATATATATATATATATATATTTTATATATATATATATATATATATATATATATATATATATATATATATATATATTATACTCATACAGGGGGATAATACCATACAGCTTCCAGCAACTCATCCCCAGCCTCTCGTCCTCAGCCCCGACACCTCATCGCCAGCACCAGCACCTCATCCCCAGCCCCATACCCCTGTATGAGTGTGTATATATCTCTCCATTCTGTGTAGGTTTACAGCAGTGTATTATATACTTATTATCCCCCTCCTGTATGAGTGTGTATATATCTCCCCATTCTGTGTAGGTATACAGCAGTGTATTATATACTTATTATCCCCCTCCTGTATGAGTGTATATATATATATCTCCATTCTGTGTAGGTATACAGCAGTGTATTATATACTTATTATCCCCCTCATGTATGAGTGTATATATATATATATATATATATATATATATCTCCATTCTGTGTAGGTATACAGCAGTGTATTATATACTTATTATCCTCCTGTATGAGTGTGTATATATCTCTCCATTCTGTGCAGGTATACAGCAGTGTATTATATACTTATGATCCCCCTGTATGAGTGTGTATATATCTCTCCATTCTGTGTAGGTATACAGCAGTGTATTATATACTTATTATCCTCCTGTATGAGTGTGTATATATCTCTCCATTCTGTGTAGGTATACAGCAGTGTATTATATACTTATTATCCTCCTGTATGAGTGTGTGTATATATCTCTCCATTCTGTGCAGGTATACAGCAGTGTATTATATACTTATGATCCCCCTGTATGAGTGTGTGTATATATCTCTCCATTCTGTGTAGGTGGATCAGCAGTGTTTTATATACGTTATATTTACGTGCACGCTTTGCGGGGTTGGCGGTGGCTGACTGACACGGTGTGGAGTTAGCGTAGGGACCCGTGTGGACCAGAGGACCTGCGCGGTGGTACACGGGGCAATATGGCTTGATCAATTTATATACAGACACTCTGGTGTTGATTTTTAATATAGGCCTAGCGGCATTAGTATCAGCCATAGATGGGATGTGCAGCCGTTCCATTCTCTCCAGTTCGTGTTTTACAGTTCTCCCTCTCTGAACAGCTAGCACTCCTTTATAAGACCCACATGACCAATATTAGCAGGATATGCCTGTGCTCACATGTCCGGACCTTATGTCTGAGCAGCAATACTTATATACTTATATACTTATACTTATATAATTATTATAATACACTTTATGCTCACCTACACAGAATGGAGCAATAGATATATACACATATATATACTCATGCAGGGGTAGTATAGTAAGTATATAATAACCTGCTCATCACCTACACAGTATACACTCATACAGTAGGATAACAAGTATATAATACACTGCTGTACACCTACACACAATGTAGTGATAGGGAGCCTCTAACAATGATGTCACATGGTTTTCTATCCAAAGGGGCCCACCGATGCTTTGTTGAAAGGTTATTTATATACACTAAAGTATATAGAAAGGTGGTGATGTTGAAATGTGATGGGATCAGGTGGTTGGTGGAGGGTGATCTGTATACAGTTCATTTTATAGAAATGGGGTCATGGGCAAACAAGACAGGAACGGCTATTTTATGTTTTGGCCATATTTTAGACTTTTTGTTGCTATTATAACTTTTTTTGGGAATTTTATATTATTTTTTTTTTTTTCATTTCCTTTGAACAATGCATTTTAGCAAGATCCTTGTGGACACCAGATCTGAGACATCGTCACATCTAATTGTAAGTGCAAAAATGCTCAAAATGTGTATTTGTATACTTTGAATAAAATTTAGTTTATTTATACAGTCTCCTGTCTTTATTTATTTTTACATTCACTTCAGAGCACTGTGTATATTGATATGTGACCGCTATATTATATAAAGTCACATATCACGATATTCAGTGAATTATGGTGTTATATATATCACAGGTCGTTGTTTATTGACAGTGGCTATTTGAATTGGGTTTTTTTTAACACTGGCCTTGGTGTATACACTCTGTATACACTAGAGCTGGTGTCATGTGTAACCAAACTTAAAACGCACATGTTTATTTTGTGAAGCCGCTATTTAGTAAGTAGCTGTGGTAGAAAATAAGCTGCACACACAATGTGAACTACGGCTTTCAGCTGTACTCCAGATGGTCTGCTATTGGTTTTTTGATTACAGGTACACCTGTTTTGACCCAGCCAGGGTGAACATGATAGATATTTTTTTTTAGAAAAAAAAATTGGCTTATATTAGTGCTGATGAGTAATAATAAAGGTTTGGATATAGACGCCGCCTGTCACTTACCTCCCTGATTCTTGAGCTGGGTCCATTATCGCGCAGCCCCCTTCCCCTGTCCCGCTTCCAGGTCTGAGCTGCGACTTCAGACCTGACATCTCAAGCCAGCCCACCCATTCAGTGTTCATAGTGGGGTCCCGCTTTGCTCGTTGAATGGCTGAGCTGCCTTGAGATGTCATGTCTCAAGCCACAGCTCTGACCAGGGAGCGGCAGCAGCATGGGACAAGGGGGTGGTGCGATCTGTGACCCGGCCCAGGAAAAAGGGAGGAAAGTGACTGGCAGCATCTATATTCAAACCCTCCCTGGTCATACACTAAAAGTACCCCTTTCCCAAACTGAAGAACAGTTTTTCAAAATTGTGACTTGGTGTAAGAGCATTGCTTTGGTGTAAGAGCTCCCTGTACTGGGTGGGAGTGGGGAAGGGGCATGGTCTGCATAGCGGGGTCTACAGCACTGTACTCTGACCCAGAAAGTCTCCGTCACCTTCCAAATCATAGCAGATCTACTTCAGGCTGGGGCTTACATCAGAGGACAGGACTGTGGAGGTAATCTCTCCATAGCTGTAACCCTTCTCTTAGGCCTAGTTTACATATATAAGTTGTGTCAGTTTCAGTTTTTATGTCGGAAACAAACTACAACTGATGTCACAACTGAAGCCAAAAAGGCATCAGTTGTCATATTTTCGATTATCAGTTGACATCAGTAATTATCAGTTGCCATAAGTTTATTTTATTAGTAGTCATGAGTTTTTTATTTCCTAAACAGCATATAGGGGGCAGCAGCAATACAGGGGGCCATCTATATTGGGGGCAGCAGCACGGGGAGCCCTCGACTGTTGGGAGCAATACCTGAGGACATCGCCTAGAGCAGGGATAGGGAAGCTTGGCTCTCCAGCTGTTGGAAAACAACTACCATCATGCCTGGAAGCCCTGACAATCCTAAAGTCAAACAAAGTTTTTTTTTTTTTTTTTAAAGGGGGAGGGGGGGTGTTGTGGTACTAAAAAAAATGGACTGAACCTTACAGATAATTCATATGGAGTATATTGTTCCCTGCATTGATGCAAATGACATATGCTCCAGGTTAATTATCTGTGAGGTGCAGTCCATATATTCAACCCCCTTTTTGCCTTTGTCTGCCATAGCTACAGCCATGTAAATTCCTAGTTACTTGTGTATTTTAGATATTTAAAATATAATTATTTACATTTATTCAAATACTTATATAGACCCAGCGCCACTACTCTCACTCTGGTATCCAAATGACAGTCGTGACATTTGGATACCAGAATGACAGTAGTGGCGCTGGGTACATACGTTTAACTATTTACAAACTCTACTACCTGGAGGGAACGGGTCCTTCTCCAGACCGTATCCACTAGCTGCGAGCTACATTTAGCCATAGAACTAAGCGCCGTATCAATTATACTATCTGTTAGTATAGAAACTTTACTTATATAGACCTTTTAAATTTTTTATTTAGAAATAAAAATGGCTTCAAACTCAGAGGAGGTTAGAGAATTGAGAGCAGATAAGGTAAAATAATTTATAGAATTAATTTGCAAGTGATAATGTACTATTTACATGTATATGATCTTGTGCCTGGTCACAGCTTTCATTCATCGTTGCATCTTTTATTTACCCTTTTCACACTGTTCACTTGACCTAATTTCCCTAACAATCAAAACTGTTGTTGCTGATCAGCAACAACAGTCATGATTACTACGTAACTTACCTAGTGGAACGTCTATGGAATCTTGGGCAGAGTGTATACACATAGGGGGGAGATTTATGAAAGGGTATAAATATACACCTGGTATAAACTGCCCACAGCAACCAATCACAGCTCAGCTTTCAGCTCTGGTAAAATATAAGAGGAGCTGTGATTGGCTGCTGTGGGCAGTTTACACCAGATGTATATTTACACCCTTTCATAAGTCTCCCCCATAGTATACACTCTGCCTCTGTATTCCTAGCCAAACATGTACGTTTTCTGAGGCCGCTCTTCATTGAATAGCGGCCAGAGAAAACCTTTCAGTGCACACAATGTAGTGTGAGGCCCCGGCCGCACTCTCAATTGTGTGGAATGGAGATGGGGCGGTACACTCATGCACTTGCATACAAATTTAGCAGAAGGGAAGATCATCCTGTCGGTACTGCAGTACTGGCTGGGATGATCTTCTCTGATACCGGCCGTTCCATGACCCAACCGGGTCATGGAACGGCCGATCTTTTAGGACATGTGAACATGGCCTCAAATCTGCAACATAGATTTAGCTGTAGATCTTATACATGTTAATGCATTACATTACATACATCACATTGGGTTAATAGTTCAAATGAAAGTGTATGGCACTCCTTTCTCACAGGTGATATTTAATTATTTGTGAGAATAGAGTTGTAATATATTTATATCTACATATTTCTTTGCTGATTCATTTTCGGTGGGTCTCCGGCTAGATTAGTGCATAATAGATTGAGTTCTTGAGTGTAGTCTCATTTGTGCCTATTGTTGTTTGTTCAACTTACAAAATTTTTGAATTATGGCTATTGCCTTCCTAAACATTATATCACTCTCTTATTTCTAGATTGCACGACATGAGGCCAAATTAGCAGCAAAATATGTTGCCAGCATTGATGAGGAGTGCTTTGGTAGCAATCCTCTAGGGCAGGGGTACTCAACAACTTTTAGTGAGGGGCCACTTACAGGGGTCTATAGTCAGGTGACGGTCTGAACTGAACATCAGTAGGAAACGGGTTTTGTTACTTTTCACAAACGTTCAACTATTTACATACAGAATTGCTGCTTATTAGCGGGAAAACTGGCATTTTTTCTCTCTCACCAGCCCTTTGATATTAGGTACAAAGGGGGTGACTGCGCTGGTAGTATATAACCCCCCCTGTTGCTCCCCCAGTAGTGTATAGCCCCCCTGTGAGCTCTCCCCCAGTAGTATATAGCCCCCTGTGCTCTCCCCCTGTAGTATATAGCCCCCCTGTGCGCTCTTCCTCTGTAGTATATAGCCCCCTGTGAGCTCCCCCCAGTAGTATATAGCCCCCTGTGAGCTACCCCCAGTAGTATATAGCCCCCTGTGAGCTACCCCCAGTAGTATATAGCCCCCCTGTGAGCTACCCCCAGTAGTATATAGCCCCCCTGTGAGCTTCCCCCAGTAGTATATAGCCCCCCTGTGCTCTCCCCAAGTAGTACATAGCCCCCCCTGTGAGGTCCCCCCAGTAGTATATAGTCCCCCTGTGCTCTCCCCCTGTAGTATATAGCCCCCTGTGAGCTTCCCCCAGGAGTATATAGCCCCCCAGTGCGCTCTCCCCTTAAAGATGGCCCCAGACAAAAAAACAAACAACCCACAACTCACCTAGCACCTCGCTCCCCCCGCCGCGCCTGTCTTCTTTTCTCCTGTCGATCTGGCCCCCGGCTGATACGCGCTCTCTTGGGATGTCCCGGGGATTCCCCAGCAGAGCGTGCACCAGTGACCTCAGTGTACGCCGCCGGCCTGAACTTCCGGTAGAGCAGGCAGGCGGCATACACTGAGGTCACTGATGCGCGCTCTGCTGGGGAATCCCCGGGACATCCCCAGAGAGCGCGTATCAGCTGGGGGCCGGACCGCCACTGCCCCCAGCCCCACAGGCGTACTGACATCTAAGGACAGTACGCCTATGGGGCGGGAGGCAGTGCGGTGAGAAGCGGGACCTCCTAACTGCCCCGGATCCGGTCCGTCCCGGGCGGTTGGGAGGTCGAACCAGGGGTCCGGACAGCTGGCCTCCGCGGTCCGGGTTCGGACCGCGGTCCGCTAGTTGAGGACCCCTGCTCTAGGGATTATAAGTATGAATATAGAAGGGGATGTCGAAGGGAGGATAGGGAGCACAGTGTGGTGCCGTTGTGGCAAATGTGTGGCGATGGGAACAGTTGTAGAAACTGAAAAAAAAACTTAGGATCCTCCTGCATCTGCGAAGAATCTTTTTTAAATTTTTTTATATTACATGATCAATCGGCTAACGCACATATCCGAATGCTATTTCCGCTGCCGCCTCCTGATGCATTAAAAAATAGGTAATTTCTTTTTACATTTACATTAGCAGGCTATGTTCACACAGCATATATTTTTGTAAAACCACGGGCTTTGTAAAATTGCCGTGATTATATGTTACATTGCCGTCTATGGGATCCCGGCAGGAGCCTATACACATAGTATAGGCTCCAGACGGGATCCCTAGTGATGCCGCAAACAACTGACATGTTATTATTCTGTGGCCGCTATTCTGTGAATATCGGCCACAGAAAGCCATGTCAGTGCACACTGTAGAGCGAGCGGCTCCGACTGGTCTCATATGCTGTAGGAACATAGCATAAAAGCTAGCCTAATACTTTGAACTAAAATTATTTTTTTCCTTCAATAGGCACATCCGTAAAGCATGCTACAAATGTTTTACTTCCTGGATCCATGGTAATCTAGGCCATGGAAACAGGAGGCCAATACCCTCCTGTGCGGTTGGCAAAATTCGGGAAAAACATCCTGACCCGGAAGGAATGTACCAAGGCTTCATGTTCTCCTCGGAGGGTCCAGCAGAGTGGATGGCTTTAGATTAAATTTTTTTTTTTTTATTAATAAAAAAAGGAGAACTTGATGTCTATTAATATTTATTTATTGCGGCCTCCAACCTCCCGCAATAAATAAATGTCCAATCATGTCTTGAGGGCGGCTGTCAAACCTGCAAGGGAACAGAAAGAAAGTAAGTTCACCGCAGAGCTACAACGTAAAGCATCATGTATTGGTGGCTCAAACACTTACCTTTGCTCTTTTGTCAGCCGGCATTCAGCTCCCCCTCCGTAAAGGTCCGAGGAGTCCCCTCTTTGTGTTACCCACACTCTTGATCATGTCTTGAGGGCGGCTGACAAACCTGCAAGGGAACAGAAAGAAAGTTAGTTCACCGTAGAGCTACACCTAGATTCTCAAGGGGTTTTCATGTCAAATACTTACCTTTGCTCTTTTGTCAGCCGGCTTTCAGCCCCCCCTCCGTAAAGGTCCGAGGAGTCCCCTCTTTGTGTCACCCACACTCTTGGTCATGTCCTGAGGGCGGCTGACAAACCTGCAAGGGAAAAGAAAGTTAGTTCACCGCAGAGCTACATTGTAAAGCATCAGGTATTGGTGGCCCAGACACTTACCTTTGCTCTTTTGTCAGCCGGCATTCAGCTCCCCCTCCGTAAAGGTCCAAAGAGTCCCCTCTTTGTGTCACCCACACTCTTGATCATGTCCTGAGGGCGGCTGACCAACCTGCAAGGGAACAGAAAGAAAGTTAGTTTACAATAGAGCTACACCTAGATTCTCAAGGGGTTTTCATGTCAAATACTTACCTTTGCTCTTTTGTCAGCCGGCATTCAGCTCCCCCTCCATAAGGTCCGAGGAGTCTCCTCTTTGTGTCACCCACACTCTTGATCATGTCTTGAGGGCGGCTGACAAACCTGCAAGGGAACAGAAAGAAAGTTTCTTGAAAATAAAATGAAAATGGCAGAGAATTTGAGGACTTCAGGGGCCTCTGCTATTCTCCTGAAGCTCTCCAGCCAGTCAAGTGTGTCTTTGGGGAATGGGTTCGTGTAATGAGAGGCATTAGCCCTCTATTGAGCAGACTGAGCTCTGTTCTTGATGGGGGTAGTTTATCTGTCTACCGGCGGCCAAGCCTAAAGGGGGGGGGGGGGGGTCGCAACAAAGGCAGGCTGGAGATGGGTGAGCAGGGGCAAGATGTTGGGTGGGCAGACAGGAGAGGGGCGGTCCAGACCTGCAACTTGTGGCTCTTGCGTCAACTGTGTCCGAGTTGTAGTGGGACACTCTGGAGCAGGGGAAGCCCAAGGCAGAACACCTGTGCTATCCGCTGTACCTGTGGAAGATGCAGCAGCTGCTGCACCTTCTCCGTAGTCTGGAGGAAGGAAGCAGAAGCAGCCAGCGCCTGCAGATCCTCTTCTCCTACTATATTCCCTGTGCTCAGGTGCTGGACTTTGCTGCGGATACGATAATTGTGTTTGTAACCTAAATCAATATTGCGGTTAAAGCGGGCGGGTGGGAGTGAGCGGCAGTCAGAGGCAGCCCCTGTGTGAGCGGCGGCGGCGCTGATAGGCATAGCACAGGTAGTACTCCCCCATTATCTGCAGATAATGGGGGAATAGTACTTTGTATATGTTCCCAGCACCGAGCAGGGAGGGGGAGGTAGATGGCACTCCTCTCCCTCCCTGCTCGGTGCCCTGCAAATCTATTCATTGAATACATTTATGGGATACTTTGGGGAGCAAGGACACTTGCTCCCCAAAGTATTCTATAAATGTATTCATGAAGTCCCCAAAAGTACAGTGCATAACATAACATTACATACACTGTAATTCCTATTGAGTGTCCAGCAGGGGCGCACTATATATAGAAGTCAATGGTACTCATTGACTTCTATATAAAGAGCGCCCCCTGCTGGACACTCCATAGGAATTACACCTTTCGTCGTGACGTCACTGCTTCTGAGATAATTCTAACACTTCCTGATACACTAAATTAAGGGAAATAGCAGTATATGAGCATTTCCCATAATTAATGTACATTAGAAAATTGTATAACTTTTCATAAGTAATAACATATAAAAAAAAATTTTTGGCCGGACTTCTCCTTTAACCGCAATATTGATTTAGGTTACAAACACAATTATCGTATCCGCAGCAAATTTCTCGCTGTGTATTCGCTCAATGGCAAACAAACTGCCGCAAGTTTGTCCACATCCCGCCCCTTTAACCCCACAGCCGCTGTAGACTATACATGTACATCACCTGGTCCCCACTTGGCTTGGTTCGGTGGTTTTCTCCACGTCCTGTTCGGCCATTCGGTGCGCAGCCCCGCCGCAGCGCGCTGATTGGCAGAGCGGTACGTAAAGACATCGGGAGCCCCGAACCAAGCTGGTGTGGGGACCAGGTGATGTATAGTCCCCTTTAACCCCACAGCCGCTGCAGACTATACATGTACATCACCTGGTCCCCACTTGGCTTGGTTCGGTGGTTTTCTCCACGTCCTGTTTTGCCATTCGGTGCGCAGCCCCGTCGCAGCGCGCTGATTGGCAGAGCGGTACGTAAAGACATCGGGAGCCCCGAACCAAGCTGGTGTGGGGACCAGGTGATGTATAGTCCCCTTTAACCCCACAGCCGCTGTAGACTATACATGTACATCACCTGGTCCCCACTTGGCTTGGTTCGGTGGTTTTCTCCACGTCCTGTTTTGCCATTCGGTGCGCAGCCCCGTCGCAGCGCGCTGATTGGCAGAGCGGTACGTAAAGACATCGGGAGCCCCGAACCAAGCTGGTGTGGGGACCAGGTGATGTATAGTCTCCGGCGGCTGGGGGGTTAACAGGGCGGGCTGCGGCCAAACTTCAGGCTGTGCATCCCTGCTGCAAGTTTGTCTGCCATTGAGTACACAGAGCTGGGATCCGCAGCGAGAAACTCACTGTGGATGCTGCAAGTGTGTTTGGAATTTGGGCCAATATCGCCCAGTCCTACCCCTTATCCACTTTACCTCCACTACTACACCCTTTATCCACTATACCTCCACTACTACACCCTACCTAGATGTAGGCACAAAGAAAATCTCCAATATAATATGGGGGGATAGTGTAACATATTTAGGAAAAATAATTATATGGGGGCACGGTTGGGGGGGGGATCTCTGTTACACTGTAAAACAAAACAGTTTTTGTCTGAAATATTATTAGAATATTTTCTGATACTGCAGGGAAAAATTGTTTTGTTTACTAAAAAAAATAAAATCAATTTGTCCACGATTTTTATAAAAATCGAGATTTTTTTTTTTTTAAATCAATGTTGCCAAGCCCTAATTGACGCTAAACATTACTTTAGTAAACATTGAACATACATCACATGTAACCAGATATTTCCTAGTGTAACGTGCATCTATCTCCCCCTCCGATACCGTGGCAACATTGGCGCTATTTTACCGTGTGAACCTTTAATCTCAAGCTGAACTTCAACATCCATTATGTGACATAGTCATGCATATTTTCTCAAACACCTTGCTGGGAGATGTTGTACTGCTTAATAACACACAACATGCTGGGAGATGGAGTTGTACTGTGCCATCCTCTAATCTGTAACCAATCCGGATCGGACAGCTTCCACCCCCCCCCCCCCCCGCCCCCCAGACAGCTTCTACCGCATCCCCCCCAGCCACAGGCAGACCCCAGCACCCCCCCGGACCGGATAGCTTCCACCCTCACCCCTCCCCCTCAGGCCCGGACAGCAGCCGCCGGATCACCCGGCCTGTGGCCATCCAGGTTGCAGAAGTGCAACTCTCATCATGCCTCTGTTGGCAGGACATGATGGGAGTTGTACTTCTGCAGCCTGTGGCCATCCAGGTTGCAGAAGTACAACTCCCATCATGCCTTGCTGAAAGCTCATGATGGGAGTTGTAGTTCTGCAGCCTGTGGCCATCCAGGTACACTAGGGGCTGTGTGTTGGCATACTAGACCATATTAAGAACTATTTTTTTTTCTCATCAGGAAATCCTGAAGGTTTTTCCGGATGGTAAAAACGGATTACTGTCAGGAAATCCTGATACTTTCCTGATGACATTTGAGGTCTCCTGATCAGGATTTCCTGACAGTAAAAACTGACACGGACGTGTGAATGGGGCCTTAGGCCTGATCAGGAGGCCTCAAAAGGCATCAGGAAAGTATCAGGATTTCCTGACAGTAATCCGTTTTTACCTTCAGGAAACCATCAGGAAAAGCCTTCAGGATTTCCTGATGAGGAGAAAAAAAAGTGATATGGTCTAGTATGCCAACATACATCACAAGTACCTTCATCGCCCCTAGTGTACCCTGCCACTGCGTTTCCCTCGTGTACCCTGCCACTGTGTCCCGCTCGTGTAACCTACCACCGTCACCCCTCGTGTACCCAGCCACTGCGTCCCCCTCGTGTACCCTACCACCGTCACCCCTCATGTACCCTGCCACTGTCTACCCCTCGTGTAATTTGTCACCGTCTCCCCCTCATGCCACATGTCATCCTCTTATGTGTTGCAGAACTACAACTCCAATTATCTGATGTAGTCCTGCATATTACCGCACAAACCATAATGGGAGATGTAGTTCTTCTGTGCCACTGCCCCCCCCTCCTATACCGTGTCATCCTCTAATCTGTTGCAGAACTACATCTCCCATTATGAACTGCCAATAGGGCATGATAAGGGTTGTAGTTCTGTAACAGGGAGAGCAACCAGTTGCAAAACTACAACTCCCATCATGGACTGTCAGGACATGATGTGAGTTTTAGTTCTGCAACCTGAATGGTCACATGTTGCAAAACTACAACTTCCATCATGGATTGTCAGCAGGACATAAAGAGAATCGTAGTTCTGCAACCTGAATGGCTACAGACTGCAGAACTACAACTCCCATAATGGACTGTCAGCAGGGCATGATGGGAGTAGTAGTTCTGCAACCTGAATGGCCACATGTTGCATAACTACAACTCCCACCATGGACTGTCAGCAGGACATGATGGGAGGAGTAGTTCTGCAACCTGAATGGCCACAGGCTGCAGAACTACAACTCACATCATGACCTCTTAGCAGGACATTATGGGAGTTTTACTTCTGTGGGGGGGGTAGTCTCACCTTCCGAAGTCGCCAATAAGGAGGACAGTGTGGTGCAAGGCCCGATCGTCAGTCGTGTCCAGTTGTAGACGATGGCAGCGGCAGGAATGAGTACCGGGGTACCAGGCTAGCGGGTGGGGGGGGGGAGATGAGATGTGCGGCCAGGCCACAGGCCATCGGCTCCCGGGGGGGCGGGGGGCGATCACGCCAGCGGCTGCTGAGGTCCGGGGGTCGGGCACCGAAGGGGTTTGGTCCGGGAGGTCGGGCGGCGCTGGTGAGGTCCGGGAGGGGGGAGGAGGCACCAGGAGTTCGGGGGTCGGAGGTCCCGGGGCAGAGGCAGGAGAGCCGTGCAGATCTGAGCAGCGGCGGCAGGAGGCTGGGGCAGCCCAGGAGCAGGAGGACGGGGGAGCCGACTGGTGGGTGAGAGGGGTACGCGCAGGGAGACAATCCGGAACCCGGACGCTTTCCTGATGTGCATCAGGAAAGCGTCCGGGGTTCGGGCGCTCCCATAGACTTCTATGGGAGCGTCCGGACCGTGTTTCCGGATAAAAATAGGACAGGTCCTATAAAATCCGGATCTATTTTCCGGAACGGACACCCTTCCGGAAAAATCCGGAGGGGTGTCCGTGACTAATTAAAGTCTATGCGTCCGTAAATCCGTCCGGATTTCCTGATTGGAAATCCGGGTGGTTTTTCCGGACGTGTGAAGGGGGCCTTAGTCTCTGAGACTTGATGTTGGAAGTTTACAACTATTGTATTACAGTATAGGTAGTATATAATTATAATATAGGTTATAGTATTAAAAGATAAGTCTTGCTACCCAGGCCGATGGTGGCCCGATAATAACTGTAATTGAGCGTGGATCTGCTAGATTATCGCTCGTTTACTGGCCCTATTACACAGCCCAATAATCGTTTAGCAAGGGCTGCATGGACATTATTACCGATATCCTTGCTGAAACTGTATACATTACCTGTCCACCTTACCTTCTCCCCGAGTCCCGCACCCTCCAGCTTCAGAGCGGCCTGTCTCTGCTGTCTCAGGTAGGAGAGTGCAGTATGGCTAGGTAATGTACAGTATGTACTTTGCATATGTTCAGGAGCCTGCTGCACAAAACTACTACACACAGCGATGTGCAGGCGGTGCCCAAAAATTATAGATCCAAAACTAGGGTGTTGAGCGATATTGACCTAAATGAATATTGCTGTTTTTCGCACATGTAGACGTGGTAACGATAATTGAACAATATTTATGCCACGCCCCTTTGCATGCCAAACCCACCTGGTCGTGCCAACCTGGGGATATTTTTCTCTAAAGGTAAAAAAAAAAAAAAATGGGTTGCTGCTCAGTAAAAACCTAAGGCTGTGCCATTGCGTCTGTTGTCATTATGAAGGGGTCTCAGCAAATACCTGAACATGTATATACAGGCATTACAGCTATGTACACACCACAGGACGTGTATATACAAGTATACAGCTATGTACACACAACATGACGTGGATATACAGCTATGTACGCACTACAGAACGTCTATACACAGGTGTACAGCTATGTACTACATAGCTGTATATCTGTATATACACGTCATGTAGTGTGTACATAGTTTTATACCTGTGTATACACGTCCTGTAGTGTGTAGACAGCTATATACTTGTATATACACATCCAGTAGTGTATACATAGCTGCATAACTGTGTAAACACACCCTGTAGTGTGCATAGCTGTATACCTGTGTATACACATCCTGTAGTGACTTTAGTACTGTGTCTACAAGTCCTGTAGTGTGTATATAGTATGGACACTACAGGGTGTGTGTATATACAGCTATGCAGATCCCCACCCACTATTGCTGGTCCACTCTTCCTCCTATTTCCATTAAAAACACATGCACACTCAGCTACGCTGAGCATTCATGTGTTTTTGAAGATCACAAGAGACAGCTGGAGGTGGAGCAGGGGCATAGCTAGGATTCATGGGGCCACATGAAATCTATATGAGCCTGCCCGAATCTCTGGTAATGCATAAAGAAAAGGGTGCGCTTCAATTAGAATTGGGGCAACTAGGAATGATTTAAATAGGGTGGCAGCAGCTGGGGGGACCTGCAGAAGTGGGGCACATACATCATATCCCAACCCCCCCGCCCCGGGTACACATGCTTCGGCTGTCACCTCCCTACACCCCGGAAAGCCACTGAACCGACCACAACTCTGCCAGGACGGTATCTATGGTATTTCTTATCCGACGGCCACATCCTCAGTCCCCTCATGTCAGCGCTTCCACCCTGCCTGGGTTATTATATTCTGCTGCCCATAGAGAGGCACAGGGCAGTGGATGAGAGATCCCCTGCCTCCATAGTATAACTGCTTGAAGCATCATATCTCCTCCTCCGACACACATGCTTCTCACCTGGCTGTCACCTGCCAGCACCCTAAACAGCCACTGCACTGGTCTCAAAGGGCACTGAACACACACGCTCCCCTGCTGGTAGTTTGTGCACGGAGGTCCCCGGTTTCTGGAGGAGGAGGCCGCAGGCACCACGGGATCAGGTTATGCCATCGCTGTGGGTGCTGGAGCTCTAAAGCAAGATCAGGGAGTGGAGTGCAGACCCACAATCCCGCTGTACAGCACCTGCAGCAATAGCATCAACCAATCCTTTGGTGCCTGCGGCCTCCTCCTCTAGAAACCGGGGACCTCCGTGCACAAACTACCAGCAGGGGAGCGTGTGTGCTCAGTGCCGATTGAGACCAGTGCAGCGGCTGTCCAGGGTGCTGGTAGATGACAGTCAGGTGAGAAGCATGTGTGTCGGAGGAGGAGATATGATGCTTCAAGCAGTTATACTATGGAGGCAGGGGATCTCTCATCCACTGCCCTGTGCCTCTCTATGGGCAGCAGAATATAATAACCCAGGCAGGGTGGAAGCGCTGACATAAGGGGACTGAGGATGTGGCTGTCGGATGAGAAATACCACAGATACCGTCCTGGCAGAGTTGAGGTTGGTTAACCAACGCCAGAGACGGTATCGGTATTTTCACAGTATACCACCCAGCCCTAGGGAGGTTGTTATATGTTCATATTTTAATATATATATAATTTTTTTTTTTTTTTTTTTTTATCACACACATAATATACACTTTATATTTTAAAAACAACAAATATTGTATTATCAAAACATCACAACAACCTGCTAGTCATCAATATGGTACAAATTATAAAAAAATAATAAATGAAGAACCAAAAAATAAAATTCCAAACATTTTATTAGTGACCAACACACAAAACATAGATTATATTACTTTATTAGTGATCCAAATAAAAATAAATAATTAAATTGGGTTTTTTTTTTATGAAAAGAAAATAGAAAAAGATAAAAGATTATAATTTTATTAGTGACAAAAACACACACAGAATCTGAAAATAAAAAGAAATGAGGTATACACATAAACCTGAAAAATATTCTTTAGTAAATGCTAAATTTAATTGAACTGATTGAATAACATTTTTTTATAACATAATACAGGTGTGTGGTGCGTGTAAGGTGGCTGGTTGGTGAGCAGGCGGTAAATGTAAGGTGGATGGTTGTAAGCGTGCATGACTGGTGGCAGGCTGGTGAGCGTGCCTGACAGGTGTGAGTGTTTATGACAGGCCGCTGATTGGTGAGCGTGCATGACAGGTGTCTGGTTGGTGAGCGTGCATGGCAGGCTGGTGAGTGTGCATGACAGGTGGCTGGTTGGTGAGCGTGCATGGCAGGCTGGTGAGTGTGCATGACAGGTGGCTGGTTGGTGAGCGTTCATGGCAGGTGTGAGTGTGCATGGCAGGTGGCTGGTTGGTGAGCTTGCATGACAGGTTTGAGTGTGCATGACAGGTGGCTGGTTGGTGAGCGTGCATGGCAGGCGGCTGGTTGGTGAACGTGCATGGCAGGCTGGTGAGTGTGCATGACAGGTGGATGGTTGGTGAGCGTGCATGGCAGGTGTGAGTGTGCATGACAGGTGGATGGTTGGTGAGCGTGCATGGCAGGTGTGAGTGTGCATGACAGGTGGATGGTTGGTGAGCGTGCATGGCAGGTGTAAGTGTGGATGACAGGTGGATGGTTGGTGAGCGTGCATGGCAGGTGTGAGTGTGAATGACAGGCGGCTGGTTGGTGAGCGTGCATGACAGGCGGCTGGTTGGTGAGTGTGCATGACAGGTGTGAGTGTGCATGACAGGCGGATGGTTGGTGAGCGTGCATGACAGGCGGCTGGTTGGTGAGCGTGCATGACAGGTGTGAGTGTGCATGACAGGTGGATGGTTGGTGAGCGTGCATAGCAGGTGTGAGTGTGAATGACAGGCGGCTGGTTGGTGAGCGTGCATGACAGGCGGCTGGTTGGTGAGTGTGCATGACAGGTGTGAGTGTGAATGACAGGCGGCTGGTTGGTGAGCGTGCATGACAGGCGGCTGGTTGGTGAGCGTGCATGACAGGTGTGAGTGTGCATGACAGGTGGATGGTTGGTGAGCGTGCATAGCAGGTGTGAGTGTGCATGACAGGTGGCTGGTTGGTGACATGCATGGCAGGTGTGAGTGTGAATGACAGGCGGCTGGTTGGTGAGCATGCATGGCAGGCGGCTGGTTGGCGAACGTGCATGGCAGGCTGGTGAGTGTGCATGACAGGTGGATGGTTGGTGAGCGTGCATGGCAGGTGTGAGTGTGCATGACAGGTGGATGGTTGGTGAGCGTGCATGGCAGGTGTGAGTGTGCATGACAGGTGGATGGTTGGTGAGCGTGCATGGCAGGTGTGAGTGTGCATGACAGGTGGCTGGTTGGTGAGCGTGCATGGCAGGCTGGTGAGTGTGCATGACAGGTGGCTGGTTGGTGAGCGTGCATGGCAGGCTGGTGAGTGTGCATGACAGGTGGCTGGTTGGTGAGCAATCATGGCAGGTGTGAGTGTGCATGGCAGGTGGCTGGTTGGTGAGCTTGCATGAAAGGTTTGAGTGTGCATGACAGGTGGCTGGTTGGTGAGCGTGCACGGCAGGCGGCTGGTTGGTGAACGTGCATGGCAGGCTGGTGAGTGTGCATGACAGTTGGATGGTTGGTGAGCGTGCATTGCAGGTGTGAGTGTGCATGACAGGTGGATGGTTGGTGAGCGTGCATGGCAGGTGTGAGTGTGCATGACAGGTGGATGGTTGGTGAGCGTGCATGGCAGGTGTGAGTGTGAATGACAGGTGGATGGTTGGTGAGCGTGCATAGCAGGTGTGAGTGTGAATGACAGGCGGCTGGTTGGTGAGCGTGCATGACAGGCGGCTGGTTGGTGAGCGTGCATGACAGGTGTGAGTGTGCATGACAGGTGGATGGTTGGTGAGCGTGCATAGCAGGTGTGAGTGTGCATGACAGGTGGCTGGTTGGTGACATGCATGGCAGGTGTGAGTGTGCATGACAGGCGGCTGGTTGGTGAGCATGCATGGCAGGCGGCTGGTTGGCGAACGTGCATGGCAGGCTGGTGAGTGTGCATGACAGGTGGATGGTTGGTGAGCGTGCATGGCAGGTGTGAGTGTGCATGACAGGTGGATGGTTGGTGAGCGTGCATGGCAGGTGTGAGTGTGCATGACAGGTGGATGGTTGGTGAGCGTGCATGGCAGGTGTGACTGTGCATGACAGGTGGCTGGTTGGTGAGCGTGCATGGCAGGCTGGTGAGTGTGCATGACAGGTGGCTGGTTGGTGAGCGTGCATGGCAGGCTGGTGAGTGTGCATGACAGGTGGCTGGTTGGTGAGCAATCATGGCAGGTGTGAGTGTGCATGGCAGGTGGCTGGTTGGTGAGCTTGCATGAAAGGTTTGAGTGTGCATGACAGGTGGCTGGTTGGTGAGCGTGCACGGCAGGCGGCTGGTTGGTGAACGTACATGGCAGGCTGGTGAGTGTGCATGACAGTTGGATGGTTGGTGAGCGTGCATGGCAGGTGTGAGTGTGCATGACAGGTGGATGGTTGGTGAGCGTGCAAGGCAGGTGTGAGTGTGCATGACAGGTGGATGGTTGGTGAGCGTGCATGGCAGGTGTTAGTGTGAATGACAGGCGGCTGGTTGGTGAGTGTGCATGACAGGCGGCTGGTTGGTGAGTGTGCATGACAGGTGTGAGTGTGCATGACAGGCGGATGGTTGGTGAGCGTGCATGACAGGCGGCTGGTTGGTGAGCGTGCATGACAGGTGTGAGTGTGCATGACAGGTGGATGGTTGGTGAGCGTGCATAGCAGGTGTGAGTGTGAATGACAGGCGGCTGGTTGGTGAGCGTGCATGACAGGCGGCTGGTTGGTGAGTGTGCATGACAGGTGTGAGTGTGCATGAAAGGCGGATGGTTGGTGAGCGTGCATGACAGGCGGCTGGTTGGTGAGCGTGCATGACAGGTGTGAGTGTGCATGACAGGTGGATGGTTGGTGAGCGTGCATAGCAGGTGTGAGTGTGCATGACAGGTGGCTGGTTGGTGACATGCATGGCAGGTGTGAGTGTGCATGACATGCGGCTGGTTGGTGAGCATGCATGGCAGGCGGCTGGTTGGTGAGCGTGCATATCAGGCTGGTGAGTGTGCATGACAGGTGGATGGTTGGTGAGCGTGCATGGCAGGTGTGAGTGTGCATGACAGGTGGCTGGTTGGTGAGCGTGCATGACAGGTGTGAGTGTGCATGATAGGCAGTTGGTTGGTGAGCGTGCATGGCAGGCTGGTGAGCGAGCGTGCATGACAGGTGTGAGCGTGCATGACAGGTGTGAGCGTGCATAGCAGGTGGCTGGATTGTGAGCGTGCATGGCAGGTGTGAGTGTGCATGACAGGTGGATGGTTGGTGAGCGTGCATGGCAGGTGTGAGTGTGCATGACATGTGGATGGTTGGTGAGCGTGCATGGCAGGCTGGTGAGTGTGCATGGCAAGCTGGTGAGTGTGCATGACAGGCGGCTGGTTGGTGAGCGTGCATGACAGGCGGCTGGTTGGTGAGTGTGCATGACAGGTGTGAGTGTGCATGACAGGTGGATGGTTGGTGAGCGTGCATAGCAGGTGTGAGTGTGCATGACAGGTGGCTGGTTGGTGAGCGTGCATGGCAGGTGTGAGTGTGCATGACAGGTGGCTGGTTGGTGACATGCATGGCAGGTGTGAGTGTGCATGACAGGCGGCTGCTTGGTGAGCATGCATGGCAGGCGGCTGCTTGGTGAACGTGCATGGCAGGCTGGTGAGTGTGCATGACAGGTGGATGGTTGGTGAGCGTGCATGGCAGGTGTGAGTGTGCATGACAGGTGGATGGTTGGTGAGCGTGCATGGCAGGTGTGAGTGTGCATGACAGGTGGCTGGTTGGTGAGCGTGCATGGCAGGCTGGTGAGTGTGCATGACAGGTGGCTGGTTGGTGAGCGTGCATATCAGGCTGGTGAGTGTGCATGGCAGGTGGATGGTTGGTGAGCGTGCATGGCAGGTGTGAATGTGCATGACAGGTGGCTGGTTGGTGAGCGTGCATGACAGGTGTGAGTGTGCATGATAGGCAGTTGGTTGGTGAGCGTGCATGGCAGGCTGGTGAGCGAGCGTGCATGACAGGTGTGAGCGTGCATGACAGGTGTGAGCGTGCATAGCAGGTGGCTGGATTGTGAGCGTGCATGGCAGGTGTGAGTGTGCATGACAGGTGGATGGTTGGTGAGCGTGCATGGCAGGTGTGAGTGTGAATGACAGGCGGCTGGTTGGTGAGCATGCATGGCAGGCGGCTGGTTGGCGAAAGTGCATGGCAGGCTGGTGAGTGTGCATGACAGGTGGATGGTTGGTGAGCGTGCATGGCAGGTGTGAGTGTGCATGACAGGTGGCTGGTTGGTGAGCGTGCATGGCAGGTGTGAGTGTGCATGACAGGTGGCTGGTTGGTGAGCGTGCATGGCAGGCTGGTGAGTGTGCATGACAGGTGGCTGGTTGGTGAGCGTTCATGGCAGGTGTGAGTGTGCATGGCAGGTGGCTGGTTGGTGAGCGTGCACGGCAGGCGGCTGGTTGGTGAACGTGCATGGCAGGGTGGTGAGTGTGCATGACAGGTGGATGGTTGGTGAGCGTCCATGGCAGGTGTGAGTGTGCATGACAGGTGGATGGTTGGTGAGCGTGCATGGCAGGTGTGAGTGTGCATGACAGGTGGCTGGTTGGTGAGCGTGCATGGCAGGCTGGTGAGTGTGCATGACAGGTGGCTGGTTGGTGAGCTTGCATGACAGGTTTGAGTGTGCATGACAGGTGGCTGGTTGGTGAGCGTGCACGGCAGGCGGCTGGTTGGTGAACGTGCATGGCAGGCTGGTGAGTGTGCATGACAGGTGGATGGTTGGTGAGCGTGCATGGCAGGTGTGAGTGTGCATGACAGGTGGATGGTTGGTGAGCGTGCATGGCAGGTGTGAGTGTGCATGACAGGTGGATGGTTGGTGAGCGTGCATGGCAGGTGTGAGTGTGAATGACAGGCGTCTGGTTGGTGAGCGTGCATGACAGGCGGCTGGTTGGTGAGTGTGCATGACAGGTGTGAGTGTGCATGACAGGCGGATGGTTGGTGAGCGTGCATGACAGGCGGCTGGTTGGTGAGCGTGCATGACAGGTGTGAGTGTGCATGACAGGTGGATGGTTGGTGAGCGTGCATAGCAGGTGTGAGTGTGCATGACAGGTGGCTGGTTGGTGACATGCATGGCAGGTGTGAGTGTGCATGACAGGCGGCTGGTTGGTGAGCATGCATGGCAGGCGGCTGGTTGGTGAACGTGCATGGCAGGCTGGTGAGTGTGCATGACAGGTGGATGGTTGGTGAGCGTGCATGGCAGGTGTGAGTGTGCATGACAGGTGGATGGTTGGTGAGCGTGCATGGCAGGTGTGAGTGTGCATGACAGGTGGCTGGTTGGTGAGCGTGCATGGCAGGCTGGTGAGTGTGCATGACAGGTGGCTGGTTGGTGAGCGTGCATATCAGGCTGGTGAGTGTGCATGGCAGGTGGATGGTTGGTGAGCGTGCATGGCAGGTGTGAGTGTGCATGACAGGTGGCTGGTTGGTGAGCGTGCATGACAGGTGTGAGTGTGCATGATAGGCAGTTGGTTGGTGAGCGTGCATGGCAGGCTGGTGAGCGAGCGTGCATGACAGGTGTGAGCGTGCATGACAGGTGTGAGCGTGCATAGCAGGTGGCTGGATTGTGAGCGTGCATGGCAGGTGTGAGTGTGCATGACAGGTGGATGGTTGGTGAGCGTGCATGGCAGGTGTGAGTGTGCATGACAGGTGGATGGTTGGTGAGAGTGCATGGCAGGTGTGAGTGTGAATGACAGGTGGCTGGTTGGTGAGCGTGCATGGCAGGCTGGTGAGTGTGCATGGCAAGCTGGTGAGTGTGCATGACAGGCGGCTGGTTGGTGAGCGTGCATGACAGGCGGCTGGTTGGTGAGCGTGCATGACAGGTGTGAGTGTGCATGACAGGTGGATGGTTGGTGAGCGTGCATAGCAGGTGTGAGTGTGCATGACAGGTGGCTGGTTGGTGAGCGTGCATGGCAGGTGTGAGTGTGCATGACAGGTGGCTGGTTGGTGACATGCATGGCAGGTGTGAGTGTGCATGACAGGTGGCTGGTTGGTGAGCGTGCATGACAGGTGTGAGTGTGCATGATAGGCAGTTGGTTGGTGAGCGTGCATGGCAGGCTGGTGAGCGAGCGTGCATGACAGGTGTGAGCGTGCATGACAGGTGTGAGCGTGCATAGCAGGTGGCTTGATTGTGAGCGTGCATGGCAGGTGTGAGTGTGCATGACAGGTGGATGGTTGGTGAGCGTGCATGGCAGGTGTGAGTGTGCATGACAGGTGGATGGTTGGTGAGCGTGCATGGCAGGTGTGAGTGTGAATGACAGGCGGCTGGTTGGTGAGCGTGCATGACAGGCGGCTGGTTGGTGAGTGTGCATGACAGGTGTGAGTGTGCATGACAGGCGGATGGTTGGTGAGCGTGTATGGCAGGCTGGTGAGTGTGCATGACAGGTGGCTGGTTGGTGAGCGTGCATGGCAGGCTGGTGAGTGTGCATGACAGGTGGCTGGTTGGTGAGCGTGCATGGCAGGCTGTTGAGTGTGCATGACAGGCGGCTGGTTGGTGAGCGTGCATGACAGGCGGCTGGTTGGTGAGCGTGCATGACAGGTGTGAGTTTGCATGACAGGTGGATGGTTGGTGAGCGTGCATAGCAGGTGTGAGTGTGCATGACAGGTGGCTGGTTGGTGAGCGTGCATGGAAGGTGTGAGTGTGCATGACAGGTGGCTGGTTGGTGACATGCATGGCAGGTGTGAGTGTGCATGACAGGCGGCTGGTTGGTGAGCATGCATGGCAGGCGGCTGGTTGGTGAACGTGCATGGCAGGCTGGTGAGTGTGCATGACAGGTGCATGGTTGGTGAGCGTGCATGGCAAGTGTGAGTGTGCATGACAGGTGGATGGTTGGTGCGCGTACATGGCAGGTGTGAGTGTGCATGACAGGTGGCTGGTTGGTGAGCGTGCATGGCAGGCTGGTGAGTGTGCATGACAGGTGGCTGGTTGGTGAGCGTGCATGGCAGGCTGGTGAGTGTGCATGACAGGTGGCTGGTTGGTGAGCGTGCATGACAGGCGGCTGGTTGGTGAGCGTGCATGACAGGCGGCTGGTTGGTGAGTGTGCATGACAGGTGTGAGTGTGCATGACAGGCGGATGGTTGGTGAGCGTGTATGGCAGGCTGGTGAGTGTGCATGACAGGTGGCTGGTTGGTGAGCGTGCATGGCAGGCTGGTGAGTGTGCATGACAGGTGGCTGGTTGGTGAGCGTGCATGGCAGGCTGTTGAGTGTGCATGACACGTGGCTGGTTGGTGAGCGTGCATGGAAGGCTGGTGAGTGTGCATGGCAGGCTGGTGAGTGTGCATGACAGGCGGCTGGTTGGTGAGCGTGCATGACATTCGGCTGGTTGGTGAGCGTGCATGACAGGTGTGAGTTTGCATGACAGGTGGATGGTTGGTGAGCGTGCATAGCAGGTGTGAGTGTGCATGACAGGTGGCTGGTTGGTGAGCGTGCATGGAAGGTGTGAGTGTGCATGACAGGTGGCTGGTTGGTGACATGCATGGCAGGTGTGAGTGTGCATGACAGGCGGCTGGTTGGTGAGCATGCATGGCAGGCGGCTGGTTGGTGAACGTGCATGGCAGGCTGGTGAGTGTGCATGACAGGTGGCTGGTTGGTGAGCGTGCATGGCAGGCTGGTGAGTGTGCATGACAGGTGGCTGGTTGGTGAGCGTGCATGGCAGGCTGGTGAGTGTGCATGGCAGGCTGGTGAGTGTGCATGACAGGCGGCTGGTTGGTGAGCGTGCATGACAGGCGGCTGGTTGGTGAGCGTGCATGACAGGTGTGAGTGTGCATGACAGGTGGATGGTTGGTGAGCGTGCATAGCAGGTGTGAGTGTGCATGACAGGTGGATGGTTGGTGAGCGTGCATGGCAGGTGTGAGTGTGCATGACAGGTGGCTGGTTGGTGACATGCATTGCAGGTGTGAGTGTGCATGACAGGCGGCTGGTTGGTGAGCATGCATGGCAGGCGGCTGGTTGGTGAACGTGCATGGCAGGCTGGTGAGTGTGCATGACAGGTGCATGGTTGGTGAGCGTGCATGGCAAGTGTGAGTGTGCATGACAGGTGGATGGTTGGTGCGCGTACATGGCAGGTGTGAGTGTGCATGACAGGTGGCTGGTTGGTGAGCGTGCATGGCAGGCTGGTGAGTGTGCATGACAGGTGGCTGGTTGGTGAGCGTGCATGGCAGGCTGGTGAGTGTGCATGACAGGTGGCTGGTTGGTGAGCGTGCATGGCAGGCTGGTGAGTGTGCATGGCAGGTGGATGGTTGGTGAGCGTGCATGGCAGATGTGAGTGTGCATGACAGGTGGCTGGTTGGTGAGCGTGCATGACAGGTGTGAGTGTGCATGATAGGCAGTTGGTTGGTGAGCGTGCATGGCAGGCTGGTGAGCGAGCGTGCATGTCAGGGGTGATCGTGCATGACAGGTGTGAGCGTGCATAGCAGGTGGCTGGATTGTGAGCGTGCATGGCAGGCTAGTGAGTGTGCATGACAGGTGGATGGTTGGTGAGCGTGCGTGCGTGCGTGGCAGGCGGCTGGTTGGTGAGTGGGTGGTGCGTGTTAGTCGGCTGGCTGTTGCATGTGGTGTGACCGCTGCACGACAAGTAGCTTGTGGGTAAATATTGGGCGATTAGTGACAGCTTGTGTGCTGGATGGTGTGTAACACTTGATGGATGACTTGTTCTATATATGTATTGTTCTTCTGAATATGATTACATATGCAGAAGAACAATACATATTAGCAATGTGGTAGCTGGGTGTGGGTGCTAGGTTGTACCTGGGTGGCTGCTGGCTGTTCCTCAGTGCTGGCTGGCTCTGACTGGGTGCTGCCTGGGTGCTGGCTGGCTGAGTGCTGGCTGGGTGCTGGCTGGCTGCTGCCTTGGTGCTGGCTGGCTGGGTGCTGGCTGGCTGCTGGCTGCTGCCTTGGTGCTGGCTGCCTGTCTGGGTGCTGGCTGGCTGGGTGCTTGCTGGGTGCTGATTGGCTGGCTGGCGGCTGGGTGCTGGCTGGCAGCTGGGTGCCGGCTGGTGGCTGGGTGCTGGCTGGCTGCTGGCCGGGTGCTGGCTGGCTGCTGGCTGGGTGCTGGCTGGCTGCTGGCTCAGTGCTGGCTGGCTGCTGGCTTGGTGCTGGCTGGCTGTGTGCTGGCTGTGTGCTGGCTGGCTGCTGGCTGGCTTCTGGCTGGGTGCTGGCTGCTGGCGCTCGCTGGTGTCTGCCTCCGGCACTCCCGCTCCGCCGGGAGCATGTTCTCTCTCTCTCCCCCTCCTCCCCGCCGGGAACCCACTCCTCTTTCTCCTTCTGGGAACCGGCAGACAGGGAAAAAATATTTAAAAAAAAATGAGAAAAAAAGACAGTACTCCAAAGTACTGTTTGCTGCTGGCTCAAACAGGGACCGGGTCGCTGTTCGCTGGCCGCTCTCCGCTCGGTATGTTGTAATACTGTTTGAATATATTGAATGTATGTTTGAATACAGCGCCTTTTATATTAGCGTGATCTCGCGAGATCACGCTAATATAAGCAATGCAAAGCACTTATATCGCGCGCATATCGCGATGTCAGTGATTGACAGCGGAGCGGCGGGCAAGGGATCATATGACCCTAGGCCGCCGCTCTGCATGTCGGGAGCTTCCTCTCTCGCGCCAGCTCTTATCAAAAGAGGCGGTGCGAGACAGGAAAATAGAATGTGTATATTACAAAAACGCGGCCATATAATTAAATAATTCTATTTGCAAAAATTAATAAAACAACAATGTACACTTTATGCTCACAATTGTGGCATATGGCTGCATGGTCTTTGCCTTCACCAACAATGAAAAACTGCCACACTGGTGATGTGAGTGGGCGTTTCTTGGGAGCTAGCTTACTGGCAGCCTGTTCTGGAGTGCTGCCGCTGCCTGTGGGTAGTCGTTCAGTGCCTGGGCTTTACCAACCTGGACTTGCTGACATTTTCCGCCTCCCTCTTTTTCCTCTGGTCCCAAGAGCGGCAGATAGGGGCTGACGCTGGGTCGGTGGCACAAATACAACATCATCCCCTAACTATGATGCTGAGGATGTTATCTCTGGACCCAGATTCCATTTCGGGTTTGCGACATCATCATCATTGTAGTCTGGGATGAAAGTCTCCCAAGCCTCTCCCAAGCTCTCTGTAGCCATATGGGAGGATCCAAGACTTTGGCCAGAAACTGCCCCTGTCTGGCTCTCCTGACTCCTTTGGAGCCTGTCCATTCTGGGAGTCTCAAGGCCTTCTTCAAGGTCTTGCCTGTCAGGCAATTCCTGTAGGAGTTCAATAGAGGGGCTTAGAGTCTGGGGGGGGGGGGGGGGGTGCTAGGCTCGTCAGCAGCTCTTTGCCGGGGGGCCTGTTTTAAGGTATGTTCTCCCATGAGCTGATTCTGTCAAAGACAAGTGCATATAAACTGATATTACTCATAAACGTTAAACAAGAAAAACATCAAATAATAAATGTGTTGATATTAGCGTCTACTCAAACATTTCTTTGGGAAAGCAACTTGACAAGGTACCAAAGGTTTGCAACATGTCAAGCCCATCTGAAATCCATCTACAAATGTTTGGAGGACCAGGATCAGCCAATCAGTAGCTGCTGTGCTTTCACGCTTTAGTCAGTGATTGGCTGAGAGAGCTCCCACTGCAGAACTTAATTTCTTTAGACCTATAAAATAAATTTGTATGATTTTGTTTATTATTTTTACATCCCCTCTCTCTATCCTAGATCAGTTATGGAACCACAGATCCTCTCCTAAGAGATAAAACTCTTCACCCAAATTTCCATCAAACAGCTCCGGATGACACAATATACTATAGGGCACTGGTAAAGTTATTGGAGAGATTCCAGTGGAGCTGGGTCGGGATCATCACATCAGATGATGACAGTGGACGAAGGGAGCTACAAGAACTAATCAAACTATTCACAGCTCATCAGATCTGTGTGGAATTCAAGGTTGTGGTACCTATAATGAAAAATATAAATAAAATCCCTTTGGAGTTGCAGATTTGTTCTACTGATGTTATTATTATCTGTGGCTCATACAGTTTGTCTCCTATCAAGTTTCTAATACATGCAGCTCCTTTTCTAAACAACAAGACTCTTATACTCCTGAAATCCTGGTCCTTTCCAAATGAGCTTATACGTGTCAATGAGGGTTTTCCTGCTAACTGCAGTTTAGTGTTTACAGTCTCCATGTACGATATTCCAGGAATTATAGAATATGTTTCTAAAGTACAATTATCTAATCGACCTTCTGACCCGTTACTAGAAGAGCTTTGGATGATGACATTTTATTGCTTCTCAAAAAATGAAACAAAAAACCTCCTTTTTTCAAAGATATATCCATTTCCTTTCCATAACTGTTCAGGAGAGAAACTGTTTACCAAACATTTCTATTATCCATCAGACACAGTTCCTTCCCAAGTATACATTGCAGTCTATATGATGGCACACAGTCTGCATAATATGGACTTAATTTTTAATAAAAATGGAAAACGCAACAATGCAAATATACATGAATATAAATACAAGGTGAGTGTAACATTCTCTAATAGTAACAACTGGTAGACATTACTAAATCTCATTTAAAAAAAAAAAAAATCTACTTTGCTAGTGACTAGAAAAAGACACCTGCCTCCAGCAATCAGCGTTCACTTCTAGATTGCACAGACTTCTCAATAAGATTGCCCAGCAGTCTGTACCAGGAAGCACCCAGAGGCACACAGCAGCGTGGGAGCGACTGGAGACTCGAGTAGTGTTTTTCTTTTTTTTTTATTTACTTTGCTTAAGAAATGTATCTAGGAGATGACGTTGAATCAAAGTTATGTGTTTCATGAGACCCTATGCTTAGGGAAACCTTTTTTCACATTTAATTTATGTCCATTTAATCGACAGTGTAGGGGCTGAGTGGTGCGACCCACGAGTCCACAGGGGTATTTCAACATTACACAACAGGATTTGCAATTTAGTCAGTGCTTGATGGTAAAACTCTGCCCAGTTGTGTTGCTTCGATTCTCAGTAGTCCCTGCTTTGTTGGAATAACAGCAAAGACATCTCTTCTGATTACATTTTGTTGTCCCTGCCTGATCTCTGATTTGTTTTGCGGTCGTCCTTCCCTGTGTCTATGTAGACTACTGGGGGAAACCAGATTTTTGATGGTTGGTGCCCTCCTGTAGGTGATCAAAGGTCTATCCGGGAGTAGGGGACTTATATAGGGATCAACTTTTAAGAGGTGCCAGTGTTTTTTGTAGGATCCTCTGTATGTGCTAATTCAATCTACTATACCGGGTGATGACAGTTAACTCTACTTTTTTCCTGCTGTTCTGGAGCCTTTACACTTCTACTTAGACAGATGTCTTGGGAGAGTTGACATGTTCTTTTATATGCATTATGCAGTAACGTCTTGGGGTAACCTTTTGCTGTAAACCTTTTCTTCAGTATACTTGCCTATTTCTTGAATGTAAAGTCCTCCGTACAGTTCTTCCGATTGCGTTTATATTGGCTGTAGGGGACATTTGTCTTCCATTTGTTCAGATGGCTGCTCTTAAAGGATAGGTAGCTATTAGAGTCTACCTCCTTGAAGAACGTTGACGTGATGAGCTTGTCCATTTATGACCAATTGATCAGTCCAGAAATTCAATCTGCGTATTGGAGTGGTTAGGGGTTAGTTGAACGCCCCATGTGTTATTAATATAGTGTACAAAATAACTAATCATATTTGGATCAGCCCTCCACAGGAAAAACAAATCATCTATATATCTCTTGTAGAACAAAACATGTGTTTTAAAAAGGAGACAGGACTTGAAATGTGTGTTTTCAAACACCCCCATAAAAAGATTTGTGTACAACGGTGCCACCCACATACCCATGGCTGTGCCCAGGATCTGATGCTACAGTAGGTGACACCATCATACTTAAAAAAGGTTTTGAGTATGAATTCTAATGCTTCAATAAGGAACTTTGTTTGTCCCACTGGGACTTGTTCATCCTGGTCCAGAAATTCCTTCCCACATTGGACCCCAAGATCATGATGTATGATGGTGTACAGGGCCAAAATATCAATAGTGACCAATAGTGCCTCTTATGTTATCACTCTTAGGATGGATATTAGGTTTTCCGATTTTATCAGAAAACTCTCCAGATTCTGGACATATGGCTGCAGGATCAGATCCAGATACTTGGAGAGATTGCTTGTCAACCTACCTACCCCTGAAATTATTTGCCTTATCAAGCATTTAACCCCTAGGCGACCCTGGACGTACCCGTACGTCCAGGGCCGCCTCCACGTGTTCAGAGCGGGGCCGCGCGGCGGCCACGCTCTGAACCGCCGTGGTCTCGAGTGCCGCTCATAGCCCGGGACCACGGCTATTGGCGGGCACATTCCGGTCTCCGTGCCTGCTAATAAAGTAATCGGATGCAGCTGTCAAATTTAACGGCTGCATCCGATTACTTACTGCAGCACTTCCCTGGTGTCTAATGGGGAGGAGCGCTCCTCCGGGACGTTGTCCCTGAGGAGCGATCCGCACATCTTACCCCATCCGGGGTCAGCGCCGTAATGGCGCTGATCTCGGCTCAGCACTCAATTGCTGCAGCTGGCTGCAGCAGCTGGAGTAATCGATGTGCCTATCTCATCGATCTATGCTGCATATCTATGAAGCATAGATCACAATGAGAGATCAGTGCACTTATACTAGAAGTCCCCCAGGGGGGCTTCTAGTATAAGTGTAAAAGTAAAAATAAAAGTGTTATTATTAATAAAAAGCCCCCTCCCCTAATAAAAGTCAGAATCACCCCTCTTTTCCCATGTTATAAATAAAAATAAACAAATAAATAAACAAACATGTTTGGTATCGCCGTGTGCGCAATCGACCGAACTATTAATTTATCACATTTCCGATCTCGCACGGTAAATGGAGTAAGTGGCAAAAAATCCCAAAGTGCAAAAAATTGTAATAAAAAGCGATCAAAAAGCCGCATATGCGCAATCAAGGTATCGATAGAAAGAACACATCATGGCGCAAAAAATGACACCTTACACAGCCCCATAGACCAAAGGATAAAAGCGCTATAAGCATGGGAATGAAGCGATTTTTAGGAACATATTTGTTAACAATGGTTTGAATTTTTTACAGGCCATCAGGTACAATGAAAGCTATACATGTTACATATCGTCGTAATAGTAACGGCTTGAGGAACATGTATAACAAGTAAGTTTTACCCCAGGGCGAACGGCGTAAAAACAAATATCCCCCAAATCAAAAAAAGCTTTTTTTTTCAATTTCACCATACTTTTCTGGTTTCGCAGTGTACTTTATGAAAAAATTCAGCCTGTAATTGCTAAGTACAATTAGTGGCACAAAAAATAAGGGCTCATGTGGGTTTCTAGGTGAAAAAATGCAAGTGCTATGGCCTTTTAAGCACAAGGAGGAAAAAAACGAAAACGCAAAAATTTAAATTGGCCGGGTCCTCTAAGGGTTAAAGGAGAAGTCCAGTGATAAGTCTAAATTTAGATTTTGATCTGACTCTATGGAGCCAGATCCTCCCAGGATGGATGGTTCCCATTTGATAGCTAGAGCTGTAACCTGCAGTATCACCAACTCGTCACTTATAAATCACAGACACAGATAAGACAATGTATCAGGATTATAAGCCTGGATAATAATGGCCACGTTTTATTATGGTAATCACATTTTATAGTCAGATAAAATATAAGGTGTTGACAAATGTTAATAAGGCATAAATGAGGCGCTGCAAGTGATTTAGATATTCAGTTATGCGCAATGGCATCTATATTAATAAGGTCAGAAAGGTTAGAACAATACATTCTTTGCAAAGATACTTTCCCATCATTCCAAGAGCACAATAGACCAAACAGTCCAGTTTCTTCTAATGTCCTTCAAAGCTTGATAAGAAGTTTCTGAGTGAAATAGTGAGAAATCCTGAGAAAATTCCTTATTGTCTCCATGTATCTAAAGTCTCAAGGTAAAGGAATTTCCCAGACATTAGAAACATAAAATTAACCCTATAAGGGACTCTCTACTTTTATGTGCTGGTACTTCTAATTCAAATGCCTTTATATATATATATATATATATATATATATATATATATATGCAAAAAGGTAAAATCACATCCCTCTAGCCCTATCAGTCCCCCATTTGACATCCGTGAAGCTTGGACTGGGATCACTAGAGTTACTTAGTAACATAGTAAATAAGGTTGAAAGAAGACAAGAGTCCATCAGGTTCAACCTAGGAAAACCCTACTGTGTTGATCCGGGGAAGGCAAAAACCCCCATGAGGCAGATGACAATCACCCCACCACAGGGAGAAAACTCCCCCCAACTCCAATGGCAACCAGAATAATCCCTGGATCAACGTATCACCAGAAATCTAATGCCCATAAATTGTAATATGATATTGTTCAAGAAAAGCATCCAGGCCTCCCTTGAACTTATTTAATGAATCGGACATGACAACATCATGTCGCAGAGAGTTCCACAGTCTTACCGCTCGTACAGTAAAGAACCCGCGTCGATGCTGATGATAAAATTTTCTTTCCACTAGACGTAGAGGATGCCCCCTTGTCATGGTTACAGACCTAGGAGTAAAAAGACCACTACAAACATCTCTGTACTGTCCATTCATATATTTGTACATTGTGATCAGATCGCCCCTAAGACGTCTTTTTTCTTGTGTAAATAACCCCAAGCTTGATAACCTATCCTGGTACTGTAACCCACCCATTCCCTTAATGACCTTTGTTGCCCTCCTCTGCACCCGCTCCAGTTCAGCTGTGTCCTTCTTATATACCGGTGCCCAAAACTGTACACAGTATTCCATATGTGGTCTGACTAGTGATTTATAAAGAGGCAAAACTATGTTCTCATCTTTAGCATCTATACCTCTTTTGATGCATCCCATTATTTTATTAGCCTTGGCAGCTGCTGCCTGGCACTGATCACTAAAGTTGAGTTTACTGTCCAATACTTCCAGGTCCTTTTCGGAAGTAGTTTTACCCAGTGTTTTATTATTTAGCACATAACTGTTCTTATTATTTCTATGGCCCAAGTGCATAACCTTACATTTTTCCACATTAAACTTAATTTGCCATTTCACCGCCCAAGCCTCTAGCTTCTCCAAATCCCTCTGTAATATGATATTATCCTCCTCTGTGCTGATTACTTTACCCAGTTTAGTATCATCTGCAAAAATGGAGATTCTACTCTGTAACCCCTCAACAAGAATATTAATAAAAATATTAAAAAGAAGTGGACCCAACACTGACCCCTGTGTACCCCACTAGAAACTAAAACCCAATCTGAATATGTTCCATCAATGACCACCCTCTGTTTTCTATCACACAACCAGTTACTTACCCATTTGCATACGTTTTCCCCGAGTCCCAGCATCCTCATTTTGTAGACCAACTTTTCATGCGGCACAATATCAAATGCCTTTGAAAAGTCCAGATACACAACATCCACAGCCTCCCCCCAGTCCAGTCTATAACTTACCTCTTCATAGAAGCCGATCAGATTAGTCTGACAGGATCGATCCCTCATAAATCTATGCTGGTGCTGAGTCATAAGATTATTTTCATTAAGATACTCCAGTATAGCATCTCTTACAAGATGATAGATGTTAGACTTATGGGCCTGGATAAATATATATAAGAAGACTTTTTACATAAAGTTACAAAGATATATATATATATATATATATATATATATATATATATATATATATATATATATATATGTGTGTGTGTGTGTGTTATGACAACAAAGTTACTGCGGACTCTTATACCATCGGGTTCTAAATAAGTGCACAAAATTCTGCGTTTAATCTTTACCAATTATCACTTTCCTCTTGACATTCCTAATAAAACTTGCTTTTTCTCTCTGACTCCTACTGACACTTCCGAACAACAATCTTATACACTAATAGGTCTAATAGACCTTGCTCTTTCAAACAGTCTTATTGCTTTTCCTTTGAACAAACCTTTGTCTAACTTTCCTAACCATCAGGTAATAACATTCATTAATACATGTGCAAAACAGTTGTTAAACTCTATCGGAGAGTCCTGTGCCCGCCCCCCTCAGTGACACTAAGCAGTATGGGCGGGGACAGAAATGCCAGGAGTTAAAATGGCCACTGGACTAGATAACCGGATGTAGGGGTGTTGGCTTAGGGCGTGGTTTTGAAACGCCACAATTATAATACAGACATGGATGATATGGGGGAGTGGTTGGCTCTCAGTCGCCATCTTTGAGCGATGATTACAGAAAAGTGGCGTACATAAATAAGTACATGTTTTATGATCGGGACAACAGAAAATGATCAACATTTTGTAACAAGTCACATAACTACTTTTAAAGTGGAAACACCAGTTTTGTAAAACTTGCTGCAATATAACAGTATATAGTTTAGGGGATTACATTAATAGCTCTGATTTTTTTTATTATTTTTGATTTTTTTTTCTCTAACTCTGCTTGCATGTGATCTGCAGCCCTCAGAGCTAGTTGATGACCTTGTACAAAAGATAACAAATAACACACAGTATGTGCCAAATCATTGTATGCTGCTAAACTCCTCCAGCATTCATTACCCTATTCAGCTCTCTCAGTACTATATCTAGCAATGAGCTGGACTGTTTTCCTTATCCATCTCCACTTATATGGCATTGTAAACTATTTGAATTTAGGCTGCACATCTCCATTAAGGCATTGGTCTTACTATCAGGTCAGGGGCACTTTAAATCAAAGTAACTAATTCAACAGCTGACCAAGGGCAAGATTCCTGCAGAGCATAGGGTCTCTGCCAAGTCCCTGCCAAGGGCGCCAAATTGATAAGTCTAAATTTAGATTTTGATCAGACTCTATGGAGCCAGAGATTCCCAGGATGGATGGTTCCCATTTGATAGCTAGAGCTGTAACCTGCAGTATCACCAACTCGTCACTTATAAATCACAGACACAGATAAGACAATGTATCAGGATTATAAGCCTGGATAATAATGGCCACGTTTTATTATGGTAATCACATGTTATAGTCAGATAAAATATAAGGTGTTGACAAATGTTAATAAGGCATAAATGAGGCGGTGGTTTAGATATACAGTGGTACCTTGGTTTAAGAGTAACTTGGTTTAAGAGTGTTGCAGTTTTTCAAAATCGTGACTTGGTTTAAGAGCATTGCTTTGTTTTATGAGCTCCCAGGACTGGGTGGGAATGCGAGTGGAGGAGGGGCTTGGTCTGTATAGCGGGATCTACAGCACTGTACTCTGTCCCAGGAAGTCTCCCTCACCTTCCAAATCATAGCAGATCCACTTGAGGCTGGGGCTTACATCAGGGGACAGGACTGTGGAGGTAATCTCTCCATAGCTGTAACCCCTCTCTCCCCGGACAGAGAGCACTGCATGTATGTGCCCACATCTGCCCTGCTCATTCCTTCATGCTCCCTGCAGTCTCTGTCAGCCCTTGTGTTTCCCATCCTCTCCATTACTGTACAGAAACTTATAATATCACATATTCTGCTGTTTCTGAATGTTTGTTTCATCTGTTTTACATGTTGTTCAGAATAATAAATCATTATTTTTGGGATGTGGAACCAATTGTCTGCATTTCTATGATTTCTTATGGGAAAAATTGCTTTGGTTTAAGAGTGGATTTGGATTACAAGCACGGCCCCGGAACGAATTATGCTCGTAATCCAAGGCACCACTGTATATATATATATACAGGTATTGGTGGACAGTAAACTCAACTTTAGTGATCAGTGCCAGGCAGCAGCTGCCAAGGCTAATAAAATAATGGGATGCATCAAAAGAGGTATAGATGCTAAGATGAGAACATAGTTTTGCCTCTTTATAAATCACTGGTCAGACCACACTTGGAATACTGTGTACAGTTTTGGGCACCGGTATATAAGAAGGACATAGGTGAACTGGAGCGGGTGCAGAGGAGGGCAACAAAGGTCATTAAGGGAATGGGTGGGTTACAGTACCAGGACAGGTTATCACGCTTGGGGTTATTTACGCTAGAAAAAAGACGTCTTAGGGGCGATCTGATCACAATGTACAAATATATGAATGGACAGTACAGAGATTTTTGTAGTGGTCTTTTTACTCCTAGGTCTGTAACAATGACAAGGGGGCATCCTCTACGTCTAGAGGAAAGAAGATTTCATCATCAGCATCGACGCGGGTTCTTTACTGTACGAGCGGTAAGACTGTGGAACTCTCTGCCACATGATGTTGTCATGGCTGATTCAGTAAATAAGTTCAAGGGAGGCCTGGATGCTTTTCTTGAAAAATATAATATTACAAGTTATGGGCATTAGATTTCTGGTGATACGTTGATCCGGGGATTGTTCTGGTTGCCATTGCAGTCGGGGGAAGGGGGGGGGGGGGGGGGGGGGGGGGGGGGGGGAGTTTCTCCCTGTGGTGGGGCGTTTGTCTTCTGCCCCATGGGGGTTTTTCGCCTTCCTGGATCAACACAGTAGGATTTTCCTAGGTTGAACCTGATGGACTCTTGTCTTCTTTCAACCTTATTTACTATGTTACTATGTTACTATATATATATATATATATATATATATATATATATATATTTATATGTGTGTGTAGTCATACAGGTATGGTGCAAAAAGGTAAAATCACATCCCCCTAGCCTTATCATCCAGTGAAAATTTTTATTAAAGTATTGTATTGCCCTTCAAAAGTTATACAAATTACCAATACAAACTTATTACAGAAAAAGCACATAAAGTGTTTTGTTCCCTGCAGTTACTATTGCACCAAGGCTTCACTTCCTGAATAAAATGGCGATGTCACGACCCGATTCACAGAGCTGTGCAGGCTGTGGCTGCTGGAGAGGATGATGGCAGAGAGATGCTCAGTGTCCCTCCAGTGCCCTGTGTCCCTCAGTGTCCCTCTGCCATCATCTTCTCCAGCAGCCACAGCCCGCACAGCTCTGGGAGTCGGTTCGTGACATCACCATTTTATCCAGGAAGTGAAGTCTTGATGCAGTAGTAAGTGCAGGGGAAAAAACCACATTATGTGCATTTCCCATAATAAGTGTATATTGGTGATTTGTATAACTTTTGGGGGGCAATATACAATACTTTAAGAAAGATTTTTGCCGGACTTTTCCTTTAACTTTGGGTTGGGTTAAGGGCCTGTAGGCCACTCTACAGTATGGTAGAAGTACTGAGGGCATACAGGTGTTAAGTTAGGTGCCTCTGAGCTTGTGAGAACCGGCTCCGGGTGCAACTGTATAAGTGGTTAGTGAAAAGTGACCGCCATGGTTTTGGGGCTTTGAGGACCACTTCCCATGGTTGTATTTCTGGGGTTGGATCATGTAATTACATGTTATATTTATGTTAATAAAGTGACTGCTGTGGCCAATTTAAATCCAAGCCAGAGTGGTGTGTTTATTAAAAGGTATGGGTAAAACAAGAAGGAACTTGACAGTACCCCAGTCATGCCTGTACTAAATATTTCCATTACATGTTCTTTGTATGATATCATAATTATTGTTTTCTTTGAAAGTTGGCAGAGAACATAAGAAAAACTAATTTCCTAGGCCGCCTAGGTCTCCTTGAGAATGAAGAATGGGTAACACCACTGCAATTGATAAATTGGCGATCCAGAAAATCTCAATCAGGCGTGATTGATATGAAGACACATGTCGGAGAGT
The DNA here is from genome assembly GCF_027789765.1 of Dendropsophus ebraccatus. Lineage (NCBI taxonomy): Eukaryota > Metazoa > Chordata > Amphibia > Anura > Hylidae > Dendropsophus > Dendropsophus ebraccatus. The sequence continues at coordinate 21,097,651 of NC_091460.1, read as the reverse complement.
TTGATGCCTTACATTCTCAGCTCAATATTGTACCATCAAGGATAACATGGAAACATAATGTGGTATGTTATACAGATTCTAATACATAAGTCTATTTACCCCCCATAACCCTCTATTTAACAGCACAGATACAAAGTATATACTAAAGTGCTGCGTCCCAGCATCCTTTCTGTCACTCTAGCATATACTTTGCCTCCCTCCTCCTTTACCTCCTTACCTCATCTCCCTTTCATAAAACATTTTATGACACAGTGAGAAGACAAGGCAGAAGAAAGGAGGACGGACCGTAACACAGGTATACGAAGAATTGTCGTGTGCAAACATCCCACCTCTCATTCTGTATGATGCAGCCCATCCTCCCAGAAGCTACAGTCCTAAGTACACAGGCATGGATAGGAGGAGAGCCATGTCTATTCCTCCTTTTTGTCTCTCGCCCATCTATTTCTGTAACCAGATGAAATGTAGCTAATTCTGGATTAGAATTATTAGTAAATTGTGTTGCTCAAGCATTCTCGGTGGAGCATGGTGCTTGGTCAAGCATTGGGGTCCTCGATAAAGCTAAATGCTTGACTGAGAACCTTGTGCTGCTCAGGTGTTCAGAATACAAAGAGAGCATCAGGCAGTAACTTTTAGCAACTCGGGCACTTTTAGTAACCAGAACTCCTCCTTGTCCTCATTTACCATGATTTATGCCTGTAGGCTTAAATAATGGTGAAAATCTGCACAAGCCCCGAGCTGACACCTCGTTCCCAAACTGACAAGTTTTACACTGTCACTGTTGTTATAACTTTCAAATTCTAAATCAACAGTAGATGTAAAATAAAGCAAGATTGCAATTTACATTCAATATTCTTATTCTTATTTTTAGTTATCAAGTTGTAAAACAAAGCCATACTTACCAGAGTCCAGGTCCGGTCTCCTGAAGCTTTTTAGTCTTGTGCTGGTTGAAAAAAAAGAAACTAGACACAGGAATTCCCGGCCAGTACAGAGTCACGGCTCAATGTGTCCATCAATCACATGACTGCCTTCTCTCTGTGAGCGCTCAGATGACCTGGGAGTCAGGACACAGGAAGTGCCGTGTTTTCCACGATAACTAAATAAATAAATAACGGATGTTAATTGCAACTTGCTTTATATGACATCTATTGTTTAGGTTTTGAAAGTTATAACAACAGGTACACTTTAAGATCGGAGAACAGTAAGGCTATGTTCTTTTTTTATGACAAATATTTTATTGAAATTGGTGATTTAGACAAGGTATAAACAAGATAAAGGTATCAAGTAAGTATAACAGAAACATCATAACATGATATAACACAACATAACAATTCCTCTGAATCTGCATTGAAAAATACAAAGGAAAACTGAAATTTCAATGTATACAAGTATGAGAGTATAAAGGCATAGGTGAAAATGAGGGAAAGTAACAAAACTCATGATGCTCTATTTCGTATCAACGACTTAGTGGGACAAATTCTGGTACATGCTCCATTTATGCCACAGTGTGTTTATGTAACCTACTCTGTTCGACCGCATTGCGATAGAAATCTCCATCCTATAGTCAAAGTTAACTTTATTCTGAATTTCCACTAGTGTGGGGACTGTGAATGATTTCCAGTTCTTTGCGATGGCAGTCCTAGCTACCATTAGAACATGTAGCAGTACCGTAGCATCCGATAAATGAAGGTCCTCCATGTCCATAGATAGCAAGGCCACACCAGGACCCCACTTCAAGGGAAACATCAGAACTTTTTCTAGCAACTCTCGAAGTCGGGTCCAAAAGGGAGCCAACACAGGACGTTCCCACCATGTGTAATAATGTACCTATGGCAGATTTACATCGCCAGCATATGGGATCTGCATCTGGAAAGATTCTGGACAAGCAATGTGGGGTCATATACCACCTATATAGTAACTTTCTCGATGCTTCCAGATGGCCAATGCAGTGAGAGACTTTTGAAACTAAGGACAACATTTTGTACCATTCATCTTCTCCAAACATTCTGTTTAATTCCTTCTCCCACTTGGTCACAAAAATTAGCTCCGGTAGTCGTGGTTGCATAGCTTTATAAGCCCTAGAGACACCTTTTGTTAATGTTTGAGAGTTGTTGAAATAATGTTCATAGGGGGTAGCCATAGGTTCTGGTGGAATTTCCAGGGATTGCAAGCAGTGTCTAGCCTGTAGGAATTTATAAAAATCCCTATTAGGGATATTATACCTAGTGACCAAGTGGGAGAAAGAGACCAACAGTTTCCCATCATACAAGTCAGCTACAGTCTTGATACCCCTATCTGACCATGATTGGTAGTTGGAGTCAGGTATGAGATGTTCTAGGACTGTAAGCGGCAGGTTTGATAGTCTTAGTGGGACAAGGACAGACCTCGCAATATCTGCATTCCAAACCTTGAGGCTGGCAGTAAGGCTATGTTCACACAGCGTCAAAAATAGAGTAAAGGGATCCCCTTTTGCAATCTAAAATAATGTCCATTTTTACCGCAATTTCACTGACTGCAATGCAATGCATTGAAGTCAATGGGAAGACAGACGTCCAATGCATACAGTGTATTGAATAACGGCCGTTTTTACCGCAGACGTTAAAATAGTGAACATGATCATTATTTTCGGACGTCTTTTGCAAAAAGCAGACTTTTTGTATTAGTTGTTCACACACAGTTTTTCTTTTGTCTCCGTTCTTTCTCTGTTTTTACTATTAAATTCAATTGACTTTTCAATTAAGACGCACCCAAAGGACAATTAGTAATCCCAAACTAGAATAATGGACCAACAGCCGTCATTGCACTAGGGTAAGGCTAGACAGCTAAATGACGTCCGTTATCTTAGACTCAAAATGACGGACGTAATTTTAAACAGAGATGAAAAAACCTTGTGTGAACATAGCCATACAGTGATCCCAATGTTCGGTTTAGATCCCAAACACGAACGTAATAAAGAATTATCGTGATCGGTTTGGTTTCGTGTTCAACGAACATTCACTAACAACAGGGCCTAACCCAGGCTTTCTGCCGCCTGAGGCAAACCTGGGCTGCCGCCGCCGCCCCAGCCCACCGCACGTTGATTGCAAACCCATCCCCCCCGCGCGGCTCCACACCACTGCGCAACCTTACTCCATCCCTCCTGTCGCTACACACTGCACCACTGCGCAACCCCCCCCCCCGGAACTTACCGGAGCGCAGGGCAACACTCCTGCCACCTGGTGACCGCGGCTGTGTAGCGCCGTGGCGGACGGCTGCGGCGCACGCACGCGACGGATGCTGGGCGACGTAGGACGGAGAGCCCGGCAGTACGTGGGGACGCCGGGGAACGTGAGCGGCAGGATATGTGGTGAGGCTGTGACTGCTGCTGTCATTTTAGCTAAGTTAAACTTAACTAAAATGACAGCGATGAGGATCTTGCCGCCCCCTGCAGGGATGCAGAATCTGCCGCCTGAGGCGGAATACTCATTCCGCCTCATGGCAGAAGCGGGCCTGACTAACAAATAAGGAACATACAGTAGAAGCATACGTTTCAGTCTACGCCCATGTACAGGGGGAGGTTCAGGGGGATAGACACTGAATGACTCCAGAGAACACGACATTTCATCATAATGTAAGTGAGCTTACACTTTTGTCCTGAGCTGCATTCATTGTGATCCTGGGCGGCAGGTTGGACAACCCTGTTTTAGGTAGATAGAATAACACAAAAATTCCATCATATACAGGAAGGTATTCAGACAATATATACTTTATTTAGATGCCAAAAGGCCGATGTAATGACCCCTGTCTGCCAGGAAGCAGGAAGGTTCTCAGGGAAGGATATCACAGCTGCTGCTATGACTGCGCCCCATGTCCAGAAGGAGAATTTACCAATAATACAGGTAAGGATTAATTTTTCATTTCTTTTTTCTTTAGTTTAATCGGGGATTATATGGATTGAATGTAGTCTAGATCCCGGACTGTTCACAAGACTTCAACAACCCAACCCATCGCTACTTTCATCTAACTATATAGCAGCAGTAAAGCGTACCTTAAGCTACCTTTTTTTTTTTTTTTTTTTTTACATAAACAGGAGTTGTGATCTAAAGAGGTTTTGCAATATAATCACTTTATTTTTTCATGTTTTCTATGTTTAAAGAGAATTGTTGAGGCAGGGAGATTTTTTTTTTTTAAATGCAGAGGAGGATGAAAAAAATAACATGCACTTACCTCCGCAGCTCCAGCTCCTGGGACATAATGTTCCATTCCCGCTCAGCCAGTCAGTGGCAGAGACAGGACCCCGCTACAGCCACTGACTGGCTAAGTAGGCCTCCTAAGAAGAAGTCTCCCTGGCCACAATTCTCCTTTAAATCATTGTCATACATATGGCCAAACTGTGGTCCATGCCAATATTTGGCCGTATGGGCAGCACGGTGGCTCAGTGGTTAGCACTGTAGCCTTGCAGCGCTGGAGTCCTGCATTGAAATCCCACCAAGGGCAACATCTGCAAAGAGTTTGTATGTTCTCTCCGTGTTTGCGTGGGTTTCCTCCCACACCCCAAAACATACAGATAGGTAAAGCGCTGCAGAATCTGTGAGTGCTATACAAATAATAATAATAAAAAAAAAACATACAGGAAGTTCTTCGTGCGGTTATGCCAGGAAAGTCTCCTGTTTATCATGCAGGTTGCATATTAACTGAGGGCAATTAAATTAGGCTACTTATATTATCTTTTTCTAATTATATTATCAGTTCTGCAGTTTACCACTAGACAATGCTCTTTGTTATGTAACAATTAAGTCAGTATAATGTCACTGGGTATAAGGGTACAGAGGTTTTGGTGATGTGTGACAGGAGAGCTGACCATACAATGTGAGCAACCCCAGGATTCTCTGCTACTGAATGTGGACGTGCAGTAGCTATACACAGTGCAGTGAATGGAGACTTTAGTGCCAGTATGTATGATGTAAAATTTAAACATAGAGGGGGACATTTATTAAAATGCGCTCCTGGCATATTTCAGGGAAAAGGGGCAGATTTGCCCTTTTTCCATGGTGTACACCAGCCATATAGCCCTCTCGCCTGATGGGTGGGCAGGAGGTGTGGCCTTTTCCCACACCTGATTTTTCATGATTTACATTTGGTGACAGGTGTAAATCATGGCACAAATATGTACCTGCTCCCGAGCAGATGTAGATTTGTTGCCTAATGCCAGCACCAAGAGCAGGGACAGGGGGCGGGATTTTAAGACACCAGTCTTGATAAATGTCACCCAGATAACTTAGATTGCAAAACGACTTGCGATCTGAACCCTGTCTATTTCTCGCAACAGTGACTCTTTAAAATAATGGTGTTCACCATGCGATAAATACTAAATATAATTGACATATAATCCTACTTTGTGTTTTTTTTTTAAATTTTTTTATTTTATAAATTTTTTGCTTTGAAAATGGGAAAAGGGGTGTGTTTTTTAAAAATTTTATGGAGCATAAACCATGGAGCATTTTTTATGTTGTCAAAAAAAAATTATGACTTTTTTCATTACTTGAATCAGCTTAGGCCATCTACGCTTGCCATTATTTGCAAAATACACTGCAATACTAATATATTTATACTAATTCCTGTATATGACAGTTCCCTGTCCTTTTGTAGAAACAATTAATGGCATTACCCATAGTGCTCTCAGGCTTGCTCCGTATACACTGCATCCCGCTATATACATTTTGATCTGCTTTCTCAGGAGTTATAATTCCCCCTACTGCACAGTTTTTCATTTAGATTCCCTATACTGAAGATATTCTGCATAAGGGAGCAGGAGAATCTGGGCAGGATGGGGTGATGGGGGCCAGGGCCGGCGTCAGCACCCGGCCGACTAGGGCAAGTGCCGGGGGCCCACAGCACCTCTAGGGGCCCAGTACCGTCTGATGCTGTCAGAAAAAAAAGTGTAGTAACAGAGGGGACTGGGCCCCTAGAGGCCCGCATAGGACAGCTAGGGGGCAGCGGTACATACTGGAGTCCCGGGCACATGTTTCTTTGCAGAAAACTTCCTTACAGCTGCTGAGTAGCTGCTTCACCTATGGGGGATGCAGGACCTTTCATGATGTCACTGATCATGTGATCGGACACTTGATGGAGAGCATATATAACATATGAACATGCTGAGACCTCTAGACTAGAAGCCCAGCATGTCCATGTGTTATATATATCACTGCAGGAGCTGTATACAGGAGAACTACAAGCCCCAGCATGTCCATGTTAAATACATATAGCAGGAGCTGTATACAGGACTAGAGGTTCTAGTTCTAATGTATACAGCTCCTGCAGTGATTGATATATATATATATATATATATATATATATATATATAAATTATATATATATATATATATATATATATATATAAATACAACATGGACATGCTGAGACCTCTAGTTCTCCTGTACACAGCTCCTGCAGTGATAGATCTATCTATCACTGCAGGAGCTGTATACAGAAGAACTAGAGGTATCAGCATGTCCATGTGTTATATATATCACTGCAGGAGCTGTATAGAGGAGAACTAGAGCCTCTAGTTCTCCTGTATACAGCTCCTGCTATGTGTATTTAACGTGAACATGCTGGGGCTTGAAGTTCTCCTGTATACAGCCCCTGTCTGTGATATATACAACATGGACATGCTGGGCTTCTAGTTTTCTCCTGTATATAGCTTCTGCAATGTGACACCCGCAGAGATGAGGAGATACAGGAGGAGAAAGATATGCCGCAGCTGCAAATTTTTCCTCTCCTGTATCTCCATGATTTGCTCCTCAAAGGGGCCCACCGAGGCTCTGTCGCCCAAGGGCCTACAAAAACCTGGAGCCGGCCCTGATGGGGGTTCTCTATCATCAGCTATTGAATATGGGTTTCAGCAGTTACATCCATGTTATCCCTTCCTTGCACTTTTCAATGTGCTTTGAAAACCATGGGAAGTTGTGAAGAAAGCCTCCTCTAGGTATATGTCTGACCTTAGATAGTCATAGCCATGTCTATATTCAGTGGTCGCCGCTGCCACCCAGCCCGCCACAAGGGGGGGCCCGCGGGGCCCTTAGGGCCCCCGAGGCTCCCCAACCGGCAACTCTTGTGACCGCAAGCATTGTTTTGCTTGCGGTCACAAGAGGCCGACTCCGTCTGCCCCCGGCTGATGCGCTGCTGCCGGGGGTGTCGCTTCCTATCCCCGGCAGCGTGCGCATCATAGAGTTCCCTGTGGCTGTGACTTCCTGCACAGGGAGCGTCTCTAACGTGTGCTCCCTGCGCACGGGGGAAGGGCTAGCGGCATGACGGAGTAGCCGCACACGCTTGGCCCCTCCTCCCGCCCCCATGGATTGAGCATGTCTGATACCTCTGGCGGCCTGGTCTCCGGGCCGGGATGCTGGGAACGGCAAGGGGCGGAGGTATGGAGCCTCTTGGAGTGCGGGGGTCCCACCTGTGGTGCCGTGCGTCTGGAGCGGGTCTGCCGTGGAGATGGGGTCTGCCCGGTCAAGATGGAGACCGCTACGTTGTTTAGGATGGCGGGCCTATGCTGAGCATCACATGACTTCCTTCCTCGCTCGGATTGGAGGAGAAGCGGGGCAGAGTATAAGAGACGCCTCGAGCCATCATGGCCCCGCTCAATACACGTGCAAACGCAGAGGACCCGGCTGGTGCTCATGGAATAGCGGCGGCAAGCAAGCAAGGGAGGGGTAAGCACCCACGGAACTGGAGCTGCAGGTTATGTGGCAAGCATTGCAGCCTCTGTTTTGGGGGGCCATGCTGATTGTCCTCCTTCCCCCCCTCCTTCCCCCCTGAACTTTCTCTTTTTCATGGACAAAAGACTGTGAAAGCCTATGACAGGCTCGCCTGGTGAATGCAAGGTTCTTTTATATGCACCATTGTACACTTTGGTACCTCGTAGTGGGGCACAGCGCAGGAACTAGCAAGAAATGCCATATATGTGAGAGGCTGAATTGCATTATAAATAGCTATTAATACGTCTAGCTGTAGTTTCAGCCTTTTCTCCTTGCACTGTTATGTAATCGGCTTTACTCCTAGGGATTTGTGTAGGGTGCTGTGTAGGAGGCATATTTAAACTGTTGTATCTTTATTTTTCCTCCCTAAAGATATCAGAGGAGGGTTGGGAGTATGCCAGTTAAGCCCCCAACTAAGAAAGGAGGTGTGGCGGCCACAAAAAGGGATACTCTCGCTGTCAACATGGATAGGTTTCTTAAGTCTCCGACCGCTGGAAGCGGGGGCTTGGCGTCCTCTAGGGTCTCCTCCCCGGCATCGGGTAACTCTTCCTTGGCTGATGCGGGGGAGGGGAGTATGCTGGGGGACGACTTGCCCTCTGTGGGGCTGGTGGACATAATGAAGGAGATAATGAAATGTAATGGCACTGTGGCTGGGTTGGTCACCCAGATGGGATCTGTCTCATCAGATATCACACTAATTCGTCAGGACACTCAGGTGGTGAGGGATAGAGTGTCGGTGATAGAGAAACAGTTCCCTGAATTAGAGAAGAAATTGGATCGGGTGACCCAGGATATAAAAGAACTTAAAAAAGAGAATATAGCCATTAAATCTAAACTCATTGATATGGAGGACCGCAACCGGCGGTGCAATATACGTATGGTCGGGTTCCCAGAAGGTGTAGAGGGGAAGAGTCCAGTTCAGTTCTGCCAAGATTGGATTAAGGAGACGGTCGGACTAGAGGTGTTGTCCCAATTGTTTGGTCTTGAACGCGCCAACAGGGTGCCCTTTAAAGCCCCCCCTCCAGGTAGCCCACCTAGAACTTTAATCATTAAGGTGTTGTGCTCAAACGATAGAGATAGTATTCTTAAAAGAACTAGAGAATTTAGGGAAGTAAAGTATAGTGGATGCAGAATCTCCCTGTTTCCAGATTATTCTAGGGAAACCCAACTGAAGCGTAGCTCCTTTAGAGAAGCGAAAAGGAGGCTCTTTAAGGCCGGTATACCCTTCTCTCTGTTGTTCCCAGCCAAGCTGCGCACAGTGTATAACAATTCCATGTTTTTTTTTTTACTTCAGAATTAGTTAAATGGATGGACCGCAAGGGGATCGGACTATAAAATTACTGGTAGTTGTATTGATGTGGTCATTTGGGGGCGGGGGGAGGGAGGCGTGATGCCCTGTGTAGGGTTGTGTGTATTGGTATATGCAGATGGGGAGGGGGATGGGGAGGTGGGGGGGTCGGGATGGGATTGAGGGGGGAGGTTGGGGCTCGAGAGCAGAGGAGGTTCCTTAAGTTTTTCTTTTTTTTTCTTTTATTTATTTATTTATTTTTTCTCTCTCTTCTTTCTTTTTCCTTCGTCCTTCATCCCCCTTGAAAATTGTCCAAAATCACTAGGGTGTTAATGTGGAATGTACGGGGGATGGCGGATCGAGGTAAAAGAAGTGCGATCGTAGATATTATTAATAGACATCTTCCCGCTATTGTTGGGCTGTTGGAGACTCATGCGGATAGATCAAGTATTGATAAAATGAGAAAGCGCTGGGCAAAATATGAGTTTCACTCTGTGCTGTCCTCCTATTCTTCTGGGGTGTCTGTATATATCCATAATAGGATAAATTTCAAGATCTGGGAGTCCAAAGTGGATGAACGAGGGGGGGGGGGGGTATGTATTTCTCTACGCGGAATTAGATAGTAGAAGTGTGGTGCTGGCATTTGTATACCTCTTTCTCCCTTTTAGACTCTGTATTCTGCTAAAACTCGTGGACTTTATTAAGAATAAACCATCTGTACACGTTTTTGTTATGGATGATTTTAATTGCCCGATGGATCGTAGTATAGATAGAAGGAGTAGTGGTCGGGAGAGGGGGGGGGGGTGGGCGGTCGCCCCTCCGTGACTTCTGCAGGGAGGTTGGGTGGTTGGATGCATGGCGGCTGCTGTACCCTGATAGGGTGGAAAATTCCTGTTATAGTACATCCTATGATGCAGCATCCAGGGTTGACTTGCTACTATGTAACGAGTCTGCTCTTGAATCTGTTAGGAAAATTAAGTATGAACCAAAAACTGTGTCTGACCATGCCCCCCTCCTGGTGGAGCTCACTGGGGGGTGCCGTCCCAGTACTCCCCCCTCAATGAAGATCAATCCACACTGGTTGTCACTTATTGACAATAAGGAAATGATCCAGAGAGAGATTGTGTGGTTTTGGCAGTGCAATAAAAGGTCGACCTGTCCGTTGGTAGTTTGGGACACCTTTAAGGCCTTCCTGAGAGGAGTTATTTTTAAACAAATCAAAATTCGTAAAAGGGCATTTAGAGAAGAGGAAGAGGGTTTAAGATCAGAAGTCGTTAGAAACACCCTGGAGATTAGTGATTTAGGGACCCCAGGGGCCTGGGAGAATTTGAGGGCAGCACAACCCCGCCTTGAGAACTATATGAACGCTAAAGCGCAGCATCGTATTTTTTTTAAGGGAAGCAATAGATTTTTGGCGGGGGGGAAAACCAAACAAACTTTTGAGTACAGTTCTTATGGATCAGCAGGATGCTCAGGAAATTAAGGATCAACATGGACGGATAGTTAGGAAAGGTGAAGGAATGGAACAACTAATAGTAGATTTTTTTGTTGATCTCTACTCCTCTGAGAAAGTGGTGGGAAAGGATAGGACCGAGGAAGTCATTCAGGAGGTTCCCCTGCTGAGCCTATCAGAATTGGAAAGAGTTGGTTTGAACCAACCCATTACGTTAGTGGAATTAAAGGAAGATGCCGAGGACATTTAAATTTTTCTGAAGGATACTGTAAAAGGCCTGCCAATAGTTATGAGGGCCCTGGAGGAATTCGGGGAGGTGTCGGGGCTGCAAATTAATTGGGGCAAATCCTGCCTATTGCCTGTAGGTGAGGAGGAAGTGGAGGACTCATTGGGAGGTTTGAAGACACTGAGCAGGGGGGATGCACTTGAGTACCTGGGAGTTAAGATTACAGCCGACGGAGGGAGATATGGTGAAACCAACTTAAATCCCTATCTGAAAAAGCTAGAGAAAAGAGTGGAGGTTTGGAAAAAGCTGCCTTTGAGTATGGCGGACAGGATGGCCATCATTAAGATGGTAGTATTACCCCAGTTACTGTTTTATTTCAATGCATCAGCGATATGGATAAGTAATGCTTGGATTAAGAAAATAGAGGTCCTTTTAGGGAATTTGATTTGGGGCAGAAAAAGGGTAAGACTTAAGTATAGTACGTTTGTATCACGTAAGGGGGATGGTGGATGTGGAATGCCCAACTTGAGAGTATATTTTATAACCTGTCACTTGAATCATATAGTAGGGTGGCGGAGTTGCGGTTGGAGACTTTTTTGAGCTCTTAGGGGGGCATTTATTAAGTCCGGCGTTTTTTACGCCGGACTTAAAAATGCCCCTGCAGCTCCGGCGCTACGGAGATTTATGTAGAGGCGGACTGCCTCTACATAAATCCGGTGCGCACCGCCGAAAACCTACGCCAGCTGAGGACTGGAGTAGGTTTTCGGCGTATATTTGGGCGGAACGGATGGTAAATCGCGCGGACTCTGAGTCCGCGCCCTCCGTTCCGCCCACTACACGCCCCCTATCCGCCCCCCCTGGTGTACTCGTCACTTTCCGCCGAAAATCATCCGTTCGCTGGATGATACATGTGGCCCTTAGAGTCAGGGAAATTTAGAAAAGCAGGGTTGAACTCCATTTTGTATTTGTTGAATAAAGTGTGGAGAGTTTTTAAGTCACTGTGTGAAATAAATGGTAATTTGGAATGTACTCCCCTTTGGGACAATGTTGAATTGAAAGAGTTTCACAAGATTAGTAATAAGCAATTCTGGGTTCAAAGGGGGGTCACTAGAGTAAGACAAATATGTGTTGCAGGGGGACTAATTAGGGAAAAATATGGGTTTGAAAGTAAGCACTATTTTTTTTATCTGCAGTTACGTCATGCTTTTGATCATACTGTTAGTAAAGAGTTATTCACGAATAATCAACACAGAGTTATGCAAATAATTTTAGGTATGGGGAAAGTTAGAAAAGGTCTCTCTTTAATCTATAAAAGCATTATGGCTAACATTGGTCCCCATAAAGCATTGGAGAAAGTAAGACAGAAATGGGAAAGTCAGCTTGGTCCTCTTTTGGAGGAAGGTTGGGACTGTATAAATACGAATATCTCTCAAGTCTCCCTCTGTGAGGCACATAGAGTGGTTCAGTTTAGAATTATCCATATGAGTTACTCTTCCCCTCAGATTCTACATAGGATGGGTGTTCGAGATACATCTGAGTGCCCTAGATGTGCCCAGGCACAGGCGGATATGCTACATCTGTTTTGGTCATACAGGGGCATTCAGCCTTTTTGGAGGGAGGTGTGGAGTGTTATTGAATCAAAAATTGAAGGTGATATTCCCTACTCTGCGGAGGTGGCCATTCTGGGTGACACTACTGGGATTCAAGGCAACTGCACACTACTGAATAGATGTTTATTTTATGCTCGCCTGACTATTTTGTGCCATTGGTTCTCTTCAGCAGGGCCTACTGTCACTGAGTGGCGTAATAGAGTAAGTAAAATTTGTCAGTATGAAAAAGTATGGTTTATCCGGAAAAGGCGTGGAGAAGCGAAGTTCAGATCTATATGGCAGCCTTGGACTGGTTAAACTCTGTATTATGAAGCCCCCGGCCATTTTATTGGGTGGAGCGTCTTCCTCCTTCTGTGTTTTCCCCCTTTTTTTTTCTCTCTTCTTCTTTCTGCTCTCGAGCGAGGGTGGTGGGGAGGTGCAGTGTGTGTGTGGGGGGGTTAATAGGGATTTGTATAATTTATGTATGCAAGTTTTTTCTTTATTGGCTCCTATTTTCTATGTGCGAGGGAGCCAAATAGGAAATATGTTTCTTAGGAAGAGGTGCATATTGGCGGTATGGTCAATGGCATGGGTCTGGATAAATTGCCCTGGGAGGACCATGGGTAGATCCCAGGACAACGCAGGGGATAGATTGTTATAGTATTGTATACTGAACTGTAATATAAATTGGATCCCTGCCCTCTGTTGCGATAATTCTGTACTGCTGTATGCATGTAGGTTTTATGTATCTTGTGTTTTAAAATAAATATTATTAAAAAGGGGGGGGGGGGAAGAAAAAAAAAGAAAAAAGAAAGGCTATGACGCTGCAGCTGGAAGAGTCAGGTCCGTGATGTACGCGCATTCCAGATGAAAATGACAGCAGGACCTTGGGAGTATACCTTGTCTATTAAAGAAGTCAGGTGATTTTTGTTTTTTTTTTTTTTGACAGCTGTCAGGGGCAGAAGGGGACATATTAAGCAGTCATTACTTACCTCTCCCCAGGCACTGATTGCCTGAGCAGGCAGTCTATCAGACAATTTGTCAGGTGGTGGAAAGGACCCGGCACTCACCACTAGATAATATTTTCTAACACATGCTTGGCCGAAACGCGTCCTCCTTGTACCTGATGTTTGTTGCAACACAATAAACTAGCGAATGTCATCTGGTGAGTGCCGGGTCCTTTCTACTATTTGAATATCTTATGCCTCGGACACCACCGCTACGGAAGTGCTGTCCTCTACAGATCTCTATCAGACAGTTTGTGACATTAGAGAGGCAAGAGATCTTGTAGCCCGCTGTGACAATCCAACGCTGGAGAGGTTAGGAATGATTGTTTATGTTTCCTCCTGCCATTTTCATCTTGCTGGACTTGGCCTTTGAGGAGGACTGGTCGCCCCCCCCCCCCCCCTCCATGCTGGGGAGATAGGCTCTCGACCCCCGGTTAGATCCCCTTGTGGGTATAAACCCACACACCGTATAAGCAGCGTATTTACTGCTGCGATACGCAGCAAATACGCAGCAAACACGCAGCAAATACGCAGCAAAAACGCAGCAGATTATATCTAAATAACTGAACACAGCATCAAATCTGTACCAACAAATCTGCTGCGTATTTGCTGCGTATTTGTTGCGTATCTGCTGTGTATACGGTGTGTGGGTTTGTACCCTGTGCGTGCCTCGTCCCGCTGGGTCCCGCTGCCGAGGCCAGTCCTGGGACGGAGGTGTCCCGGCGGGGGGTCCGGCGCCCATGGAGAGTGAATGGAGCCGGACTCATCTCTGCAGCGCGCGCACGGCTCCGCTCGTTCTCTGTGGGCGCCGGGCCTCTGGCCGGGGTGTCTCCGTCCTGGGACTCGGTGGGACTCGGCGGGATGGGGTGTGTGTGGGGGGATCTGGCTGGGGGTCGGGAGCCTGTCGCCCCGGCGCGGGGGGTGACAGGTCTCCTCTAAGTTTCCCCACCCTCTGCTGGCCTGCCTGTTTTAAAATTCACAGAACTTATCTTTAGCAAAAAAAAAAAAAGCTCCCTGTCTGGAAAAACCCTTTGTCTGTGGCACAAATCAAACATGTGCACCATAAGTTGACATGCTGCTGGTTTACAAATCTGCATTGATCTTGTAGGTACCAGGGCTGTGGAGTCGGAGTCAGAGCTAGTTTTGGCTGGAGTTGGAAAAAAATGTTCAGACTCCAGCTTTAAAATAATCTTTAAAAAATGTAGAATTGAATTTTGATATGAATTTTACAAGTTTTGCTCATGAATATATATTATGATCAACATTCTAGTAGGACACTGGCCCTATTAAATAAGGGTGGTCAGGGAAAAGTTGTCGGTCACTATTTGGCAGTTTGTTTCTGAGCTGGAAGAGTCTATTGTGTATGTGGGGGTGGGGGGGGGGGATCTGTGCTGTTCTCTTCCTGGATGCTGGATGACTGTATATGAGCAGCAGTGTAATAGGAAGATTTCCTGTGTAATATAGAGGAGGAGAAGACATAAGTAGTGTAGGAGTAACCTCTGTCCTCAGTGTGGTGTTTTCTCTTCAGTGTTCTATGGCTGTGTGTGTGTGTGTGTGTGTGTGTGTGTGTGTGTGTGTGTGTGTGTGTGTGTGTGTGTGTGTGTGTGTGTGTGGGTGCGTGCGTGCACTATGCCTGCAGCAGGCTGTGTGTATGTGTGCTATGACCGCAGCAAGCCGAGTGTGTGCGTGTGTGTGGTGTGCACTATGGCTGCAGCAAGCTGTGTGTGTGTGTGTGTGTGTGTGCTATAGCTGCAGCAGGCTGTGTGGGTTTGTGTGCGTGTATGCTATGGCTGCAGCAGGCCGTGTGTGTGTGTGTGCTATTGCGTGCCCCCACAGTGACCTTCTATATCACTGTGTGACCCCCTCTCTTTATCACTGTGTGACCCCCTCTCTGTATCACTATGGTTGACCTCTATATCACAGGGATCTGGCATTGTTTCTTTAAGTATGGTGAATATTTAGTTAGTAACATAGAAGACTGTCAGCAGGAAAAGACCACCTCCTCCATCTAGTCTAGTTGTGAGTAGTTCAGGACATGGAGGCTGGAGACTGGCTGAATCCACTGCACACACAGGAGAAGCTGCTTTATATACAGTATTCGTTTATTCACTCAGAAGTCGCCCCAGGATCATGTAGGACATTAGGGAGAAGCTGCTGAGCTAGTGTGATAAATAACTCCCCTGGTATCTGACTGGTCATTTATGAAGGAGCAGGAGTCTGAGTCGGGAGTCGGTCCTGATAAAATTCAGGAGTCGGAGTTGGAGTCGGAGCTGCGGCTTACCGACTCCACAGCCCTGGTGGGTACTGTCATTTGTATCTATGATATCCCAGCAGAAATTCAGCTGTCATGCATTTGGTCCTGCCACAATTACATGGATCAAAGTTTGCGTTGATCCCAAACACCATCTAAAGTGTTTTGAGAGATCCCTGCTATGGGCACTTTACGTTTGATTGAGGGGGCAAATGGTTACAGTGACAGCCAGGGGCCTAACAAATCCACTTAAGACAGCAGTCTGTATCTTTTAGGGTATATTCACACGGGCGGGCTCGCAGCGAGATTCTCGATGCGAGCCCGGCAGGTCCTGTCAGTTCCCATAAACTACATACTTGCTGCGGTCTAAACGACCGCAGCGAGTATGTAATTATACCGCGCTTAACCCCTTCTACTCCCGCCGGCTCCCCCGCTGTAAGCAGCATACATTACCTGTCCTTGCTGCACGGGTCCGGCGTCCTGCTCTCCCGCCCGGCCAATCAGTGGCTGCGGCTGGGCAACACACTAATTGGCCGGACGGGAGAGCAGGACGCCGGACCCGTGCAGCAAGGACAGGTAATGTATGCTTACAGCGGGGGAGCCGGCGGGAGTAGAAGGGGTTAAGCGCGGTATAATTACATACTCGCTGCGGTCGTTTAGACCGCAGCAAGTATGTAGTTTATGGGAACTGACAGGACCTGCCGGGCTCGCAGCGAGAATCTCGCTGTGAGCCCGCCCGTGTGAATATACCCTTAATATATATATTTTTTAATATTAACAGTTGAACTAAAAAAAAAAAAAAAAACTTGTGCTCCCTGTGCAGGGCCTCTGGGGAACTCTGTGATGCGCGCGCTGTCGGGGATAGGACGCGACACCCCTGGCAGCCGCGCATCAGCCGGGGGCAGACGGAGTCTGAAGGAGAGGATCGACGGGGGAGTGGGTTAGGTGAGTTGTGTGTGTGTTTGTTTTTTTAAATTTGCCTGCAGAAGCCATCTATAGGAGGGAGGAGGGTTTGAGGGGGGCTATCTATAGAAGGGGGGTTTGAGGGGGGCCATCTATAAAAGGGGGGTTTGAGGGGGGCCATCTATAGGAGAAGGGGGGTTGAGGGGGCCATCTATAGGAAGAGGGGGGGTTGAGGGGGGACATTTATAGGAGGAGGGGGGTTGAGGGGGGACATTTATAGGAGGAGGGGGGTTGAGGGGGGACATCTATAGGAGGAGGGGGTTGAGGGGGGACATCTATAGGAGGGGGGTTTGAGGGGGCATCTATAGGAGGAGGGGGTTTGAGGGGGCCATCTATAGAAGGAAGGGGAGTTTGAGGGGGCCATCTATAGGAGGAGGGTTTGAGGGGGGCCATCTATAGGAGGGGGGTTGAGGGGGGCCATCTATAGGAGGGGTGGGGTTGAGGGGGGCCATCTATAGGAGGAGGGTGGTTTGAGGGGGGCCATCTATAGGAGGAGGGGGGGTTTAGGGGGGACATCTATAGGAGGAGGGGGGTGAGGGGGGACATCTATAGGAGGAGGGGTGAGGAGGGCAATCTATAGGAGGGGTTTTAGGGGGGCCATCTATAGATGGGGGGGTTGACGGTGGCCATCTATAGGAGGAGGGGGGTTGAGGCGGGCCATCTATAGGAGGAAAGGGAGAGGGGGCCATCATAGAGGAAAGGGAGAGGGGACATCTATAGGAGGAAGGGGAGAGGGGGCCATCTATAAAGAGGGGGAAGAGAGGGGGCCATCTATAAGGAGGGGGTAGAGAGGGTGCCATCCATAGGAGGGAGGGGAAGAGAGAGCAATCTATAGGTGATGGGAGACAGAGGGCCATCTATAAGGTGGGGGGGGCATCTATAAGGGGGGCAACATAGGGGGAGAGGGGACCATCTATAAGGGGGGCAACATGGGGGGGCATCTATAAGGAGGCTGCACAGAGGGGGGCATACACTATAATGGGGTCACATAAAGTCAGCCTACCTACTAAATGAGGGCGTACAGGGGCCAATACAGATGTGCAGTGTGTATAGAGAGGAGGGTGGTGTCAGAGTGAGGAGCCTAATATGTTTCTCTTGCAAATTCTGTGGATTCGTGGCTCGGACAAGTTCTCATAACGGCCCAGGGCAGATGGAGAAGATGAAAAGGGAAGAACTCCGATCAGAGAAGACGTCCCCTGTGAGTCACCTGATATAACTGCGCTGTAATGTATATGGAGTACAGAGCCTGTGTACAGCTGCGTCCACCTCTATATGACTGGATGAGGTGATAGTGATCTGTGTACAGTGGACCTTATTCAGTAGCAGCGGTGGTGTTAGTCAGTATGTGGTGGTATTAGTCAGTATGTGGTAGTGTTAGTCAGTATGTGGTGGTGTTAGTCAGTAGCAGCGGTGGTGTTAGTATGTGGTGGTGGTATTAATAGCAGCTTTGGTGTTAGTCAGTATGTGGTAGTGTTAGTCGGTATGTGGTGGTGTTAGTCAGTATGTGGTGGAATTATTTGTTACTTGTTATCTGATACTGTGTTTTTTATTGGTCTTAGTATATAGGATTTGGTCAGTAACAATATGGTGGTGATGGTAGTGGTTGTGGTGTGGCAGTAATATTTCCTTCCTATATACTGGTAATATTGGTCTCAGTGTAAGAAATATGATTATTGCCAATATTAATATTTATGCATAATAATACTGAACAATAATAATATTCCCACGTAAGTTCTAGGGGACGGTCAGCGAAGAAAGTACACAACAACAATGCATATAAATAAAAGGAATTATATTATATACAGATACAAATGAACTGTGTGAAAGATAAGAAAACAAACAAACTAATAAATCTTGCAGAGATATGACACAAAATGGCGCACCACAAATACAAAACAGTACAAGAACCAACTATCAGAAATAATCAAATAATACATCAAAACAACATTCCTGCAATGGAAAACCAAGTTAGGGTTACCAAGTCCAAATTGAGTTCCTGTGGTCCTTACTCCAGCCTTTGCTGCAGGAGACCCCCAATTCTCTGTATCCTTCTTCTAGAATATTCCTCCGGTCTTCCCAAGATGTCCTCCCCTTCTCTCATAATGCCCCCAGTCATGGTTTCTTATACTAATTTCCAGCCTCCCCTGGTGTCCATTTGTCGCTTTGATCCCTGGGATTTCTCCTCCCTCTCCATGCACACAGGAATCAAGCCACTTTCCTATATTAGCATTTTTACACCTAGGTATTTACACCAAACTGACAGGGGATATGGCGACTGGTTGTTATCTCTGTTGGCCTTTCCAATACAGTTGGGAAACCTTTTATCATCAGGAAGTCTCTTGCAATATCCAGGCCTTCTGATATTTATTACTTCCCTGATAATCTGACTTCAGACTTGGCAATCTGAATAACTGGAGTCTCCATTGTTTACAAGTACACAATTGTATACACTAGTGTATATGTATATATATATATATATATATATATCACAATATAATAACCATACACATTTCATCTGTTTGCATATCTTACATCAGTATACGGGATTTGGTCAGTTACAGTATGGCGGTAATATGTATGGTGATAATATTTTCTCTTCCTTTATGCTGGTGTTATTGGTAATATCTGTCTTGGCGTGTGTGTATGTGTATATATATATATATATATATATATATATATATATATATATATATATATATACCAATAGCATTACTTGGTCTTGAAGGGGGGGGGGGGGGGCACGTTGATCTCCAGGGCCCGGGAGACATTATCTACGCCCCTGTCTATATTCATGATCTTTTACAACCACCAGCTCGCCATCTCCTGGTTTCAAAAAAGAAAACAAAAATAAATAAATATTATCCTAATGTGAAATGGAAGGGATGCAATCTGAAGAGCCTAGTATGGACCATCAAGTTGATGGAAATAACTCTTCCACCCTGCATTTAGCAAAATTATAAACTATTGTTAATTCATTTTGTTTCTTCTTTTCCAGACAGTAAAAATTGCCAGAGATGTCCTGACCATGAATGGCCGAATGAGGGGAAAACCAAATGTGTTCTGAGATATTATGAGTTTCTGTCCTATGAGACTGATGTTGTTGCTTTAGTCTTTTCCATCATCTCCATATTACTCTCTCTTATAACTTTATGTATAATTGGAATATTCACTTTATTCCGGAATATTCCCATTGTCAGAGCCAATAACCGGAACCTCAGCTTCATTCTCCTGATCTCTCTCATGTTCAGCTTACTCTGTGTGTTTCTCTTCATCGGTCGCCCAGTGGATATAACCTGCATGCTGAGACAAATCTTCTATGGGGTCTTCTTCACAGTAGCCGTGTCTTCTGTCCTGGCCAAGACCATCATAGTCTGCATAGCATTCAAGGCCACCAGACCTGACAGTCCCTGGAGAAAGTGTGTGGGGGTTAAGCTTCCTTATACTGTAGTGTTGGTCTGTTCATCTATTCAGATCCTGAATGCAGTTATCTGGTTGTCACTGTCTCCTCCATATCAGGAGTATAACCTGGATTATCCTGGGAAGATCATCATTCAGTGTAATGAAGGGTCAGTCTTGGCCTTTTACCTCATGTTGGGTTATATGGGGTTTCTGGCAGCGGTGAGCTTTGTTCTGGCTTTCCTGGTGAGGACATTACCTGATATCTACAATGAAGCCAAGTACATCACCTTCAGCATGCTGGTGTTCTGCAGTGTCTGGATCTGTGCCATCCCGGCCTATCTGAGCAGTACAGGGAAACACATGGTCACTGTAGAGATATTCGCCATATTGGCCTCAGGGGGAGGAATATTGGGCTGCATGTTTTTACCGAAATGTTACAATATCCTGATGGAGTCTGAGAAGAAGAGTACAAGGAAAACATATTCCTCATAAAAACGTATTAAATATTTAAAATAAAATGTAATTTTTATGTGCTTTACTGTGATAAAATAATATCTAGTTTGCAAGATTCAATGCCACCACCCTACACTACCATTTAGCTAAAATTAAACCTCTAATGTGTAATATTGTTATTTTTGTCATTTTAGAGTCTAACCTTTCCCCCTGGATTCTGTGACATTGATGAGTTGGAATAATGTCGCCCAAAAAGATGAAATTAGGTCTGTGTTGTTTAGGCAAAAGCACTATGACTTGATTATGTTTTTCAAATAGCATCGGCTTGTCACTGTACCATTCACTTAGTGTAGGTCAGTTCTGTATTAACTCGACGCATCTCCCCACACTCGAACACCACCACTACGGAAGGCAACACTGGCGGATGCATAGCACTCTCCTTTACGTCTTCAACATTGTTGGCGGCCATTATTTCTGCTCAGCAAGAATCAATTTTCATCATTTAACAGCACTGAGGCCCACTGCCCCCAGTAGAAGAAAATCCCAATGAATAAGGCACTGTTAGCTTTAGTGGTGGTGTTACAGTGTCAGCACGTGGGTCTAGTGGTGATGGTTACAGTATGCACTGGTGTGTAGAGTCAATACAGAAGTGCCTCTGTGACTAGAACAGTGACAAGCCCATACTACTTGAATAACATAATTAATCCAGTTACTGTGCGCCTGCAAGAACAACACATGCCTGATTTCATCTTCATGGATGACAATTCTCCAGCTCATCAAGGTCACATTATTACTGGTGCTACTAGACACTAGGGGACCTCACATGGAGTGACCTGCACTTTCTCCAGAAAAGTTATACCAATTTATTGGGATCAGTGAATTGAGTGTGCACTTTACTTAATCAGTACTTACACTGCACTCCTACTGTGTTATAAAAGTTGGGTTTCATTACTGAACTGAGTGTGCGCCTTACATAATCAGTGCTTATACTCCACTCCTTTAGTGCTTACACTCCACTCCTACTGTGTTATACAAGTTGGGTTTCATTACTGAACTGAGTGTGCGCCTTACATAATCAGTGCTTACACTCCACTCCTACTGTGTTATACAAGTTGGGTTTCATTACTAAACTGAGTGTGCGCCTTACATAATCAGTGGTCGCACTCCACTGCTATCCTGGGAAAAATTTTATATTATGCAGCTGATCCACCAAGGTCCACTGCTGTCCATGGTGGAAATTAGATGAGTAACTGGCTGATTGACATTTTCTTTTAAATTGTCATTTTCCGTTTTTTGACACTTTTACAACAACATGCTTTAACAAATTTGCCCTTCTATAATAGTCCCAGTATTGTAGCTACTATAGTTTTGCTGTTTTAATGAAATTTGTTAAGATTCGATTGGTAAATCTTAACGAGTTTAACCCAAAATATGCGAAGCTCGTAAAACGAATTTCCGGCTGCTTCGTTCATCTCTTCTGGAAATCAAACAGTTAATAAGTTAATTTTTTTTTGCAATAATGAAAGGTGAATTTTTGTGCCATTAGTCCCTGCAGAGTTTAACCATATAATGTCCTTGTATGAGCGCTCCCTATAGGCCTGATGCAATGAAGACACTTTTTCTTACAGATTGTTTGACCTTCCTTGCATCTCTGTAGATTTCAATGAACAAAATGAGAAATTGATTTATAAATGATATTTAAGTGGTGTAAGATTTTGAAAGATCTATTATCTCGTGTTTGAAGGCCTTGTGGAAAGGTTTACATTGACCCAGATCATTGCTATGTGACTACACTGTCAATTTCTGGCCGTTTTAAGGCCAAATTACTGTTTGGCTGTTTGATCCTTTTCAATTAAGACTTTTCAATTAAGACACACCCAAAGTCCGATTAGTAACCCAAACTAGAATAATGTAAAAACACCAGTCATTGCACTAAGGGGAGGCCAGGGTGCTAAATGACGTCCGTTATTTTAGACTCAAAATGATGGACGTTATTTTAAACAGAGCTGAAAAAAACATTGTGTGAACAAAGCCTTATGTATTACACAGAACAAATCAAGTCTCCATTACTCATTACTCCATATTTGATCATTATAGTGCTTGAAAATCCCTATATTGTAATCCGTATTCTTCTTCCTTTTCTTCTTCTTCCAGCCTTTTTTCTGCGCGTAATACAGCCCGAACCGCTTTGAGCACAGACTCCGTTCAAACTGCGTTTCGAAGTCCTCGGCGGTGTGAGGTGTGCTATCTATTTTTCGTTTCGATTGGAATTGTCATTTTCAAGAAATTTATGTTTAACTTTTTAATATATATTTATTGAATTTTTCCAAATTTTTACACATCATGCAGTAAAACAGGTGTACCATAAAGAGTACAGTGCAGTGAATTAAAGCAGGTATATGCCGTTTAGAAAGCTAAACCATCTATTATGCAGGAACGATATAACAAAGAACACAAAACAAAAACATACAACAAACATAAACTGCAAGGTTTGCAGAGGAGTATGCGTATATATATATATATATATATATATATATATATATATATATATAGAACTTTTGCTACAGGGTTAAAAGGTCAATTCGTGGGTAGTAGCCATAGTGTGGGAGAAAGCAGGAGAATGCTAGAAATTAGTACGGCGTGTATTGAAAACATGGAAGACCACTGAGAGATCGTATTGATAGGAATAACGTTTGCTGGGGGATTCCCTATAAAAATGTATAATAGATGCCGAAGAAACATGTATTCACAAGGATATGAGGAGGAAGGTACACAGTAGAGGTAAGCAGGGAAAGAAGAGACATATACTGAGGCCAAGCTTAAGTGACAATACGCAGGAACACATAAGGAAATCAAAGGGATGACAGAGGGAGCAGCACAATACTTGTCAGGTTAAACGCTATGTATGGTGAAAAGTAACAAATATGCAGTGTAATGCAATGCTATGAAAAAAAGTTAAGACATCTCAAATCATGGTCTAAGCATACATTGCAGATCTTGGTATAAACTTTGCACATTACATATCATAACAAGTCCGTTGATATCCGCATACAAACACCGTCGCCGCTTTTAACTTTCAGATAACAATTTCGCCGAAGAGAAGGTGGATGGAGCGTATAGTCCGACCTATGCCGTATGGCGAGGAGAGAAATGGGTCTATAGTAGTAATAATATGTCCTGTCCGTTTTACAAGTTAACATTAACCGGTATGTAAATTCCAAGATGACAACAGCTTCATACCCTCTTCCGGGCTGGTGATCCTATGTTTGGAGTTGTCTTTGAGCACTATTAGGTGAGCAGGATTGTACCATTTGTATGAAATGTTGTTGTCTCTCAAAGCTTTGGTGAAGGTGGTAAACATTTTACGCCTCCTGAGCGTATCAGGTGAGAGATCGGAGTAAACAGACACGTTCCTGTATTCTGCTGGTAGAGAGTCAGGGTGCCTAGTAGCTGATAAGAATGCAGTTTTGACATGGCGACAACATCCCGTGGTGTGTCTTGTGGTAAGTGCTTTGGCCTGGGGACCCTCCTTGTCCAATCAATGACCAGTTCTCTGTTTACACAATGTGGTATCGTCTGTTTGATAAAACGTTGAATATAGGGGGCTAAATCAGGTGATGCAAGAGATTCAGATATACCTCGACATTTTAAATTATTACGCCTTTTGTAGTCGTCATGCTCCAGTGACTTATTGGTTAAGTGTTGAAGGTCTTTTTCCGATTGTTTGCAGGTGTCCGCTAAAGAATTGTGTGAGTCAATAACTTCACTCAATTTAGTCTCTGCTAATAGGACGCGATCTTCCGCTGTTCTCATGGAAGAAATGAAATTCTGCACTATTCGATCCAGACCGGTTAGTATAGAGTCTCTGAAAGAGAGTAGCATTTGTTTGAGATAAGTGCTTGTCAGAGGAGAATCAGAAGGCTGCGACAAGTCCGAGAATATGTAGTCTGGAACAAGCGAGGTTATATAGGATGCCAAGAGGTAGCAGGAGGTGATATCTGTTGCTGTGTGGATTGATAGAGGTGAAACGAGGTATCTCTGATGGCAGAATTAGAGCTATTGCTAATAAAGCAAGGAGCTGTTGGAGATGAGTTCCGGTGGGGTTGCAGGCATCTGAAGAGTTAAGTATAGAGGATGACAGTGGAGAGCTCTCTGGATCAGATGTCTGTACTCGTGTAGCAGCTTGAGATGGCGTCAAAGGGTTGAAGCAGGGAACTGCCTCATCGCTCCTGGCAGTAGTTTCCTTATTAGTTATAACAGGAGGAGGCAGACTGCTGATAGATACAGTTAGTTCAGCTGCCAATTGCTCAGGCTTACTGTGAAGGTCTTGACTTGTTTTTAAGGCTGAGGGTCTAGGGGAGGAAGTGCCCATCATTGTCTGTGATAACGGGACGGTGTCTGCAGCACGGCCTAACAATGAAGTGCTCGGAGGAGAAGCAGGGAGCATCGGAGGAGGAGATGGAGACACATCAGGCAGCGCACTAGATGTTGGGAGATTGCCACAAGTATCAAAGGTGTCAGAGTCCCCATCCCCAATTGCTTGCTGTGTAGGAGTTGTAGGATCGGGTGTAGGACCAAATCTGTCAGTATTACTGGAGAAAGGAGGCCGGCCAGCTTCAGTCGCGGATTGGGACGAGCGGTATCCTGCAGAAGCCGCTATGAGGAGAGCTGGCAGGCTGTCAGAGGAGTCCGAGTCCCTCTCCCAGGACAGAAATCGGCGTGGGGTGCGAGAAGGAGCCGCGCTCGGGTCTACAGAGCAAGGAAGAGCCGATGGAGGTGCCGTGGCTGCCGCGTATGACAGGCGGGGCTTCGTAGCTGGCTGTTTACAAGAGGATCTTGTTGCGGGGGGACCGGGACTGACCTGGGCTTTTGATGCTTATTGCTTAGCCTCCGGTGCCGATGCATGGTGTCGGAAGGTCCAGCAATTGTTAAGGAACAAGTACAGCCTTGGATAGAGGGCAAATGCAAAGAAAGTCCGGTGTTTAGCTAGATTGAACCTGTGTCGGGCAGGAGCGCTAGGAGAACAAGTCTTTCCTCTTCAGCTGCAGGTCTCCGCCCCGAAATTTATGTTTAAAGACCCCGAATTTCCCATAGAAAATAATGGCCCATTGGAAATAATGGCCACACTCTTAACTGCTGACAGCCAATCACAGCACATATGCAAATAGCTAAAATATAGCAGCCAATAGGAACGCTAAGGTCTTGTCAGGCAATGTCTCACAACATCCACAGTCACATGTCCACTATTGGCCAATAGAAGGTGTAATATATGGAAGGTCCTTAACCATTTTGTCTGACTGACATGAGTAAGATTGTCATGGTAACCAAGCAATGATCTTTACCATTATAAGTAGCAGAGTTCAGTCAGTAAAATAGCAGAGCTGAGGCAGCCATGTAGCAGAGACGGTACAGAAGCCGCTCTTAAAGGGACGGCACCCAAGCCGCTCTTAAAGGGACGGCACCCAAGCCGCTCTTACAGAGACGGTACCCAGGCCGCTCTTAAAGGGACGGTACCCAAGCTGCTCTTAAAGGGACCTTACCCAAGCCGCTCTTAAAAGGGCGGTAGCCTAGCAGCTCTTAACGATAACCAAGCCGCTCTTAAAGGGACAGTACCCAAGCCGTTCTTAAAGAGACGGTACCCAAGTCTCTGTGTAAGGGGAATTACATAAGTCGCTCTTACAGGGACAGTACCAAAGACGCTTTTAAAGGGACAGTAACCAAGCCGCTCTTAAAGGGACGGTAACCAAGCCGCTCTTAAATTGACAGTACCCAAGCCACTCTTAAAGGGACGGTAACCAAGCAGCTCTTAAAGGGACGGTACCCAAGCCGCTCTTAAAGGGGCATTACATAAGTCGCTCTTAAAGGGACAGTACCCAAGCCGCTCTTAAAGGGGCATTACATAAGTCGCTCTTAAAGGGACAGTACCCAAGTCGCTCTTTAAGGGACGGTACCCAAGTCGCTTTTACAGGGACGGTACCCAAGTCGCTCTTAAAGGGACCTAAAAGGGTCCCTTTAAGAGCAACCTGGGTCCCTTTAAGAGCTACCCTGATCCCTTTAAGAGCAACCCGAGTCCCTTTAAGAGCAACTTTGGTCCCTTTAAGAGCGACCTGGGTCCCTTTAACCCCTTAGGGACCAAGCCTAGTTGGACCTTAATGACCAGGCTCATTTTTCAAAATCTGACCTGTCTCACTTTATGCGCTTATAGCTCAGTGATGCTTTAACGTATGCTAGACATTCTGAGATTGTTTTTTCGTAACATATGGTGTTTTATGTTAATGGCAAAATTTGGTCACTGTCTTGTGTGTTTTTTGTGAAAAACATCAAAATATCATGAAAAATTTAAAAAATTAGCACTTTATGAATTTGAAATTCTTTGCTTCTAAAAAAAGAAAGTCACATTATCAATATGTCCTTTTTATTCTGGCTTCATTTCATAAACATATTTCACTTTTTTAGGGTGTTACGGGGCTTAGAAATGTATCAGCAAATTATCAAATTTTCATGAAATTTCCTAAACTGATTTTTTTTTTAGGGACTAGTTCTTTTTTTAAGTTGATTTATGAGGCTTGTATACTGGACACCCCGATATGTGACCCAATTTTGGAAACTAGACACCTTAAAGAATTAATTTAGGGGTGTAATGAACATTTTATCCCTACAAGGGCTGGAGGAAAGTATTCACAATTAGGCCGGAAAAAAATGGAAAATAGAAATTTTCCAATAATATATTTGTTCACATTAAAGTATCTCATTTTCTTAATAAACATGTGAGAAAATGCACCCCAAATTTTGTAACGCAGGTTCTCCTGAGTACAATGGTACCCCATATGTGGACGTAAACCACTGTATGGGCACACAGCGGGGCTCAGAAGGGAAGGAGCGCCTATTAGCATTTCAAGTTCAGATTTTTCTGAAGAAGTTTCTGAGCGCCAGGTGCGTTTGTACTGCCCCTGTAGTGTTAGCAGAATAGAACTCCCTTAAAAGTCACCCCATTTTGGAAAGTACACCCCTCAAAGAATACATCTTGGGGTGTGGTGACCATTTTGAACCCATAGGTATTAGAGGAAAGTATTCAAAAGAAGACAGTAAAAATGAAAAAAAAAAAATAGAATTTTTCCAATAATAGGTTTGTTTAGTTTAAAATTTCTCAATTTCACAAGGAGCAGGGGAGCATGCTCACCTCAATATATGTAAGGCAGGTTCTTCTGTGTAGAAGGGTACCCCATATGTGGGCATAAACCACTGTATGGGCACACAGCCGGGCTCAGAAGGAAGGGAGCGCCAATTAGCATTTTCAGTGCATGATTTTGCTGAAGAAGTTTCTGAGCGCCAGGTGCGTTTGCAGTGCCCCTGTAGTGTCAGCAGAATAACCCCCCCCCCCCAAAAAGTCACCCCATTTTGGAAAGTACACCCCTAAAATAATTCATCTTGGGGTGTGGTGACCATTTTGACCGCACAGGTATTGGAGGAAAGTATTCAAAACTAGACAGTAAAAAAGAAAAAAATTGAATTTTTCCAATAACATGTTTGTTTAGTTTGAAATCTTTCAATTTCACTAGAAACAGGGGATAAAAATCACCCCAGAATTTGTAACGGAGCTTCTCCTGAATGCAATGGTACCCTATATGTGGGCATAAACCACTGTATGGGCACACAGCAGGGCTCAGACAAGAAGGAGTGTCATTTTAGATACAGGCAATATGTGGGTGTTTACTGGTTATCTGGGGTGGTAATGGACAATCTTGGGGTGTTTACTGGCTATCTGAGGTTGCGATCTGGTGTGGTTATGGGCAATCTGGGGTGGTTACGAGCAGTCTGTGCCAATATGAGTTGGTTATGGGCAATCTGGGGTGGTTACAGTCAATCTGTGGGTGTTTACTGGCTATCTGGGGGTGTTCACTGGCTATATGGGGTGGTGACGGGCAATCTGGGGGTGTTTACTGGCTATATGGGGTGGTTACGGGCAATCTGGGGGTGTTTACTGGCTATCAGGGGGTGTTTACTGGCTATCTGGGGTGGTGACGGGCAATCTGTTGGTGTTAACTGGCTATCTGGGGTGGCGACGGGCAAAATGGGGTGGCGACGGGCAAACTGGGGAGGCGACGGGCAATCTGGGGAAGCGAAGGGCAATCTGGGGAGGCGAAGGGCAATCTGGGGAGGGGACGGGCAATCTGGGGAGGTGACGGGCAATCTGGGGAGGTTGCGAGCAATCTGGGGTGGTTGCGAGCAATCTGGGGTGGTTACAGGCAATTTGGGGTAGTTACGGGCAGTCTGTGGCAATCTGGGGTGGATTCGGGCAATCTGTGGTGGTTACGGGCTGTCTGCTATGGTTACGGGCTGTCTGCGATGGTTACAGGATCTGTAGTTTCTATTGATACCAAGTTTTATATGTATATGACTTTTTGATCTCTTTTATGATGTATTTTCTAAAGTGAATTGATAAAATACAGCTATTCTTGTACTGTTTTTTTTTTTTTTTTTTTTTACAGCGTGTGTTGTGCAGTATAATTATTGATATAGTTTTATAGATTGGGTTGTTATGGAAAATATGTATAGGATTTGTGTTTTTGATCACTTTTATGTAATGTTTTATAGTGTATGGGGAATGTAATGCATTTTTATTATTGGGGGGGGGGGTGTTTGGTGCACATTTTTCTCACATTTTTTACTTTTACACTAGTGTACATTACTGTACACTACTGTAAAATACTTTGATCACTGATACAATACACTGCAGTACCTAATGTACTGCAGTGTATTGTATCATGCATCATGCTGACAGGCAATAGCCACGGCCACCCCTGTCAGCATGAGGCATCTCCATGGTGACCCCGGGGACCTTCATTAGGACCCCGGATCACCATGGAGACCACCAGGACACCGGACGGCGGGACATCGCGTAAGTGACCCACGGTGCCGACCGGAACCCGTTAGATGCCGCTGTGATGGTTTGACAGCAGCATTTAACAGGTTAAACTGCTCGGAGTGGAGAATCCTCCGCTCAGGGCAGTTACAGGAGGGGGTCAGCTGTCGGTAATTTATTCCAATGCCGTTAAAAGGCATACGCATCGGAATAAAGCCCATTAGTGACCGCAGTTAAAAGGCAGCATAGCGGTCACTAAGGGGTTAAGTTCGACGTGGGTCCCTTTAAGAGTTGAATGAGTACCTTTAAGAGCGACCTGGGTCCCTTTAAGAGTGACATGGGTCCCTTTAAGAGCGACCTGGGTCCCTTTATGAGCGAAAGGGGTTCCTTTAAGAGCGACATGGATCCCTCTAAGAGCGACCTGGGTCCCTTTAAGGAGACTGCATCGTACTCAAGTGGAAAGTCTCCTGAGAAACTGGACTGTGCGAAACACATGTTCGGACAAAGTCATGGGCCAGATAAATGAAAGTGAATTGTGGACAATGATTATATGAGATACTCTGGCGGCTGGCCTGCCGAGGCATATTTGAGAAAAAGCTACACATTTATTTATCGTCTTTATTACAGAATATTTGGCTCAGAATAATAGGCTTAGTAACTGAAGTCCTTCATGGATAGGAAATTTGAGCTATTCTAAGATTGGTAGATTCTGCATAGACCAGTTGTTCCTGGGTCTTCACTATGGCCAAGCCAAATGGAGAAGAAAGGAAAAGTGAGCGACTACGATCAGAGAAGATGCCCCCTGTGAGTGACTGGATGTAACTGTACTGTAATCACTTATAGGGTGTGCAGAGCCTGTGTACTTTTGGTATCTACCTCTATATGGGTCAGTGTATGGGGGGATAATTCTCTTTGTATAGTGCATGTGGTGGTAATGGTGATGGCCACTGTGTGGCAATAAAATGTGTTTGTTAAATACTGGTATTATTTGTCATTGTGTACTGGATTTGGTCAGTAACAGTGTGGCTCTATGGTATGATTCCACCTATGGCATTTGCCACATTTGTCCTGCAAAAAATATGCAGTGTATGGCATTACCATATTTTTGTGCGAACAGCTGTGGGACAAGTGTTTTGGTGTAGCTTTGGCAGCCAGGCTATGGGTGTGCTTACGAGGCATGGCTTGGGGCGGGGGGGGGGGGGGGGGGGGGGGGCTCACAGCAAGAGTTAGGTGTGGTATAGGAGCCCCACAGTGAATAGGCCTATTTCTCTCCAAAAGCTTATCATCAAGCACCACCTGTATCTCGAACAGTCTGTTTTAGCCTCGGGCTCTTACATGTAATCTACTAGACTGTAGGAAAGTGATGGCTGTTTTTAAAGTGACTGGGCCCCTGTGCAGCTGCAAACATTACTGGTATATGTGTTGTTAATGTGTATGATTGTGATGGTAATAAAAGGGGCGCTCTGGAAGTCACTGGTAAAGGGGCACTATGGAAGTCACTGATAAAGGGGCACTCTGGAAGTCACTGGTAAAGGGGCACTCTGGAAGTCACTGGTAAAAGGGCACTCTGGAAGTCACTGGTAAAGGGGCACTCTGGAAGTCACTGGTAAAGGGGCACTCTGGAAGTCACTGGTAAAAGGGCACTCTGGAAGTCACTGGTAAAGGGGCACTCTGGAAGTCACTGGTAAAGGGGCACTCTGGAAGTCACTGGTAAAGGGGCACTCTGGAAGTCACTTGTAAAGGGGCACTCTGGAAGTCACTGGTAAAGGGGCACTCTGGAAGTCACTGGTAAAGGGACACTCTGGAAGTCACTGGTAAAGGGGCACTATGGAAGTCACTGGTAAAGGGGCGCTCTGGAAGTCACTGGTAAAGGGGCACTATGGAAGTCACTGGTAAAAGGGCTCTCTGGAAGTCACTGGTAAAGGGACGCTCTGGAAGTCACTGGTAAAGGGGCACTATGGAAGTCACTGGTAAAGGGGCGCTCTGGAAGTCACTGCTAAAGGGGCGCTCTTTTCGAGCACTATGTATTTCCCTGGAAATGCAAATGTAGTTTAATATCTATGACTGTATGATGAATAGTTAATAAAAGTTTGACAATCTAGAGTTATTGTTTTTTCTTATCGTCTGTTTGGTCTCTGGTGGATGTAACTATTTTGCTGCAGTGTCTTTCTCTTGTAACTCCACAATCCAGCCCTGTGCTTATTTTGAGTTGATATGTTGACTATATAAACCTCTCCCTGTCATACCCTGTGCTTCATTGCTGCACTATCCTCTAGAATGCTGTACATCATGTAGTGATAGAAACATTTCTCTCATTGTATATTATTATTATTTTCTGGAAATGTTCCTGATGTTGGTTCTCTGTGTGACCTTCTGCATCTCTGAGATCCAGGACTCCGCAGCTCAATGTCATCTTGTAATGAAGAATTACACCTTTGACTACAAATATTCTCAGGAAGGAGACATCACTATAGGAGGGATCTTCACTGTCCATTCCTGTGTGTCACATTGGAAGACCACATGGGAGATTTTTCACAGGCGAATGTGTGCATGGTGAGTACAAATAATGACGCCGCAGAGCTAGCACTGAAACAATGAAAACTTTACAAATAACTAATAAAACTTTCCAGTTGGACTGTAACATAAAGACAAGAGCTGTTATGGTACATTTTACCCGGATTTTTTTATGTTACTATGTTGTATTAACAGTGAAAAAGTCATTGTAATCAGCATCAGCTAATTAAACGCTAGGTGTGAATATAGCCTCAAGGCAGATTTTAACAGTGAATTGACAGCAAATAATCAGTGCACGAGGCAGGGAGTAGAAAATATGTTTATGGTCATGTTCACACACAAATAAAAGCAAAATACGACAGTTAAATAGGTATAAACCCTGGCTGTATTTTAAATCCAAGCTATTGAAAATATCAGTTCATACACACATTGTAGAGAAAGAAAAAAAAAAGTGTTTTTTTTTTTTTTTACAATGTAGACACAGGCTGACATTTTTTCATAGACTTTAATGTAGCACATTCAAAATACAGCTGTGCTTTATACCTATTTTACGGTGACATTTTGCTTTTATTTTATTGTGTGTGTATGGCTATTTTCACACAACGTCAAAAATATTGAAAAGGCAGACAATTTTTTTTATTAAAAAAAAATGTCTGTTTCTGCTGCGATTTAACTGACTACAATGGCAATGCATTGAAGTCAATGAGTGGACGGACGTCCAATGCACACAGTGTATTGAATAAAGGACGTTTTTGCTGCGGACGTCGAAATAATGAACATGATCATTATTTTCGGACATCTTTTACAAACAGTGGACGTTATTTATTAGTAGTTCACACACAGTTTTCCTTTTGTCACTGTTCTTTCTCCGTCTTTACTATTAAATTCAATGGACTTTTCAATTAAGCTGCATCCAAAGGCCAATTAGTAACCCAAACTAGAATAATGTACAAACACCAGTCATTGCACTAAGGGGAGGCCAGGCTGCTAAATGACGTCCGTTATTTTAGACTCAAAGTAACGAACGTCATTTTAAACAGAGCTGAAAAAACGTTGTGTGAACATAGTCTATACATATATATTTTTTAACATCTTTAATATAGTCATTTGTACAAAAAGTATATGCATATGAGAAAGGCAGGTAATGTGTGACCTTGTAGGCAGGAAGGCAGGCCATGACAGTACAGAGTATCGCAGCTAATTTGGCTAAAAAAAACACAGCCTAAAATCTGCTGCAGTACTGAACGTGTGAAACTAGCCAAAAATAAATAAATTAATTAAAAAAAAAAAAAAAAAGGCCTAGAGGTTCTAAATATTGCCTTTCTATAGTGTTCACCCCAAAGAATATACACATCTATTGGCTTTTCTGTATGCAATTGAATCCGTTAACAATCGATCAGATATCCTGCCCAACATCACTCTGGGATATCACATATATGACTCCTGTGGACATGTGAATAAAGTAATAAAAGATGTTCTGCAGATAATGTCTGGACACACAGTAACAGCTCCAAACTATTCCTGTATGGAGAAGGATGCGGTGGTCGGGTTTATTGGAGATTTACGTTCTGTCACTACTATCCCGATGGCCAGGCTGTTAAGCTTATACGGACATGCACAGGTGAGTGACTACAATATCTGCCAGAAATAAGCTTAGTATGTGAATCATGTTGAGATTTTTTTGTTCGGTATTTTATTATTTATTTTTTTGTTTGTTTTGTATATCACTTTTAACAGAAAAAAAATTCTTTCCAGTCAACTGGTGTCAGAAAGTGCCAGATATTTGTCGTCTATCTTCATTATGGTTCTTCAGCCATTTAGTGGCTGCATCTGTGCCCCAGTGTTCCACTTCAGCCATTGATTGCCTGAGTGGAGTCTCCACTCAGCCACTCAGTGGCTGAAGTGGGACACTGGGACACCGATGCAGCCGCTGATTGGCTGAGCGGCAATAGTAAGGATAGAAGATAGAAGTCCAGAGAGATAAGTATAATCCCCCCCCCCCTTGCCCTCCACACACAACAAATTATACTTACCATTCTGGTCTACTAATTTCACAAGATCCCTTTCCATCTCCCTGCTGCAAAAATACACTCAATATATGGTCCCCAGATAGGGGATGTATCAGATATCAAACTGATAAGAACAGATACTACACTTAATCATAGCCAAAAGGCCAAGAAGCGATATAATACAATTTTTTTTTTAAAGAGGACAGACTGGAAGGAAAACATACTTGCCTTCCCAATCATGACACTGCTGTTTTATCACATGTATGCCATAATCTGTAGTTTGTATTTTTATTTTTCATTTATGATATAGAATGTGACAATCAGTATTTTCCTCTTTGTTCCAATCTGGAACAATATTATATTATAATACTCCTCACAATAACCAAAATATGTTTGTTTTTTCTTTTATATTTTTTAATATAAAAAATGGATAAAACTTTTATTGGGAAAGGGGCTTTGTACTGACCTTAACCCCTTCAAGACAGAGCCCTTTGATGCACAAAAGTCCAGGTCAAATTAATGCAATGTTCCTCCCCGCCTTCTAAGAGCCATAGCGCTTTTATTTTTCCACTTGGAGTGTCATTTTTTGTGCCATGTTCTTTAGTTTTTATTAATGTCTGTGATATGATATGTGACGCTATAAAGGATTAAGTGTCTGGATTTATGTTGCACCACAACTAGTCCTGCTAGCGCAAGACATAGAAAGGATTCAGTTTGGCTTAGCGCATGCATATAATTGAATTATTATGTACGACGACTATTTGTGTTGGACACATCCGTAGTATATCATATTGAGACTGATAATCGGCATGGGTAGGTTGGTCGGCACTATATCATGTGACCGGCAACCTCCCATGTGATCGGCTGTGCATCATGTGAGCTGTAACTCGATCATGTGACACGGCTCACAATCACAATTCCGCTTAGTAATTTCCGTGGCGTCCGTGGAGTAGAGACATGGAGAAGGTGAGACCGCACATATACTCATTACATATACTTTTATTCCCCTCCCATTCCGGTGTATGATGACTACCTGGGACTGATTGCACAACTCATTTGTGGACTATAAACAGTGTACCGAAATCTAGGGTCATCAAACCCTGATGAAGTGTATATATATATATATATATATATATATATATATATATATATGTTTGTATATCTTTAAGCAAACCTTTTTTTCTATCTTAGCTCAGTTATGGGGCCAAAGATCCTATTCTGAGAGACAGAACTCTTTTTCCCAACTTTCATCTGACAGTCCCTCATGACACAATATATTATAAGGCACTGGTGAAATTACTGGAAAGATTCCAGTGGAGCTGGGTCGGGATCATCACATCAGAAGATGACAGTGGACAACGAGAACTACAAGAACTAAGAAAACTATTCATATCTAATCACATTTGTCTGGCATTCCATATTGTGGTCCCTTCATTCCATATGATAAGTTTTCCCTTGGACAATACTATTTCTTCTACTGACATTATTATTATCTGTGGCTCTTACAGTGTGGCTTACACAAGTTTTTTAGTAAACGCAGCTCATGTTCTGAATAACAAAACTCTTATACTTCTAAAATCATGGTCCTTTCCATATGAGCTTATCAAAGTTTATAAAAAAGCACTTGTCGCAAACTGCAGCTTAGTGTTTACTGCCCCCTCCTACAATATTCTAGAAATGCAGGAATATTTTTTCGACATACAGTTATCCAGTCGACCTTTGGATACAGTACTGGAAGATTTATGGATGTTGATATTCCGTTGCTTCTCAAAAAATGTATTGAAGAACTTGCTTTTTTCAGACATGTATTCGACTCCACCTTTTCATAACTGTTCAGGAGAAGAGCGATTTACAAACCAATTTAACCTTCCAGGAGATGCAATCCAGTTCCAAGTATACACTGCAGTCTTAATAATGGCACAAAGTCTCCACGATATGAATGCTATTCTTAATAAAAATGAAAAGCATGATAAAGCAAAAGTATATGAATATAAATACAAGGTGAGTGTAACACACCCTTAGGAGGCTGCGTTCACGCTACGTATATTTCAGTCAATATATGTATATTTCAGTCAGTATATTTCAGTCAGTATATTTCAGTCAGTATGTGTATATTTCAGTCAGTATTGCAACCAAAACCAGGAGTGGATTAAAAACACAGAAAGGATCTGTTCACACAATGTTGAAATTGAGTGGATGGCCGCCATATAATGGCAAATATTTGCTGTTATTTTAGAACAATGGCTGTTGTATTGAAATAATGGCCGTTATTTACTGTTATATGGCGGCTATCCACTCAATTTCACCATTGTGTGAACAGAGCCTTTCTGTGTTTTTAATCCACTCCTGGTTTTGGTTGCAAT
Source organism: Dendropsophus ebraccatus (assembly GCF_027789765.1). Classification (NCBI taxonomy): domain Eukaryota; kingdom Metazoa; phylum Chordata; class Amphibia; order Anura; family Hylidae; genus Dendropsophus; species Dendropsophus ebraccatus. Next base: position 21,061,537 of record NC_091460.1, on the reverse strand, counting down.
ACTGACTGAAATATACGTAGTGTGAACGCAGCTTAATAATAGTAATTGGTAGAGATGACAAATTTTTATAAATGGCAAATTACTAGGCATTGGAAAATTTTTCCCCTATTCCCTCTACGCTTTATATTTATGAATCACGGCTGCCTAAAGAATGGAATGAAATCTCTATTATACAATCTGATTTCTGATTGAGAGGAAGACAAAACCTCTCATGAGACAGATAGAAACATAGAAGATTGTCGGCAGAAAAAGGCCACGGGGTCCATCTAGTCTGCCCCATCCCAAGATGAAAAATAACTTCCCAACTCCAAAATGGCAGTCAGAATAAATCCCTGGCTCAATGACTTATCATCACATGTAATCTAATAACCTTAACTTATTATATTAAATTTATCAAAAAAAGCATCCTAAAATCCCCTAAACACTTTCAATTAATCAACCATGAAAACATCATGTGACAGAGCGGTGCATAGTCTCACTGCTCTTACAGTAAAGAAGGACCTTGGTTGCTCTCCCAAGATGTCTTTTTTCTAAAGTATATAACCCCTTTGTACTGTAGCCCACCTGACCATGGTCGCCCTCCTCTCCACCCACTCCAGTTCTGCCATGTCCTTCTTTTATACAGTTGCCTAAAACTACACAGTATTCTATGTGTGGTCTGACCAATGATTTGTAAAGAGGTGATGGAGATGGATTACGTGGAACTGCCCCCTCATCACAGCCAAGCTCGATAACCTCCCTGTAGCTGGGCAGTGGCAATAAGGGAGCCACTCGCATTGACACCATGGGGGGGGGGGGGGGGGGATTTATCAAAGGGGGTAAAATATACACTGGTGTAAAATACGGACAAGGAGAGAAAGGAGCAATGCACATCACACCCATGGCTGACACTAATGCTTCTCAGCTACATTTAAAAACCAACGCCAGGATGTTGGTATATAATTTGATCAAACTATATTGCCTCATGTACCAGCGTGCAGGTCTCCTGGTTCAAATGAGTGGTACACTAACTCAACACTCAACTCAACACCCATATATTTCTTTTCCTCAGGCCACGGGTAAGCAGTTTTTGAGCGCGCACATACACCATACTGACAACCTGCCACCATACTTTTCTCTTCTCTTGTTTTGCTTTCATGAGGGGCTGGAAAGACAGAGTACAAAGACGCAGCTCCCTAGGGGCAGAAACACACTGATGTAGACCCAGATTTCCACTGGCGTTTAGCAGGATTTTCTGTTACCAGTTTTTATGCACTTTTTGCGTTTTTTTTACAAGGTTTTAGATGCAAAAGAACCCCTAAAGTCTCATTATAGTAGCTGTGATTATTTAGTTGTTTAAGTGTGGTTTGTTAATGGTTCTGTAAGGACGAGGCCAAATTTTAAAAAGTTCACTCATCTCCAAGGGTACAAACCCACTGGGTGGATCTGCAGCGAGTTTCTCGCTGCGGATCCCTGTCCTGTTTACTCAATATGCAAAAGAGGAGTCCGTGGAGCCTCATTGAAGAGTCTCAAAACACAGGACTAGCCAGATATCCCTCCGGGAAGGACCCAGCCAATTAGCAGCTCCTGCTAGGAAACCACCAAATCCACCATATTAAGTGGCCCTATAAGTCAATGTAATGACAAGGGATAAACCAAGGCTAAGTAACCATCCACATACAGCTGTTTCAGGGTGTTGCCCCTCATCAGTGTGGAGCAGGATTCTGGCTAGGTGGGAGCAATGCCTAGTAGAGCCATAAGAGAAACAAATTGCTGAACTCAGGGAGATCAGCCAAACGACAACACTGCCGGCTGCTAGTGAAAGCGCTCAATGCAGTGAAGTCCTAGGTGCATTGCCCCCTGGGAAACATGAATATGCAAAAGAGGAGTCCGTGGAGCCTCATTGAAGAGTCTCAAAACACAGGACTAGCCAGATATCCCTCCGGGAAGGACCCAGCCAAGGGGCAGCTCCTGTTAGGAAACCACCAAATCCACCATATTAAGTGGCCCTATAAGTCAATGTAATGACAAGGGATAAACCATTGAAGAGTCTCAGTGGATGGTTACTTAGCCTTGGTTTATCCCTTGTCATTACATTGACTTATAGGGCCACTTAATATGGTGGATTTGGTGGTTTCCTAACAGGAGCTGCCCCTTGGCTGGGTCCTTCCCGGAGGGATATCTGGCTAGTCCTGTGTTTTGAGACTCTTCAATGAGGCTCCACGGACTCCTCTTTTGCATATTCATGTTTCCCAGGGGGCAATGCACCTAGGACTTCACTGCATTGAGCGCTTTTACTAGCAGCCGGCAGTGTTGTCGTTTGGCTGATCTCCCTGAGTTCAGCAATTTGTTTCTGTTTACTCAATGGCAAACAAACTCGCAGCAGGGATGTACATCCCTGCTGTGAGTTTGTCTGCAGCCTGCCCCGTTAACCCCCTGCCGGCTGGAGAGAATACATCACCTGGTCCCCGCTCCGGCTTGCTTCGGGGCTCCCGGTGTCTTCATGTCCCGCTCAGCCAATCAGTGCGCTATGGTGGGGCAGCGCACTGATTGGCTAAGTGGGACCTGCCGGGAACCTCCGAAGCAAGCCGGAGCGGGGACCAGGTGATGTATTCGCTCCAGCCGGCTGGGGGTTAAATTGAGTAAACAGGGCAGGGATCCGCAGCGAGTTACGCTGTGAATTTGCAGCGAGAAACTCGCTGCAGATCCGCCCAGTGGGTTTTTCTGTATTCTGATTACTTCTAGTCTGCAGTGGTCTATTCCATTTATTTAACTTCTGAACCTACCACCTGCACCTCACTATGTGTAGTAGGGTTACATCATGGTTGTCAAGCTTTAGCTTTGGCTGTCCAGGCATGATGGGAGTTGTAGATTTGTAATAGCTGGATGGCTTGAGTTTGACACCTATTGGTTACATTGTTAATAAAGTTGAAAAAAAGACAAAAGTTCATCAAGTTCAACCCATAACTTACCATGCTTATCCAGAGGAAGGCAAAAGCCCTCATGATTCAGATGCCAATTGCCCCATCACAGGGAGAAAAATCCCTTCCTGACTCCAATATGGCAATCAGAATAAAACCTTAAACAACAGTGAATCTAGTGAATGAAGATTCGCTGCAAATTGCGCTGTCAATTCACTTGCTGCTGCTGCTATATCTAGTCCGTGTGGAGCTGTTGCAGCTAGAAGATTGTGCCAATGGCTGCCACGCGGAGACACTGTCTCTGCCCATGAGGAGGAGGTAGAGTGGAGGATCATACTGCTCATCTGTCTCTCTGGTCCGGGGCAGGAGCATTGGGGATGGCTTAGGATGGCAGAGTTGTAGTTCTTACACAGCCACACAGGTGCGAGTTGTAGTTCTACTGCTCCAACACATAAAACAAAACATTAAACTCACCTAACCCTGTCATGGTACCTGCCTTCCTCTCCTTCGGTTTCTTCTCTCCTTTCCAGCCTGTCAGCCGCCGAAAGGATCCTCCAGCAGGCATGATGACTGTTATCACTGTGCCTGCTGCTGGAGAATATCTCTGCTGAAAAGAGAGGCTGAGAGGCAAATGTGGGAGGTGAAATCTGGGGGGAGGGGTTCGGCACTGAGGAGTGGGTGGTATGAGGTCCGTTGTATCCTCTCTGGGAAGAGGGGGGGGGGGGGGGAGGGGGGCGGTGATGCCGTGAGTCTGGGTAGCCAGGCGCTGTCAGGCACTGCGGGCGCCCCCTAGCTGGCTACGGTGGAAAGGAGGTTTCTGCCACGCCAAGACAGGGGCTCAGAGAGCCGCATGTGGCCCACGGGCCGTAGTTTGGAGACCCCTACTATAAACTTTCATCACAAATTTATGATATTGTGTTACATGCACTGTTTTTCTTTGGAAGTTAATAGAGTACATAAGAAGAAATTGGTATCACAATGTTCCAACTCTTAATTCCTTTTTAAATGAGGAGGGAGAATGGATACTACTGGAACTTTTGAATTGGGTAACATTAAAATCTGGGCTATATACGTTTACAAACAGGAAAGTTGTGGGAGTATTTGATGCATCACATTCTCAGCTCAATGTGACAACAGAATTGATCAAATGGAGACATAATATGGTATGTTATATAGATTCTAGTAAACAACCCTAGTTAAATGATGACTATGGGAGATGTGTGTGTGACAGGCTGGCATCGCAAGAACAGCGTTTACATTCATTGGCTGGCTTACTCATGTGGCCTTTCAAATAAAAGAACTTGACTTTTATGGTTTTTTATAAGATGTCATCTTGAAGTAAGTAAGGGAGAGATCCAGGAGTAGGGGCAGTGAGGAGTTAGCTGTTTGTAGGCATGAAAGACCCCAAACGCCTTTTTTAGGCTACAACTATACACAGCACAGCATTTATCTGCGGATAATCAGTGAATCAACTGGCTACCAGCACATCAGCTTATTGTTACAGACAGGCAAGCAGCTGCTGCTCACTGTGAAGATTAGGCTGTAGTTCATCTACTTCCTCCTTCGGTGTACGTGTTACAGGTAGTTGAGTGGATAGATTTTGGAGAAGGGACAGTGAGGATTTTAGAAGATTGTAGGCAGGAGAGACCATAAAAGCCCTTATCAGGGCTACTACACAGTACAGACAGCATATATCTGCTACCTCTATTAAGAGTGCATAGGTTTTCAAGCGGCATGTTAGTTAGTGACACAGACAGGCAGTCACGTAGCTTACAATTATCTTGTATAGACTTTTGTCAGACTATTTTGTCCTTGTTAGTAAGTGTTGTAGTAGTTGATTGCGCACTGCGCCACATTGAAAGCAGTAGAACACCTGTCCCCTGATGGCATACGTAGAAGTTGAGATATAGTATATATGCCTGTGTAGGCATAGTTAAACAAAAAAAAAATTGTTGCAGTAGTTGTTTGTGCTCTGTGCCACATTGAAAGCAGTAGAACACTTGTCAATTGTCGTCTGTTGACACACGTAAAAGTTGAAATATTGTGTATATGACTGTATTGGCATACTTGCATAGTTACATAGTTAATATAATTGAAAAAAGACACGTTCCTCAAGTTCAACCAAGGAGGGGATGAATGCAGGAAAGGGGGGTTTACCAGGAGGGGATGAATACAGGGAAGGGGATGGATGATGGGTAGATACTATACATATACAAGGAGGGGATGGATGATGGGTAGGGTCTATACATCTGCATTAATATTATTTTGTTCCAAGAACTTTTCTAAACCTGTTTTGAAGCACTCCACTGTTATTGATGTGACCAGATCCTGGGGTAGACTGTTCCACAGATTCACTGTTCTTATGGTTAAGAAGGATTGTCACCTCCGGAGATTGAACCTTTTTTTCTCCACGCGAAGACAGTACTCCCTTATCCCTGTCCCAGGAGTCCAGGCCTGTTTTAATGCATGACAATATCCTGCTGGCCTTAGAAGCAGCTGCCTGACATTGTGTGCTGTTCTGTAGTCTATTATCTACAAGTACACCCAGATCCTTCTCCATCAGCGACTCTCCCAGAGTAACTCCCCCCAGGACATATGATGCATGTGGGTTATTAGTACCCAGGTGCATAACTTTACATTTATCCACATTGAACCTCATTTGCCAAGTGGACGCCCAAACACTCAGTGTGTCCAAGTCATCCTGTAATATCTGCACATCCTCCATAGACTGTACTGTACTACAAAGCTTGGTGTCATCTGCAAAGATAGAAACATTGCTGTTAATTCCATTCTCAATATCATTAATAAACAAGTTATACAGAATGTACACCACTTATAACCGGGGGCCATTCAGAGTAGGAATCATTGACCACCACTCTCTGGGTACGATTTTGGAGCCAGTTTTTCAATCCTGTTACAGACTAAACTTTCCAAATCCATAGACCTTAACTTACCCATCAGACATTCATGAGGGACAGTGTCAAACGCTGGTACACTATATCCACAGCTACCCCACTATTCAGGCTTCTACTCACCTCTTCATAGAAACATATTAGGTTGGTTTGACAGCTTCTATCCTTAGTAAAACCATGCTGGTTATCACTTATAATACTATTAGCCATTACATATTCCTGGATGTAGTCCCAGGGGCGGATTAAGGATACCATGGGCCCTAGGCGGTTCAGAAATTGTGGGCCCCTCACTAACCACACCCCCTCTAGCCCTGCCCCCACCCCAATAATCACGCCTCAACTAACCCTGCCCTGCCCGGGATTTTCTGTGGCCATAACCAAATAAATGACCACAGAAAAGCCCTTCATAGCATCTAGAGGTCAAATAGCATGATGACATGGTATATAGCTCCCTCGGGCTATGGTATAAAGCTCACTCGCTATGTGACCTATAAATGATGACTAGGACTTTGCTGTGGCCATGTTTTCTGTTTGTCCCCTCACAATTTGCTCAGGCTGGCACATTTTAGCCTGCGGGGCAGCAATGATTAGTGGCCAATGCATCAACTCATTTAAGTCAATGAAATTGGTTAAATCATCAAATCTGGAATGTATTCAGTAAGTGTGAACAGAGCATTAAGGAGAATCTGTGAGGTCCATTCTAGGTACACGGCTGCAGGTACAGGGTGACACTGGGTATGTCACTATATCTCTGTCTAACACTTGTCTGCTGGCACCTGTAGTCCTGGACCTGGTACAAACCTCACAAACTTCCTTTAAAAAAAAAAAAGGGCTGTTTTTGTTTTTACAAATAGAGCGTTACATCCAGTGACTCACAGGAGGCGTCTTCTCTACACGAATTACAAGGGATGTTTTGCTAAGCGAAGTTGTTAGTTTTTCTTTTTCGTCGCCATCTGGCTCAGCCCATCGTGAAGACTTCTCCGGTCATGGCTCCTCCCTGCAGGATCTGTCAGACAGACATTTAAGGCTCCGTGCTCCAGCATCATCCTCATCACCATCTGCTGCACACAGTAACCATGCTCCCATATAAGCAGTTAGCCCCAGTTTGTGCCTCCAAATAGTAGTCTGTCCCTTTGATCCTCATATAATAAATAGCCTTTATCTTTGCCTTGTCCCCATATAGTATTAAGTTTATATAATATAGTATTAAGTATATATAATATATAGTATTAAGTGACTCTATTTTATTCCCCCCATATACTGTAGAAAAAGCCACCTCTGTCTAGCATCCCCCATGAATAGCCCCCCAGTAGTGTATGCCCCATGAATAGCCCCCTCAGTAGTATATCCCCATGAATAGCCCCCTCAGTAGTATATCCCCCTTAAATACCCCCTCAGTAGTATATCCTTCCATGAATAGCCCCCTCAGTAGTATATCCCCCCATAAATACCCCCTCAGTAGTATATCCTTACATGAATAGCCCCCTCAGTAGTATATCCCCCCATGAATAGCCCCCTCAGTAGTATTTCCCCCCATGAATAGCCCCCTCAGTAGTATATCCCCCATTAATAGCCCCCTCAGTAGTATATCCCCCATTAATAGCCCCCCTCAGTAGTATCCCCCCATGAATAGCCCCCTCAGTAGTATATCCCCCATTAATAGCTCCCTCAGTAGTATATTTCCCATTAATAGCCCCCCCAGTAGTATTTCCCCCATAAATAGCTCCATTTAGTATTATAGCCCCCTCAGTAGTAAATTCCCCATGAATAGCCCCCTCAGTAGTGTATCCCCCCATGAATAGCCCCCTCAGTAGTATATCCCCCATGAATTGCCCCCTCAGTAGTATATCCCCCATGAATAGCCCCCTCAGTATTATATCCCCCATGAATAGCCCCCTCAGTAGTATATCCCCCCATGAATAGCCCCCTCAGTAGTATTTCCCCCCATGAATAGCCCCCTCAGTAGTATATCCCCCCATTAATAGCCCCCTCAGTAGTATATCCCCCATGAATAGCCCCCTAAGTAGTATATCCCCCCATTAATAGCCCCCTCTTTAGCATCCAGGTGAAAAAAAGTAATAAATGTTTACTCACCTCGCACATCTCTCTCCAGCAGCATCTCTGTCCTTCTGGAGCTCGAGCTTCTCTCTTTTCCCAGCCGCCGCACCCCGTTCCTCCGCACCGACGTGCGTCGGCACGGCTGCTCCAAAATGGACGAGATTTTAAAGGGGCAGAGCGGCATGAAATAGACCTGGCGGCCGCGGTCCTTTTACTGCCCTGTGGAGAGGGGCAGAGGTATGCGGTGGCGGCATTATAATGGGGGTTATTGCGCTGAGCCTCGGGCGGTTGCCCGGATTGCCCTCATTATAATCCCCCCTTATTAGCCCCTCAAATAGTTTCCCCACAATGGACATTAAGCTTACGGGTCTATAGTTACTTAGGGAAGTCCAAGAGCCCTTTTTGAAGATTTGTACTTCATTTGCCTTACGCCAGTCCCTCGGCACAATACCAGTCAACGAAGAATCACTGAATATTTCATACAAGGGTAAAGAAATTACAGAACTAAGTTCCCTAAGAACTCTGGGGTGTAATCCATCAGAGCCTGGGGCTTTAGTTACATTGAGTTTATTTAATTTATCTTGGGCTATGTCTATAGTAAGCCAGTTCAGTATATTACACTTGTTAGCAGCACTGGCTCTGCCCACCTCAGCACTGGCCCCACCCACCTCAGCTCCATCCTCTTCTTTTTTATATACAGAGCTGAAGAACCCATTAAGTAACTCTGTCTCCTGATCTCCAGTTATTAACTCCCCGTCACTGTTATTTAGGGGTTTTGTTGACACCTTTGTAATGTTTAAAGGCTATAGCTGAATCCTTTGATTTGTATTTTTTGAATGCTCCTTTTTTGTCATCTATAGCCCTTCTTACCTCAGTTGTAAGCCATGTGGGATTTAATTTTAATTGTTTATATTTGTTACCCATAGGAATAAATTTAGCAGAACAGTAATTTAATGTGGATTTGAAGATTTCCCATTTATTGGCTGCATCAGTATGTGACAGCAGTCGCTCCCAGTCAATGCCCTGAAGTTCAGCCCTTAACCCAGGAAAATTGGCCCTTTTAAAATTAAAAGTTTTTGCCCTTCCAACCTGTCTTTGTTTTCTACACATTAAGCTAAAAGTCACTATTTTTTCACTGTTACCCAGGTGTTTATGGACAGTGACATCCCCAACCAGCTTGGCCTTATTAGAAATAACCAGATCCAACAAGGCATCACTTCTAGTTGGCTCCTCAACAAACTGGCCCAGAAAATTATTCTGCGTTAGGTTAAGAAATTCTCTCCTCTTCGTAGTTTTAGCTGAACCGTGACCCCAATCTATATCTGGTTAGTTGAAGTCACCCATTACCACTACTGTCCCCTCCCGCGCAGCCCGCTCTATTTGTCTATGCAACTGACCATCTATCACCTCAGTAATGTTGGGGGGTCTATAGATTATACCAAGAATAATTTTTTAATTGCTTACCTCCTTTTGTAGTTCTACCCACAATGATTCCACATAATCACACTCATCACCCACTATTACATCTTTTACACTCCATTTAATATCATTTCTGACATAAAGACATACTCCTCCTCCCCTTCTGCCCAAGGGATTTATTTAAATACTGTAGCTACAACCATTCTCACTGCTTATCCTCAACAAATGGATTTCACTGCTTTTCTCCTCCCCAACAGGTCCCTTCTCCTCCCACCTCAATGTTCTGACCCCTCTCTAACCTATCATCCATTATATTATATACTACATTGTCTAAATTGTCCTCCCTCTACATCCGTAGTTTAACCCCCCCCCCCCTTCTAGGATTCTCTCCCCCAGCACAACAGGCCCTCTTCCATTTAGGTGCAATTTATCTCTGGAGAACAGATTGTACCCCAATGAAAAATAAGCCCAGTGCTCTAAAACCCAAACCCTTCTCCTCTACACCATGGGGGACATGTATCATCCGGTGTACGGATGATTTTCGTCGGAAAGTGCCAATTTGCGCATTTTTTTATTCGCAAATGGCCGATTTGCGAATAAAATATTTGCAAATTGGCACAGTACGCCGGGGGCGGGGAGGGGGTGTGAAGGGGGCGGAACGAAGGGCGCGGACTCAGAGTCTGCGCGATTTACCATCCGTTCCGCCAAAACATACGACGAAAACCTACTCCAGTCCTCAGCTGGCGTAGGTTTTCGGTGGTGCGCCTCTACATAAATTCCCGTAGCGCCGGAGATGCGGGGAAATTTATCAGTGTAAAAAACGCCGGACTTAATGTCCCCCATGTCTTGAGCCATGCATTTACCTCCCTAAGTTCCCGCTGTCTCTCCTTCAATGCACATGGCACAGGAAGTATTCCAGAGAATACAACCTTGGAAGTCCTTCCCTTCAACTTAGCACCTAGTTCTCTTAAATTATTTTTAATGGACTTCCACCTACCTTGTATTTTGTATCCCACATGGACCACAACAGCTGGGTCATCCCCCACAAGTAATTTGCTCACCCTTTCCACCACATGCCAAACCCTGGCACCAGTGAGACGACAAACCATTCAGTTTAGACTGTCTTGGTGACAAATTATTCTATCTGTCTTCCTGATTATAGAATCCCCTATAACTACTAGCTGTCTAGACCTATCTACAATACCATCCCGCCCACTACTAGTTGGACTGTTCCCCTGGCTGTTATAAGAGAACAGGATCCACTAGAGGTGCCATTTCTGACACTGATGCCCTTGCATCATCACCTAACTTACCAAATTTGCTTGGAAATACAGCAGGACAAGTGGTCTCCTTTTCTTGGATACCTTTCTAGTCCCTCTAACTACATTAACCCAGCTACTTACTTGGGGCTCCAGATCTATTTCACCACCCTTCATCTCTACCCCCTTAACTTCCTGCTCAGTGAGCAGAGGTTGTGAACTATTGTGAGCAGGGGAAACAAGTATCAGTGGATTTTGCTGGAGTACCTGGCAGACCGTAAGCTTGTTCTCCTCAATCCCTCTGCACCCTACACTTATTTTGTGGGACAGGTGGCTGGAACTGTCCCTCTACGCATAGGAGGTGCTGGCATGCCCTGCCCAGTGCTGTAAGGCTGATGCTTATCAAAATGAACAGCCACTGAATTGACTTCAGAGTTGGCTTCTTCAACAGTGGAAAGCAGCAAAACATGAAGTGCCATGCTTCCTCAACCACTGTATAAATGGGCCATTTAAAAAAAATAAAAATAAAGGCACAATTTTTGAGGGCTCATCTCATGGGCCTCCAGATAATTTTTTAAAGGGCTCATCTCAAAGGCCATGCATATAATTTTTTCGGGGGCTCACCTTAAGGGCCTCAAACTCCACTTTTGAGGGTCAACTCATGGGTCTAAAACTCCACTTTTTGAGGGCTCAACTCAAGGGCCCCAAACTCCATTTTTGGAGGGCTCACCTCAATGGCCTCAAACTCCATTTTTAAGGGGTTTCCATTAGATTCATATCCCTTTATGTGTAATTAAGGGCTTATGGAAGTGGCAGATGACTTTCAAAATTTAAACAGGATGTGTCTGACCACATCACAAACACGCACAATGGCAATTAGGGGTGGGTGCAGTTTGATTTCCCCCTGGTCTTTGCCATCTGTGTTTGTCATAGGCAACATGATTTAAAGGGGTGCATAAAAACGTTTATTTTGCTTAAAACTTGGCTTTTTGTCCATGCTAATGTAGAGGAAATCAAACAAAACATGTACTAGCTGATATTCTACCCCAAAGGTATAACAAGCAAGTGCAGACTATAATATATATGGGGATAATCTACTGGGTGCTAAAACAGCAAAACAATACATATACACCTACAAAAAAACACTGTACCCAGATATAATACAATCACAAATGAATTTTTATTGATAACAAAGACAAATAAAAATTATATCATAAAAACACAGACTGAATCAGAACGGATGATAACAAAAAAACATGGGTAAAGTGCATATACTAAAGTGCCGGCATATAGTATAGATGTGCAAAAATGCAAGTGCTGTAAGTATTACAAGTAAGGTGCCTGGCACAATAAATAAATAGGGTCTACATGTTCAGCGAGGGTTCATTATAGTAAACAACACGTCCCAAAAGACCATGAACCAATGTCACAGAAAGCCCTATCACTGAAACATTACCTGATCTGTATGTTCATACAATACCCATGAGATGCGCCCCGACGCGCGTTTCGGCAACACGCCTTTATCGAGGGGTGGCGCCATATTGCTAGATCTGATCTTTTATATCCCCTATTCCTGGCTCTAACCAATGAAAAACTCCATTCCAATAATGATAATAGCAATCACCTGCATGTATCGGCGGCGCATGTTCACAGGGCCATCCGTCTCAAACACTTCCGGGTCCGAGCACACGTGACCCACGCCAAGCGTGATCACGTGGGGTTGCTCCGAGCCGCAAGTGGTGTCGGGAAAGACCTCGCACATGCGCACACATGCGGACAACATAAAGGAATGCATGAGTGTCATTAGTATATGAAAGAGAATTTTTTAGCATTTTGTATATTTTGGCACTATTCACATTGTATTGTTGTGACATGCGGTTTTTATGCGTTTTATTTAAATTCCACACTGGGCACTTTTATAATGATTCAACACATATTTGTACATTTTATTTCACTATCATTTCTTTGTAAATATATCACTTATCCAACACTAGCATTTTTTGTGCCCATGGCACATCATACACAATTTTTGTGAGCATATTTTGCACATGTATTATGTATTAATTAGTGTATATTATATATTGAACTATGTGGCAGTTTTTTGTTTCTATTAATTATTTTGGGGGACTTTAATTTAGTTTACAGCTGACTGGATAGTAACCATTTTGGAGGACCATAATGTAGTTTACAGCCGATGAGATAGTACGCTCTTTCATATACTAATGACACTCATGCATTCCTTTATGTTGTCCGCATGTGTGCGCATGTGCGAGGTCTTTCCCGACACCACTTGCGGCTCGGAGCAACCCCACGTGATCACGCTTGGCGTGGGTCACGTGTGCTCGGACCCGGAAGTGTTTGAGACGGATGGCCCTGTGAACATGCGCCGCCGATACATGCAGGTGATTGCTATTATCATTATTGGAATGGAGTTTTTCATTGGTTAGAGCCAGGAATAGGGGATATAAAAGATCAGATCTAGCAATATGGCGCCACCCCTCGATAAAGGCGTGTTGCCGAAACGCGCGTCGGGGCGCATCTCATGGGTATTGTATGAACATACAGATCAGGTAATGTTTCAGTGATAGGGCTTTCTGTGACATTGGTTCATGGTCTTTTGGGACGTGTTGTTTACTATAATGAACCCTCGCTGAACATGTAGACCCTATTTATTTATTGTGCCAGGCACCTTACTTGTAATACTTACAGCACTTGCATTTTTGCACATCTATACTATATGCCGGCACTTTAGTATATGCACTTTACCCATGTTTTTTTGTTATCATCCGTTCTGATTCAGTCTGTGTTTTTATGATATAATTTTTATTTGTCTTTGTTATCAATAAAAATTCATTTGTGATTGTATTATATCTGGGTACAGTGTTTTTTTGTAGGTGTATAATGTAGAGGAAAGAAGGTTTCCATGTTTTTTTTCCACTTTACATAGAAGTTATATTGTGTTTGGAGTATATTGTTGATAGGCTCTGATAGTGGTGTAATACTGCGACTTGGGCAAGTTAGATGCACCCAGGCATCCTTCCACTGCTGTTCCAGTTGCATTCCAGAGGTGAGTGCATCAATTTCTGAGGTGTCATTGTGGACTTGGTGACCTCCAAGTAGTCTAATTTAGGTTTCCAAGAAACAAGCATTTTTCTTTAACCTCTTAACGACGCATGACGAGTATACCCGTCATGCGGCCGTTAAGAGTAAACAGAGAGGGCTCCCGGCGTGAGCCCTCTCTGCAGCGCTCGGTCCCCGGTTGCTAAGTGCAGCCAGGGACCGCGGCCGGCTAATTAACTATTCAAATGCCGCTGTCAAAGATGACAGCTGCATTTGAATAGCAGCTGTGCCCCCTCTCCCTGGTGTCCAGTGGGGGTTCTCCCCCCCGCGATGGGATCGCGGAGGGGAGATCCGTTCTAATGAGCCGGCCGGGGCTCAGCGTCGGAATGACGCTGATCCCGGCTCGGCAATCTATTCAGATGGTCTGCAGCAGACCATTATAATAGAGCAATTGCGCATTTTTGGTCGCATCAAATCCAGAAAAAATGTAATATAAAGCGATCAAAAAGTCGCATATGCGTAATCAAGGTACCGATAGAAAGAACACATTATGGTGCAAAAAATTACACCTGACTCAGCCCCATAGACCAAAGGATAAAAGCGCTATAAGCCTGGGAATAGAGCGATTTTAAGGAACGTATATTTGTTAACAATGGTTTTAATTTTTTACAGGCCATCAGATACAATAAAAGTTATACATGTTATATATTGTTTTAATCGTAATGACTTGAGGAACATATATAACAACTAAGTTTTTCCATAGGACACACGGCGTAAAAATGAAGCCCCCCCAAAGAAAAGTAATTGCGTTTTTTTTTTTTTCAATTTGACTGCGCATATAATTTTTTTCTGGTTTTGCAGCATATTTTATGGAAAAATTCAGCCTGTCATTGCGAAGTACAATTAGTGACGCAAAAATAGGGGCTCATGTGGGTCTATAGGTGTAAAAAGTGCTATGGCCTTTTAAGCACATGGAGGAAAAAACGAAAACGCAAAAACAAAAGTTAGCACGGTCCTTAAAGGGTTAATGGGATTCGATATCCAATCGAATAATCAAATATTGCTGTCTGTTTTAATCGAATTTCGGGCTTTCGAATGTTTCACTACTCATTCACTACTCATACACATTCATAAAGAACTGGGCTGCAGGATTATGGTTAATGGTCCCTAAGCAAACTTTTGATCTGTACTCTTTGGGAATATTAGCATATACTGTACATCAGAAGGGTTAAAGAAGAAGTCCGGCTAAAATTGTTAATAAAGTTTTGCAATGCCCCCCAAAAGTTGTACAAATTACCAATATACACTTATTATGGGAAATGCTTATAAAGTGCTTTTTTTCCCTGCACTTACTACTCAAGACTTCACTTCCTGAATAAAATGGTAATGTCACGACCCAGAGCTGTGCGGGCTGTGGCTGCTGGAGAGGATGATGGCAGAGGGATGCTCAGTGCCCCTCCAGTGCCCTGTGTCTCTCTGCCATCATACTCTCCAGCAGCCACAGCCCGCGCAACCCTGGGAACCATTTTATCCAGGAAGTGAAGCCTTGATGCAATAGTAAGTGCAGTGAAAAAAACACATCGGGGAACATTTATCAATGTGTATTTTTTGGCGGAAAGGGGCCAGATGTGAATAAATTTATTCGCAAATGGCCGTTTTGCAAATAAAATATTTGCATCGGACCCCTTTCCACCCCGTATGCCAGGGGGGCAGGGAAGGGGTGTGAGAGGGCGGAACGGGGGGTGCGGACTCAGAGTCCACTTAATTCATCATTAATTTCGCTATAAAATAGTCAGGAAACCTACTCCAGCTCTGAGCTGGCATAGGTTTCCTGACACGCGCATGGGATTTATGTAGAGGCAGTCTGCCTCTACATAAATCTCCATACTGCCGGAGCTGCGAGGACATTTTTAAGTCCGGTGCAGAAAACGCCGGACTTAATAAATGTTCCCCATTGTGTGTATTTCCCATAATAAGTGTATATTGGTGATTTGTATTATTTTTGGGGGGCAATACAATACTTTTGCCGGACTTCTCCTTTAAAGGGATGTTCTGAGAAAGATAGTTTTCATGTATATGGCTGGGAAGGGGTGAACTGCCAAAATACAGTACTGTAATCTAACACGTGCAGCTGCCATGTTTAGCAAATTCACGTATCGCTGGAAAGCAAATTTATTGCCCGATTCACAGCAAATCGGACTTCGTCAGATTCGCTTTGCTCATGTCTAATTAGGACTTTCTCAAGCAGAAAGGTCCTAATGTTGGACTGAAACATTGCTATAATAGGAGAAATAAACACCTTTATTTGACTTCAATTGGAGTGCCACAGTGATTCTATTCGGATGGATATGTAGATAGATAGTTAGATAGATAGACAGATAGATATGATATAGATAGTGGATCTGTTACATCTTAGAAGCCATTAAGAAAATATTTAATATATTTAGATGCCTAAAGGTCGATGCAATGACCCCTGTCTGCCAGGAACAAGGAAGGTTATCAGGAGAGGATATCACATCTGCTGCTATGACTGCGCCCCATGTCCAGAAGGACATTTTACAAACAGTACAGGTAAAAATTTTATGGTTTATTTTTTCTTTACTTGAGTTCAATGGTGTATAAAAAAGCATTGACGAAGCCACACTCATCATTGACATGATCAATTGCTGCAGCTCAGTTCTCATAGGAGAGTAGATGCAGTAACTCGACATGGCCACTACACAATGTTTGGTACTTTACATTTTCTCTTGTACTTTACTGTGTACACCAGCGCCACAGCTGCAAACGGCTAACGTTAATCTCATAGTGATAACTTTTCTGGAGGATATTCGCAAAATGTACCACCTATTACCACCCCCAATCTTCCCACAAGACCCCTCGTTAATCCTTTCATTAACTTAATTAAACAAAAAAAACTTCTTCCTGAAGTAGTCAGGGTCTTCTTGTAGAAATAAAGGAAAAAATAAAATAAGGAGAGAGAGAAAAAGTTCACATACTTGGTGTCTGTACTCATTGCCATAGGGCAGGGGTGTCAAACTAAGGCCCTCCAGCTGTTACAAAGCTACAATTCCCATGATGCCTAGACAGCCAAAGCTTTATGTCCAGGCATGATGGGAATTGTAGTTTTGTAACAGCTGGAGGGCCTGAGTTTGACAACTCTGCCATAGGGTTTCCCGAGCAGAAGCAAGAGGTTTCAGCCAACTGTGCGACAGAACTTTCTGCTCCTGTTCGGGAAACCCAGTGGCAGTAAGCAAGCCAACATATTGGTTTTCAGTCCTTAGTGTCAGGATGGGGAGGTAAGGACAAGACAAGACAGTGGGCCCTGAGCCTTAACCCACCCACTGTCACTACCTACTTGTCTCAATCGGCAATAGGCAACCGCGGGCAACCACAAAGACGTTCCCTATACTGAATAAGTGTAACACAGAACAAGACAGACAGACAAACACAATGAAGGGAAGTCAACATGCCAACTCAGAACCAAACGGGCAACGCAGTACAAAATCTGAGATCAAACGGGTAGTCAAAGGTCAGGCGGAAGGTCAGGTACCAAGTCGAGCAAGCAGAGGAATTAGAAACGGGAATCGCAAGAGTAGACAGGGGGAGCTGGGATCAGGGTATGAACCTTAATAGCCAGCAGTGAGAGACTGGTCACTGCTTTCATTTATGAGGATCAAGAGCCCGGTCCGTATCCCCATTGGACCAGCACTCTGATCCTCAAGGTTCCGGACAGGCAGGGGCATGTGTCAATCAAACAACACTGCTCAGCTGCAGCAATCAAGGCTAGCAGTGAGCAGTGTAACTCCTGCATTGCCAGTAGGCTGAAAAGCAAGTGGGTGTGTCAGACAAAAATTTAAAACAGAGCCAGTTCACACCAGGCTCACTGCATATTCCTGACACCTACAGTAGAAAGTTTTACCGACACTTGCTGACATTATCATGAATTGTAGAATTTGATGCTTCACTAAAAGCTCCCTAATGTGATAAACCAACACTGTATAAATTCAGGAATGATGTTAACAAGGCCTACATCTGACAAAGTAATTACTGTACAGCTCACCAAGGACATGTTATGTGTGATGATGTAATTCACAATGATCAATGCCATATACCAAACTCAAAGTAGACACTATGAAAGGTAGTAGAAAATATTTCTGGTAGCAACCATAGTATCTAAAGCTTTCTAGCTGTACACTAAAGCCCTGTCACACATTTTAATTGTCTTCCTCGCGGGAATAGGGAGGAAATGAGATAATATGGAATTGGGTATGATTACTCCAGGTCTCTGCTGTTTCTGCAATATATTTTGAAATCTAAAAGTTTTTGTGTTATAACTTGTGTATATTTCAGTCTTTACTGGTCTTGACTCCAAAGTTGCTGACATTACAGATTGGATACACAACAAAAACTATGGGCATAAAGTCTGAATAATATCAAAGTTTATTTAACATGGTACATAACACAACATGATTAGGAATAGAAATTACATAAAAATTATATATATACTTCTAAAATAACCACTCAATGATAAAATTTACGTATATATAAAAAACCCCACATATAATGAATAGTTCGCCAAGTTATGAGTATGAAGACTTGTCTATTTACATGTCAGAGATGTGTAAACATAGCCACCATATTAGTACACGGACTATATGATTATCTGCAGACAATACAAATCTTCCATAATGTCTAAAACTCACCCATATTCACTATGTGGGTCACGACTGTCCCTACGATCGTTTCGCCAACACTGGCTTCCTCAGGAAACAACCCCTTCCCTATCCCCCTCTCCCTTATATATGGTGGACTCCTCATTGCTGTATTCACCTTCCGGGTTCGTCGGCGCGCCGGGCCGGAAGTCGAGGCCGCGTCACTTCCGGGTCAGCAGCTCACCCCACGTGCGCACGGCCGCGGAGTCTGATGTCACGGACATGCACACGGAGGGAATTGAGGCCACCCGGAAGCGACTCCAGCGTCAACAACCCGCCGGGCGCGCTCGCCCTTAAGCAGAGAAACAGCGATTTTAACCCTATATTCATTAAGACAACAGTGGACTGATAACGTGTTAAAGTATATATTTCTGACATGATAATAGTGTATAAATCGTGACTAAACCATACCAATTGAATAAATAAACTATGCATATGAATGAATATGTGTAATATATAATAAAAATCATATGTAAATATAATATACAAAATGTTGTGATTACATAATCAAGAATAAAAAGTGAAAGAAAAGTGTTAATATGTAATATGTAATTAATTTATTTAATAGAAAAAAATGTTCTTTAACACTATTCACATGATGCGTTTTTCAACACAGCACGCTTTTTTCACTTGTTGTGTTTTATATGTATTTAATTATGTTTTCTTGCCATCACAGTACTCATTTTATTAATATATCATTAACACTTTTCTTTCACTTTTTATTCTTGATTATGTAATCACAACATTTTGTATATTATATTTACATATGATTTTTATTATATATTACACATATTCATTCATAAGCATAGTTTATTTATTCAATTGGTATGGTTTAGTCACGATTTATACACTATTATCATGTCAGAGATATATACTTTAACACGTTATCAGTCCACTGTTGTCTTAGTGAATATAGGGTTAAAATCGCTGTTTCTCTGCTTAAGGGTGAGCGCGCCCGGCGGGTTGTTGACGCTGGAGTCGCTTCCGGGCGGCCTCAATTCCCTCCGTGTGCATGTCCGTGACGTCAGACGCCGCGACCGTGCGCACGTGGGGTGAGCTGCTGACCCGGAAGTGACGCGGCCTCGACTTCCGGCCCGGCGCGCCGACAAACCCGGAAGGTGAACATAGCAATGAGGAGTCCACCATATATAAGGGAGAGGGGGATAGGGAAGGGGGTGTTCCCTGAGGAAGCCAGTGTTGGCGAAACGATCGTAGGGACAGTCGTGACCCACATAGTGAATATGGGTAAGTTTTAGACATTATGGAAGATTTGTATTGTCTGCAGATAACTATATAGTCCGTGTACTAATATGGTGGCTATGTTTACACATCTCTGACATGTAAATAGACAAGTCTTCATACTCATAACTTGGCGAACTATTCATTTTATGTGTTTTTTATATATATGTAAATTTTATCATCGAGTGGTTATTTTAGAAGTATATATATAATTTTTATGTAATTTCTATTCCTAATCATGTTGTGTTATGTACCATGGTAAATAAACTTTGATATTATTCAGACTTTATGCCCATAGTTTTTGTTGTGTATCCATTCTGTTGGTGGGTCGTTCTGGTTGTTTGGTGGAGTGACGCCCGGGGTTGCGGTAAATTTCTGTGCCCTATACAGTTATACAAGGGTTATTGTGTGTTATCCACCAGTCATCCTTTTTGTGTATATTCATTACAGATTATAGTGAGATCCCCCCATAATATTTTTACTTATCTAAGATAGCAAAACAAATGAATATTCCTGTTTGCAGGTTTCTTAAAGTAACTCTGTACCCACAATCTGTCTCCTCAAACCACTTGTACCCTCGGATAGCTGCTTTTAACCCAAGACCTGTCCTGGGGTCCGTTCGGCAGGTGATGCAGTTATTGTCCTAAAAACAACTTTTAAACTTGCAGCCCTGTGTCAAACAGCCGTGGCTTAGAGTATCTGTGCCCTAACTTTGCACCGCCTCTCCATCCCTCCTCCCCACCCTCCTCATCATTAGGAATGCCACTGGCAGCATTTTTCCAATTCCTCAACAGTCAACAGGTGCCTTAACAAGCCAGCCCATGTGCCGTGTTCTCACAGGTGAGGAATAGGAGACAATCTGCCTGGAGTGTTCCTAATGATGAAGAGGGCGGGAGGAGGGATGGAGAGGTTGTGCCAGCCTAATGCATACACAAGCTAGGCCACGGCAGTTTGGCATGGGGCTGCAAGTTTAAAAGTTGATTTTTAGGACAGTAACTGCATCACCTGTCGAATGGACCCCAGGACAGATCTTGTATTAAAAGCAGCTATCTGAAGGTACAAGCAATTTGAGGGGGACAGATTGTGGGTACAGAGTCGCTTTAAAAACTCACTACTGTTCCTCTAAGTTTAATTTTGTAAAATGCTTAAATAGAATAAATAAAAAAAATCCCTATATAATATTTAACATTCTCTCCCAGACAGTGAGAATTGCCAGAGATGTCCTGATCATGAATGGCCCAATAAGTCAAAAGACAAATGTGTTATGAGATATTATGAGTTTCTATCCTATGAGACTGATGTTGTTGCTTTAGTCTTTTCCATCATCTCCATATTACTCTCTCTTATAACTTTATGTATAATTGGAATATTCACTTTATTCCGGAACATTCCCATTGTCAGAGCCAATAACCGGACCCTCAGCTTCATTCTCCTGAACTCTCTCGTGTTCAGCTTACTCTGTGTGTTTCTCTTCATCGGTCGCCCAGTGGATATAACCTGCATGCTGAGACAAATCTTCTATGGGGTCTTCTTCACAGTAGCCGTGTCTTCTGTCCTGGCCAAGACCATCATAGTCTGCATAGCATTCAAGGCCACCAGACCTGACAGTCCCTGGAGAAAGTGTGTGGGGGTTAAGCTTCCTTATACTGTAGTGTTGGTCTGTTCATCTATTCAGATCCTGAATGCAGTTATCTGGTTGTCACTGTCTCCTCCATATCAGGAGTATAACCTGGATTATCCTGGGAAGATCATCATTCAGTGTAATGAAGGGTCAGTCTTGGCCTTTTACCTCATGTTGGGTTATATGGGGTTTCTGGCAGCGGTGAGCTTTGTTCTGGCTTTCCTGGTGAGGACATTACCTGATATCTACAATGAAGCCAAGTACATCACCTTCAGCATGCTGGTGTTCTGCAGTGTCTGGATCTGTGCCATCCCGGCCTATCTGAGCAGTACAGGGAAACACATGGTCACTGTAGAGATATTCGCCATATTGGCTTCAGGGGGAGGAATATTGAGCTGCTTGTTTTTACCGAAATGTTACAATATCCTGATGGAGCCTGAAAAGAAGAGTAACGGAGAGAGGAAACAAAGATTTATTCCACATAAAAACTAATCAATATAAATACATTATGCCATGGCATATAGAACACCTCCATTTTCCTCTTCATGTTTAAAAGACCCTAGCACTTGCAATTTTTTTTCCTACAGACCTACATGAGCCCTTATTTTTTTGCAAACACAATTGTACTTTGCGACTACAGATTAAATTTTTCCATAAAATATGCTGCGAAACAAAAAAAGTATTTGCGTTATGAAATTGAAAAAAAAAATAATTCATTTTGGGATGTTGTCGTTACACCGTTTGACCTATGACAAAACTGGCATGTTATGTGTGTTACTCAAGTCAGTATTAGAGATGATCGAACATCGGAAATTGTTAGGTTCGATCAAACTCGAACCTTCGTCATTTTATTCCCGATGCCTTCCTGTTCCTTGGGGAAGGTGGAGCAAGCACGAGTACCGCCTGGACAACAGGGATACAGCCTATTACCTAGGTACCAGGTGGTACTCAGGCTTGTTCCATCTTCCCCACAGAACGAGAAGGCATCGGGAATCAAATTACGAAGGTCCCAGAAGGTTCGAGTTTGATCAAATCTAACAATTCCAGATGTTCGATCATCTCTAGACAGTATATTATTACAGTAGGCAATGTAAAAAAGGGTTTCCTAAAACATGGGGTCTCCAGGCATCTCTATGAAATGCATTATTCTGACCCCAAAGGTTTGAAAGTTTGCCCTATTGATCAGATTAATTCCAGTGTCAGCAATTGGTTTGACCAGTTGGTCAAACGAGAAATGTACTGGATCTACCGTTTGCAAACATTACAGCCCTTAGAATTGAATGAAGCAACAGAACTAGTTGTTTGAATCAACTGGTTCAACCATGCAATCCAATCGAGTAAGGGTACATAGGTTCCAGATCCCCATTAAGAATGTTGGATGGGAGGGGTTCGACATCAGTTCCATTTGTAGAATGTATTTCATATCATATTCAGACCCATGGGAATGCAATATTGTATTGGTTTTGATTTAAGCTTTTGTGCACACTAGACACATTTATTTGGTCACTGTATCAAAGATGACAGTCACCTTTTACTGCTGAGGGTTGTAAGAATTTTTTTGTGCCTTGCCTTACAGACTAGTGTATATGTGTGTACATTTATGCATTAGAGATGAGCGAATACGATTCGATTGAGTAGGTTTTTGATCGAATATTGCAGTATTCGAAAGATTTGAACAGTAGTGTGTCGAATACGCAGCAAACATTTGAAAGCCCCCCCCCCCCCCCCCATCGCACTTGGCGCCTTTTTAAAATCCAATCACTATGCAGGGAGGCCGTGAGGGACCCTGGGAGTAGGCACACAGCGTGAAAACCGTGTATACCCTCATTGGGTGGATGAACCCAGAGGATTATAATGAGGGCAATCTGGGCAACCGCCTGGGGCCCAGGACTCCAGGGGGCCCAGTGAGATTGCCTCCATTATAATCTCACGCCGCTGCCGCCTGCCATCGGATGGGTAAGCGTGAGTGCAGCACGCACCCCCTCCCCCCCCCCCCCCCCGTGACTCCGCCGTGGCCGCAGCCATGTTAAGCTTATCAGGTGCACTGAGGCTGCGTACGGCCTCATCGCACCGCTGCTGGTACATGTGCCACCCTGGCCCACCCACCTGTCAATCACTGCCAGCGCCGCGCTGTTCCCCTGGGTTCCATCTGCCGTGCTAGAGTAACATAGCAGGCCAGTTGCTCGCTGAACAGCATAGGAGCCGGACAGCCGCCTATGACTGCTGCACACAATCCAGCTGGTAAACAGGGGAAGGGGGAGCTGAACATGTGGAAAACTGGGGGACTGGATATGTGGAAAACAGGGGGAGCTGGACATGTGGAAAACTGGGGGAGCTGGACACGTGGAAAACAGGGAGCTGGACATGTGGAAAACAGGGGGAGTTGGACATGTGGAAAACTGGGGGAGCTGGACATGTGGAAAACCGGGGGAAGTGGACATGTGGAAAACAGGGGGAGTTGGACATGTGGAAAACAGGGGGACCTGGACACGTGGAAAACAGTGTGGGACATGGTGAAAACAGGGGGAGCTGGGCATGTGTAAAACAGGGGGAGCTTGACATGTTGAAAACAGTGTGGGGGCGGGGCAAGGGCCCATGCATTGTAAACTGCCCAGGGCCCATGGGATCCTTAATCCACCCCTGGCTGAACCACATGACCTCGAATCTTAAATAAAAGCCTCCCGCCTCTCGACCGCAGATGCGCTTTAAACCTAGTCAGGGAGAGTTCCTCAAGCAGGGAGAGATAGGTTTTACTAGCGTTTTGGCTAGGCAGGCTTACTACAGAACCTAAAAGTCCTTTTCAGGGCTCAATCCAGCGAAAAAGTAATCTCTGCATCCAAAGCACTTCTAAGTGCTAAGAAATAGATCACAGCATCAGCATCAGTTGTATTCATTTCAGTACCCTGTGTGTACAATTGACTTATAGTGTCCCTGGTTTAGCCCACTAAGGGCACGTTAACATTATACCTATTGTGCCAGTTACCCAGTTAAAGGCATGTGATACCTAGTGTGCCGGTTACCCAGTAAAAGGCACGTGATACCCACTAGTGTGCCAGTTACCCAGTAAAAGGCACGTGATACCCAGTGTGCCAGTTGCCCAGTAAAAGGCACGTGATACCTAGTGTGCCAGTTACCCAGTTAAAGGCACGTGATACCTAGTGTGCCAGTTGCACAGTTAAAGGCACGTGATACCTAGTGTGCCAGTTGCACAGTTAAAGGCACGTGATACCTAGTGTGCCAGTTGCACAGTTAAAGGCACGTGATACCTAGTGTGCCAGTTGCACAGTTAAAGGCATGTGATACCTAGTGTGCCAGTCGCCTAGTAAAAGGCAAGTGATACCTATTGTGCCAGTTGCCCATTAAAAGGCAAGTGATACCTAGTGTGCCAGTTGCCCATTAAAGGCAAGTGATACCTATTGTGCCAGTTGCCTAGTAAAAGTCAAGTGATACCTATTGTGCCAGTTGCCCATTAAAAGGCATGTGATACCCAGTGTGCCAGTTGCCCAGTAAAAGGCATGTGATACCCAGTGCAAGAAATACGAAGGAAATGTGTGAACATTGCCCTAAACGTTCGTAAAGCATTCACAAAGATTTTTCATTTGCAGCTGCGGAGAGTGGCATTATACTGTGACTTTGTGGTGTTGGGTGCACCCAGGCATGCTCCCCCTGATGTCATAGTTTCATTCCAGAGGTGTTGGCATTGTTTAGGGAGGTTTCATGAGGGACTTGGTGACCTCAAAGTGGTCGAATTTGGATTTCCAAGTGCCTCGAATATTTTTCCCATAGACTATAATGGGATCGAATATTCGTTTGAATAGACGAATCTCAGTGCCTATTCGATTTCTCGAAAGTCGAATATTTCACTACTCGCCCATCTCTATTATGCATGTGTACATGAACTTTACCATAAAGCAATGTTGGCCTGTATGCAAGTAAGGTTATACAGCTGTATTCTTAGTTTAATTGTAAGTAATATGGTCATTATTGGCCAGCGGCAACTGTCTGTATGTTATTAGACTAAGACTTACACCGAGTGATTGTTATTAGTGAAAAACTTTGGATGTATGGAGGATTTGAACCATGGCAGTGTAGCACAGTGATTGTATTGTGCTGGAAGGTGAGCCGCAGACTCTGTCTATAAGGTCTGTCAGATGGAGATTCACATATACTTATACCTATGGGTATCGTTCGACGATCACAAATAGTACATATTATAGAGGTATTTAGCAAATGCCGCTTTTATATTATGTATTTTTTTATATTATATTTTATATTAAAATGATTTCTGATTAGCAGAGATCTGATGTACATCAATTATAAAATATAAATTCATAATCACTCATTGTAGGATGGATTTACCTTGTACTATGTAGTATCAATATAGATATATGTAAAATGAAATTTATTATATTCTTTAAAATGTCAACATCAAAAATGATCTAAATCCTCCCAAGGGGCTTGAACCCATGACCTTAGCTAGCTTCATCGATCATAGGCCAGACACTTACCACTAGACCACTTAGACACGCTGCCTCTTGCAGGTGATATTGTTAAAGATCTATGTCCAGCACTATAGAGCCCTATGGGATAGAGATAGTGTTCTTGTAAATCTGAAAAAAAGCAGAGAAGCATTTCCACTAAATACAAAGAACGCTTTTTATGAGGATGTGTTTTTTCAATTTACTTAATCTCCTGTGTATACATGGGTTGAAGGATATGTGTTAGCATCAGTGTAATGTGGGATGATGATGTCAGAGGTCACCTGAGTGCAGGAAGCATTTTTGGGTCATCCATTACTGTTTTACTATAAAAGATTGTTGTTTGTTACCAATACCATGCCTGATGAAGAGGGGATTGCACCCTCGAAACGCGTTTCATCAAATAAAAGCCTGAATTTGACTTCACACCAGTGCCAGGAGTTTTCTTTATTCAGAGAAGGAACAGGGGAGCGTGGCCGGCGTTCCAGAAGGGGTGTTTGCGCCAGACGAATCCCACCAACCTCTTCCTTGTACTGCTATTACAGTAGGCAACTTATTTAATTTTTATTTTATTTTACTGCTTTTAAAAATTTTAAACTGTTTAAAAAAAATTAAATGTGTTTACAATTGCTTTATTCTGATCCTTATAATGCTTTTACTTTATGGTCTCTGGAATTATTTGAGGTGTCCACTCAATTTCAACAGTGTGTAAACACAGCCTTTCTATGTTTTCTATCCACTCCTGGTTTGGGTTGCAAAATACTGAACAAAATACTGAACAAAAATACTGTGTGAACATAGCCTTAAAAATGATACAATAATGACAAAAAAAGAAAAAAAAACAGACCACTATTCATTTCCATCCAGGGATTTGAACCAGAGAATGAACTCCTGTCAGGTCTCTAGACAGGTGAGCTACCCTTAGACCACAGCTTCAAAACTTTTGGATTCAGAGATTCAACTATATCCAAGTGTTTTTTTTTCAGACATAAACTGCCTACAGAGGACTGATCTGCAATCAGAGACACTGGCTGACAGCTGAGTGAGCAGCATTGATTTTTCATGAAGAGGAGGGAGGAGGAAGGAGTGGTGAGGCGGCCAGAGTGTGGCACAAACAACTCCTCTTTGACACTTCATTACATATTATAATCCTATAAAGGGAAAAAAAGACCTTACGTGTACTAATAAACTGAAATCAATACAAATAAAATATTGGAATTCAAAGTTTTATTGGTTAAAAATTAACAACAATACCAGTAAAAAAGTTCAGAAACCGCACATGGAAAACAGCACCACAGGTATGGGCAGGCCCGGGTAACCTGATAATGCAGGCTGCAACACGCTATAAGCTACTAGGGGATAGTCAAACAACCATACACTGATGGTATATGTAACCGAGATAAATGGCTCTAAAGCCCAGATAATGACCTAACTAAACCATCTATGGCAAAGTGACTAAGTGCTAAAGTGCATGGAGCAAGGTGCAGAACATACCCATCCACAGTTCACTGCCCGTCCTGGATGCCGCCAAACCCCGACGTACGTTTCGTCTCCTTCATCAGGGGGTGACGTCATCACAGCAGGACACATCTTATATACCTGATCCCCATCACATGTGTAATGGAAAAAGCACCTGTAGTCCATAATCGGCGACATGCAGTATGCGGTCCAGGTCCGCCCCGCCAGATGTGACATCACCAGACGCGCGCGCCGAGGGGAAGGCCGGCCACAGCAAACTACGTCACTGTGACCCGTCCTCCCCGCGGCAGCACCCCCAGTAGAGACACCCACCAGGCAAGGACAGCCCCTTTCTACACCTTGCATGCACACTACTACCGGTCGGATCAAAGGAATTAATAATGGCACGTAATACTGAGATGGATATGGCATAAAGGTGGAGGGAGGATACCATAATAAACTGCATACAAAAAATAATAAATTATTTTATAATATAATATAATGAGAGCAAATAAACATCCAATAAATAAATAAATACCTACAATGTCGCAAACTACGAGTCACATAATAAATTACATATATATGTAAATCATACATCATACGTCTTAGTGAAAAACGTGCTAAAAAATGCTAAAAAATACAAATCGTGGTGCCAAATTCTAAAACAACCCAAACAGACAAACAATAAAATATGACTAAAAACTCCATATAGTGTAAATAATTATGTGTGAATATAAAGTGCTTCACGTATTGACAAAACGCAACAATGCGCGAAAAAACACACATACCGGTGCGTATATGAGTATCTATGTGCAAAAAGGCATCAAAGTGCAAAAAAATATAGGATCATATCTAAAAGTGCAATAAGAAAACGCATCACTGTGAAAAAATAGACCAGTGTGCGAAATAACGCATACTAATGTGAACTTGGTCCTAGTAATATGGACCTAAAATATATCTGATAGTGTGTAAAGTGCAAAAGTGCAAATAATGACACAAGAATGAATATTTTCAAAACAACGAAACTCGTAATGCGATAATGAGTTACAGCAATCAAAAAAAAAAATGGAAAAAAATGAAAAAAATGAAAAAATAATAAAAATTTAAAATAATAATAAAAATAATAGTAATAATGAAAAACAATAAAAAAATATATAAAAAATAATAAATAATAAATAAATAAATAATAAATAAATAAATAAATGAAAAAGAGTCCATCCATCTATCTTCTCCACCTTCACTCTCTCTTCTTTCCTCTTCTCCATGTAAACAAAATGGCCATCTTCAGAAAAACAGTAACAGTTTCATCTATCTATCCAAATCCGTCCGTTATTAGATGTTATATGGACCAATGTGTCGTGCTATAAAAATAGAAATAGACATAACAAAAATTAAAAACAAGCATAGATACATGCATAAAAATTGAATTGAGTTAAAAACAACCTGCTGAGAGGTTCTATATTAGTGCTCAGAGAAATGGCGCAAAGCTCATAACTTCATTTAAACCTTGGGGATGTAGTGTCTTCAGTCTCCAAATCCATTTGCTTTCACATTGGCCCAATCTTTTACTGATGTCACCTCCACGTATGTTGCTTACAATCTGGTCAATGCCCTTCACTCGGAAAAGTGTCGGATCACAATTGTGATGTAATTTAAAGTGTCTCGCCACTGGTTTCAGTAATTCCGCTACCTCTTCATTTTCTGCACCCAAAATGTCTCTCACGTGTTCACGGACCCTTACTTTTAGTTCCCGTGTGGTCATTCCAATGTATATCATGAGGCATGGGCAGCTGGCATCGTATACCACCCCTTTGGTGTTGCATGATATTGTTTGGGTGATCTTAAATGTCTTCTCCCCTGTGGAATCCACAAAATCCTCTGCTCTCAATATGTTTGGACATCCAACACATTTCCCACATTTGGTACATCCCCATTTCGGCCCCCTAGATCCAAATATCTCACCTGGTTTGGATGGTCTGTAGTGGCTGTGAACCAGCATATCCTTTAAGTTTTTTCCTTTTCTTGCCGTTATAGCTGGTTGTGCTGTCAAGTACTTTTCCAAAATAGGAATTTTTTTTTTGATTGCTGTAACTCATTATCGCATTACGAGTTTCGTTGTTTTCAAAATATTCATTCTTGTGTCATTATTTGCACTTTTGCACTTTACACACTATCAGATATATTTTAGGTCCATATTACTAGGACCAAGTTCACATTAGTATGCGTTATTTCGCACACTGGTCTATTTTTTCACAGTGATGCGTTTTCTTATTGCACTTTTAGATATGATCCTATATTTTTTTGCACTTTGATGCCTTTTTGCACATAGATACTCATATACGCACCGGTATGTGTGTTTTTTCGCGCATTGTTGCGTTTTGTCAATACGTGAAGCACTTTATATTCACACATAATTATTTACACTATATGGAGTTTTTAGTCATATTTTATTGTTTGTCTGTTTGGGTTGTTTTAGAATTTGGCACCACGATTTGTATTTTTTAGCATTTTTTAGCACGTTTTTCACTAAGACGTATGATGTATGATTTACATATATATGTAATTTATTATGTGACTCGTAGTTTGCGACATTGTAGGTATTTATTTATTTATTGGATGTTTATTTGCTCTCATTATATTATATTATAAAATAATTTATTATTTTTTGTATTCAGTTTATTATGGTATCCTCCCTCCACCTTTATGCCATATCCATCTCAGTATTACGTGCCATTATTAATTCCTTTGATCCGACCGGTAGTAGAGCGCATGCAAGGTGTAGAAAGGGGCTGTCCTTGCCTGGTGGGTGTCTCTACTGGGGGCACTGCCGCGGGGAGGACGGGTCACAGTGATGTAGTTTGCTGTGGCCGGCCTTCCCCTCTGGTCTGATGACGTCACATGCGGCGGGGCGGACCTGGACCGCATACTGCATGTCGCCGATTATGGACTACAGGTGCTTTTTCCATTACACATGTGATGGGGATCAGGTATATAAGATGTGTCCTGCTGTGATGACGTCACCCCCTGATGAAGGAGACGAAACGTACGTCGGGGTTTGGCGGCATCCAGGACGGGCAGTGAACTGTGGATGGGTATGTTCTGCACCTTGCTCCATGCACTTTAGCACTTAGTCACTTTGCCATAGATGGTTTAGTTAGGTCATTATCTGGGCTTTAGAGCCATTTATCTCGGTTACATATACCATCAGTGTTTGGTTGTTTGACTATCCCCTAGTAGCTTATAGCGTGTTGCAGCCTGCATTATCAGGTTACCCGGGCCTGCCCATACCTGTGGTGCTGTTTTCCATGTGCGGTTTCTGAACTTTTTACTGCTATTGTTGTTAATTTTAACCAATAAAACTTTGAATTCCAATATTTTATTTGTATTGAATTCAGTTTATTATTACACGTAAGGTCTTTTTTTTCCCTTTATAGGATTATTATTGATTTGAGACTGTGTTTGTGACGTACATTACAATAGCTCAACATTGAGTATTTATACATATGTGCATGTGTGTATCCATTTTGAATGACACTTCATTACAGTAGAATTGTGCATAATCCAATGCACTGACAAATTACCAAAAAGCACCATGCTTACAAAGGGACTGCTAGCTACAGCCCACTGTCAGCACCTTAGGTAGGGCCTGGGACAGATTCCCTTTAAAAACCACAGTCACATGGGAGGAAAAACATGATAAACCACCTCCCATCGGGAAAGTTCATTTCCCACTGGGAGATGGATTATCGTTAGTGATGAGCGAGTACTAAAATGCTCAGGTGCTCGTTACTCGAAACGAATATCTCCCGATACTCGAGTGCTCGTTTCGAGTAACAAACCCCATTGAAGTCAATGGGAGACTCAAGCATTTTTGCAGGGGACCCAAGTTCGGTAGAGGAAAGGTCGTGTGAAAACCTGTTAACCTCAGAAATTGATGGAAACACAACGGAAATGGACAGGAAACAGCAGGGGCAGCATGTATGTATGCCTCTGAGGCTGACTAATGGCACCATTATGCCTAATTCTGTGCAACAACCTGGTTAAAACAGAGGTTGGCATATGAACCACCCAAAAACTCAGCCTGACACAGCATGGCAGTGAGAACATAGGGGACCATTAAAACAGTGGTAGCATATCTTGAACCACCCAAAAATGAGCCTGACACAGCATGGCGTTGAGGACAGAGTGAGGAACCAAATGAGCCTTCCAAAAATTATACCAGACACAGCATGGCAGGGAGCACACAGAGAACCATTAAAAGTGAGTGAGGAAGCTAGTGAGCTTCCCAAAACTTAGGCCAGACACAGCACGGCATTGAGCACACAGAGAAGCCTTAAAAGTGAGTGAGGAAGCAAGTGAGC
Source organism: Dendropsophus ebraccatus (assembly GCF_027789765.1). NCBI lineage: Eukaryota > Metazoa > Chordata > Amphibia > Anura > Hylidae > Dendropsophus > Dendropsophus ebraccatus. The sequence continues at coordinate 21,030,060 of NC_091460.1, read as the reverse complement.
CTCCCAAAAATTAGGCCACACACTGCTTGGCATTGAGCACACAGAGAACCATTAAAAGTAAGTGAGGAAGCAAGTGAGCCCACTAAAAAATTGGAGTGTGTCCAGGGGCTGGGATATTTAGTGGACACGAACTCGGGTGCTGACAGCTAACTGGCTAGGCCAGCTGTCAGTCAACATCAAGGGTACACCTGATGCCTCTCGACCGGGGGTGGTGAGGCCCCGGCTAGACCAATTTTTTTTTAAATAAAACCGCTGGCTGGTTGGCGGGGGCACGATCGGCGGGCCCCCGGCAACCAGTCCTGCTCCTCCGCAGACGTAGTGTGATGACAGAGCATGACAGTGAGGACACAGAGAACCATTAGAAGTGATTGAGGAAGCAATTGAGCCTCCCAATAATTAGGCCAGACACTGCATGGCGGAAGAAGACTTAGCTGTTGGCTGAGAATTGAAGGAAGAGGAGGAGGAGAGGAGATAGCAAGAATCTTCATGTTGAGCTGCTTTCCTTGGGTGGACAGCCAACAAGGAGGCAAGGGCAGGCACACCAGTAGTCAACATGGATGCCAGTTAAGGCCCAGCAACAAGGAGGCAAGGGCAGGCACACCAGTAGTCAACATGGATGCCAGTTAAGGCCCAGCAACAAGGAGGCAAGGGCATGCACACCAGTAGTCAACTTGGATGCCAGTTAAGGCCCAGCAGTAGCCAACAAGTAGCCTTCTACCCCCAGCACCCTTTCGATTTTCAATTTTACTGTAGCAGTTGGGGTAACATTCCCTGCATAATGTAACTGCTCACTTCTACCCCCAGCACCCTTTCGATTTTCAATTTGACTGTAGCAGTTGGGGTAACATTCCCTGCATAATGTGACTCACCACCTCTCGCCCCACCGCGATTTTGAATTTGACTTTGATCCTTAGGGATCTGGCAATTGTCTCATGCAAAGAGATCATCACTTGAGGGGTAGTGTACTACAGATCCCAGCAGTACAATGTAGTACCGAATAGTTTTGGGGGGCTGTGCGGTACAATCTGGTAGTTGCTGGACCTATACACACTCTGTGACACACTCTTTACTCTGTGCAAGCAGTTGCGAACTTAGAAAGCCTTGTATATGAAATACAGAAATCAGTAAAAATACTTGGGGCCCCACTAGTTTTGGGGGGCTGTGCAATATAATGTGGTAGTGGCTGGACCTATAATTACTCTGTGATACCCCATTACAATGAGCAGTGAAGTTCTTTGCAAGTGTACTACAAATCCCAGCAATACAGTGTAGTACCCACTAGTTTAGGGGGGGCTGTACGGTACAATCTGGTATTGGCCGGAACTATACACACACTCTCTGACACCCCCTTACAATGAGCAGTGAAGTTCTATGCAGGATGTACTACAAATCCCAGCAATACAGTGTAGTACCCACTAGTTTAGTGGGGGTTGTACGGTACAATCTGGTAGTGGCTGGACCTATACACACTCTCTTACACCCCCGTCCAATGAGCATTGAAGTTCTATGCAGGTGTACTACAAATCCCAGCAATACAATGTAGTACAGCAGGACCACCAGCCACCAAATCAAAAAATAGTACCGAGCACTTCTTAGGGGGATGTATGCAACACCTAATGTCCCCTTTCTGCCAGCAGCCGATCACCACAGTGTGCTGCTGAAATCGCGGTAGCAACACTGCAACTCCCAGCCTACTGGAAAGCTAAATCCTACACTGACACTCTTCCTGACCAGCAGCAGCTCTGTCCCTGATCTCTCACAGCATGCGTCTAAAGCGAGTACTGCCGGCTGCACGTTTTATATTGCAGGGTCATCTGATCTGGCCAACCAATCGCTGCTATCGACATGTATGGGTCCCACATCATCGCAGGATGTACCAAAGAGTCACCTGCATGTTTATTGGCTGAGAAATAGCGCCCAAACTTACAGGAAACGGATGATGAGATTTTCTCGAGTATCGCGAGATGCTCGTCCGAGTAACGAGTACCATCGAGTACCCTAATACTCGATAGAGTACGAAGCTCGGACGAGCATGTTCGCTCATCACTAATTATCATGTTTTTCCTACCATGTGACTATGGTTTTTATTTTTTTTATTTTTTTATTCGGTGGTGTCTGCGCCTATTTATGTAGTGTCTACTTTATCTTGTAGTGTTCTTGAGTGTTGTTGTTGGACACTAGGCTGCACCCTGATTTGATGGCCTTTTGAGAGCTTCCCTCATTCTTATTGACCCACAAGTATATTATTGTAACATTAGTATCATGCATGTGTTTTGTATATGTACGACATTTATATGTGCTCCTAATTATGCAGGTGTATACTGTAGGCTTCTCCCCAGTTCTCCACATCTCTGCATATGAAGAAGGCGGTGTGTTCTCCAAAACATCTGTGGTAGAAACGACATGTCTGCACATTGGGAAAGTGAATGCATTAGCATTAAAGGGTCAAACATAACTTTTTTCATATGTTACTGCCCATGGTAAGACTAAAAATTGCTTTTATACTTGTTATTTTCTATTCAATCTTCTTCCCCCAGTTCTTTCTGCTGAAGACACAAAAATCTGTGTGACCTTTATTCTCCGTCTCCCCTTCTTCCCCCCTTCCTTCTGAGACAGTCCCTGGCTGGCTTTCTCTGCAACATTGTAGCTTCTTTGTAATGCTGGGAGGTTTAATCTGAGGTTAAGTTTCTAATGAATTCACTGTCATTAATCCTCCCGGTGTTACAATGTTTCGACAAAGTTGCAAATAAGGACTTGTTTACATCAGCCATCTTGGAAGGGAGGGGGGAGGAGGGGGTTGAGAACAGAGAATGACTGAACGGCTCAGATACAGTTTTTTGTGTTTTTAGCAGATCAAAACTGGAGGAAGGAGACAAAATAGATAATAGCAAGTATGGAAGGAATTGTTAGTCTCGTCAAAAGTGATGTTTGAGTGGAATACCCCTTTATGCCAATGTTTGTACACTGTCACTAGACTGCAATAAAAGACGTACAAGCATTTGATGACTCAAATTATGAGTAGAGTCTCTTTATTTTAAGGTATAAACTATATTGCATTAAGCGTTTACAAGGAATCCAGTAAGAAGAGCTTATATGTGCATAAATTCCATGATTTACTCCCACACTCTCTGTATGAGGCATTTGCAGTCTTTACAGGTGTGCCAGTTTAATGAATCTAAGAATAATAAGTATAATGTAATGTAGCATGAAAACCAGTCACATAAATTTTTTTTTGTCTTTCTAAGAAGATAGCCCATTCACAGAGATTGTCTACTGGGAAGGTTAAATGGTAGAATGGTAATAGCGGAGGAGCTTATGAAACCAGCAAACTAGATATTCCTTTAATACAATAAGAGAAAGAAAAAACGCAGTGTGTTTCATATTAATAATTAGTTTTCATATGGAAGAATTTTTTGTTTCCCTTGTGCTTTACTCTTCTTTTCAGGCTCCATCAGGATATTATAACATTTCGGTAAAAACATGCAGCCCAATATTCCTCCCCCTGAGGCCAATATGGCGAATATCTCTACAGTGACCATGTGTTTCCCTGTACTGCTCAGATAGGCCGGGATGGCACAGATCCAGACACTGCAGAACACCAGCATGCTGAAGGTGATGTACTTGGCTTCATTGTAGATATCAGGTAATGTCCTCACCAGGAAAGCTAGAACAAAGCTCACCGCTGCCAGAAACCCCATATAACCCAACATGAGGTAAAAGGCCAAGACTGACCCTTCATTACACTGAATGATGATCTTCCCAGGATAATCCAGGTTATACTCCTGATATGGAGGAGACAGTGACAACCAGATAACAGCATTCAGGATCTGAATAGATGAACAGACCAACACTACAGTATAAGGAAGCTTAACCCCCACACACTTTCTCCAGGGACTGTCAGGTCTGGTGGCCTTGAATGCTATGCAGACTATGATGGTCTTGGCCAGGACAGAAGACACGGCTACTGTGAAGAAGACCCCATAGAAGATTTGTCTCAGCATGCAGGTTATATCAACTGGGCGACCGATGAAGAGAAACACACAGAGTAAGCTGAACATGAGAGAGATCAGGAGAATGAAGCTGAGGTTCCGGTTATTGGCTCTGACAATGGGAATGTTCCGGAATAAAGTGTATATTCCAATTATACATAAAGTTATAAGAGAGAGTAATATGGAGATGATGGAAAAGACTAAAGTAACAACATCAGTCTCATAGGACAAAAACTCATCATCTCTCACAACACATTTGGTTTTCCCCTCATTCGGCCATTCATGATCAGGACATCTCTGGCAATTTTCACTGTCTGGGAAAGAATAACACAAAATTAATTAACAATAGTTTATAAACAGATTGTGTCAATTCCCATTAGGACGATTTTTTTCTCCCCTTTATTTATTTATTGTTTGTTTTTATTTGGTAGATGAGGAGACGGTGAGGTAGTGGTTCTTGATGGTCATTAATATAGACATTGCTATAACTAGAGATGAGCGCAATAGATTTGTTTTGCTTCATACGAAATTAAACTTATCCTATCCCTTAGGCTTCCGGCTCTGTGCAGAGGGAGGATACCTAATGGATATAAGCGCAGGTCAAATCTGCTTCTTTCATTTCCAGCTATGATTATCTAAGGTCATGCATATACCTATTGTCAGGACAGGGGAGGCAGGGACAAGACACAACAGTGAGCCCTGATGCTGAACCCACCAACTGCCCCTACCTGCTTGCCTCAATCGGCCCTAGGCGGCAGTGGACAACCATGAAGACGTTCCCTATACTGAGTACGTGCAACACAGAACAAGACAGACATACAAACACAATATAGAATAGTCGAACAGGCAAAGTCAAAAACCAAGCAGGCAGTGCAGTACAAAACAAGGTTATCAAGCTTGGGGCTATTTACGCCTAAAAAAAGACGTCTTAGGGGTGATCTGATCACAATGTACAAATATATGAATGGACAGTACAGAGATCTTTGTAGTGGTCTTTTTACTCCTAGGTCTGTAACCATGACAAGGGGGCATCCTCTACGTCTAGGGGAAAGAAGGTTTCACCATCAGCATCAACGCGGGTTCTTTACTGTAAGAGCAGTGAGACTATGAAACTGTCTGCCACATGATGTTGTCATGGCCGATTCATTAAATAAGTTCAAGGGAGGCCTGGATGCTTTTCTTGAAAAATATATAACAAGTTATGGGCATTAGGTTTCATGTGATAGGACGCTGATGCAGGATGCTGATCCAGAATTTTTTCTCCCTGTGTCGGGGCAATTGGTATCTGCCTCATAACGGTTTTTCTAGGTTGAACTTGATAGACTCGTCTTTTTTCAACTTTATTAACAATGTAGGTAATGAAAAACCTTTTTTGACAATGTAAAAATAGCCCACATTAAGGGTGCCTGCACACCTACCGGATCCGCAGCGGATCTCACTTCTGCGGATTCGCAGCGAGATCAGCTCATAACGGTTTCTCTAGGTTGAACTTGATGGACTCGTCTTTTTTCAACTTTATTAACAATGTAAGTAATGAAAAACCTTTTTTGACAATGTAAAAAATAACCCACATTAAGGGTGCTTGCACATCTACCGGATCCGCAGCGGATCTCACTTCTGCGGATTCGCAGCGAGATCAGCTGCGGATCCAGTATCATTCACCCCTATGATAGCACATACTCGCAGCGGGATTGACATCCCGCTGTGAATATGTGCTTTAACCCCCCCGCTGTCCGCAGCCCTGCCGCCACATCCCCCATCTCCGGCCGCATCCCCCCATCCCCGGCCACATCCAGCAGCCCACATCCCCCATCCCCAGCCACATCCCCGCATCCCCCCATCCCCGCATTCCCCCATCCTCGGCCGCATCCTGCAGCCCGCCGCCAAGAGTATACAGTACCGGGTTGGCGGCGTGGCTGCAGTGAGGCTGCCGGCTCCAGTCCCTCTCAGATCAGCTGAGCGGGACCGGAGCCGGCAGCCTCACTGCAGCCGAGCCGACGGGTACTGTATGCTCTCGGCGACGGGCTGCAGGATGCGGCCGGGGATGGGGGGATGCGGCCGGGGATGGGGGATGCGGTGGCGGGGCTGCGGACAGCGGGGGGTTAATGCACATATTTACAGCGGGATGTATGTGCTATTATAGGGGTGAATGGTACCGGATCCGCATCGCTTCTCGCTTCGAATCCGCAGAAGTGAGATCCGCTGCAGATCCGGTAGGTGTGAAGGCACCCTAAAAATTCAAAACAACACCCTTTTCCCATTTTCAAAGAGAGAGGGGGGAAAAAATGAAATTACACTACCGTTCAAAAGTTTGGGGTCACCCAAACAATTTTGTGTTTTCCATGAAAAGTCACACTTATTCACCACCATACGTTGTGAAATGAATAGAAAATAGAGTCAAGACATTGCCAAGGTTAGAGATAATGATTTGTATTTGAAATAACATTGTTATTATTCTTTGGCGTACATTTACATCGGCGGTCGTTAAGGGGTTAATGCTACCAGTTAGATGAATGTGGAGGTGTGGTGGGTTGTTAAAGTCTTGTGAACAGCCTGGGATCTATAGTATGTTTAAAAAATCTAATCCACCCCTAAACTAAAATAAAAAACAAACAAAGAATAAAATTTTACCTGTAGTGTTTATAAATTCTCCTTCTGGACATGGGGCGCAGTCATAGCAGCAGCTGTGATATCCTTCCCTGAGAACCTTCCTGGTTCCTGGCAGACAGAAGTCATTACATCGACCTTTTGGCATCTAAATATAGTATATATTTTCTTATTAGCTTCTTGTATAGAGGTGCTGACAATTTTTCCTTTTTTCTGTTGAATGTGGGGTATGTGGCTACCTCCTCTTTGCTTGCACTCCACCCATGTCCCAAGGGTGCTATAAAAAGAGATTATTTGGATCCTATCTGCCCAGTTGTAGGCTTGTTCAGGCTGATCAAATAGTTTGCTAAGATCCTCCTCTTTCAATATCTACAGAGCAGGTCTTTATTGTGTGTACACCAGGGGGTGGGGTGGGGGTTAATATATGGTAAGAGCTTGCACCTGTGGGTTGCTGTTGCACTTTTTTTTTTTTTTTTTGCCTGTACTTTAGCCACATACAGCGTGCAACCTGCAGTGTGAACAGAGGCATAGAGGTGCTGCCAATTTTTCCTTTTTTTTCTTGTATAAGATGTAAGAGAGCAATTTTAGTGTTATTCTAAAACAGGGTTGTCCAACCTGCAGGATGGCTATAAATGCAGCCCAGCACAAAATTGCAAACTTACCTTAATTGTTAATAAATGTCACATTCTCTGCAGACATTCAGTACTTGTCCTCCGAACCTCCCCTTAGTGCCTGGCCCCCCTTCTTTACACCCCACCACTCTTGGACCACCTCCGTTCTTTAAGCGAATGGGTCCATAGCTCCGCCAAGCCATTCCAACGTGTGACATTACTTGTATAAGAATTCCCTGCCTGATACACATCATTGCTGTATGTTATACAAGTTATGGTGTGTGTCAAGGCTCTCCCATATACACACACTGTGTATTTAATACTCTTAAACTGAGCATATGGGGGGGTATCAAGACCGGTGAATCTGTTCTCCAATCTTAACTTAATTGCAGTTTTAGAAATAGGCGTCAGCTCTGTGCTGGTACATTTTTTTGACACAATTTGAAGAGGTTGTCTGGGAAAAATCAACGTTTCCCCATCCACAGCGTAAGGGAAAAGTAAGAGATCGTGGAAGGTTCAACCTCCATAACCCCTGCCAATCTCTATATGGGGCCCCCAGCTTCTTTGTTATGAATGGAACTGTGTGTACGGCACATGACCCATGGCACTGTTCATTAGAGATGATTGAACATCTGAAAATCTTAGGTTCTATAGAACCTAGGCTGAATCCCAGAATTCCAGGCGGTACTCGAGCTGTCTCTTCCTCCCCCATGGACCGGAAAGGCATCGAGAATCAAATCTGGAAGGTTCGACAAGGTTCAAGTTCTATAGAACCTAAGATTTTCAGATGTTCGATCATCTCTACTATTCATTCCTTGGAGCCACCTTAAAGGGAACCTGTCACCCCCCGTACCGGGGTGACAGGTTCCCGACCCCCCGTTAGAGACCCCTATACTTACCTCATCCCGCCGGGTCCCGCTTCTGGATTCGGTCGGGTCCCGGAGATCTCAGCCGCTGCAGCCCGGCGCGCGCGCTGAGAGATGAGTCCAACACCCATAGAGAATGACAGGAGAGTCCAGCGCTCCGTCATTCTCTATGAGCGTTGGACTCATCTGTCAGCGCGCGCGGGGCTGCAGCGGCTGAGATCTCCGGGACCCGACCGAATCCAGAAGCGGGACCCGGCGGGATGAGGTAAGTATAGGGGTCTCTAACGGGGGGTCGGGAGCCTGTCACCCCGGCACGGGGGGTGACAGGTTCCCTTTAAACAGCTAAGTAAGCACTCCTTCAGCTTTCTCATCTCTCTTCGGCAGCTCCATAGGAATGAATAGAGGCGCAGGTCATGTGCCGTACCCGCGGCTCTATTCATAACAAAGAAGCCGGGGACCTGATACAGAGATCTGAGGGGAGTTAGGGGGAATCTCCTAAATTGATTTTTCCAAGACAACCTCTTTAAGCCTGCAGGCATAAATAACGGTGAATTGGACAAGAAGGAGGGCATGACGTGTGCAAGTGCCCCCCCCCCCCAGGCGAACAGAGCGTAACACATTTTTTGCACAAACCAGCCCACTCTGCCCCTCCCTTTGATGACAGTTCAATGACTATGTTACTTGATAGAGAATTTACTAATGGGAATCGGGTGTCTAGAGTGGTAGGTTCCAGTGACCACCAGTGTTTATGACATACAAACTGAGGCCATGTTCACACTATGTATAACACCGGCCGTTCTGTGACCCGGCTGGATCACAGAACGACCAGTGTTACTGAAGATCATCTCGGCCGGTACTGCAGTACCGACTGGAGGATCTTCACTACTAATGAACTCGGATGCGGGCGCATCAGTGTGCGCCAGCATCCCAATTCACCGCTGCACACAATGGAGTGTGCGGCCAGATTCAATCAATAGCAGCCCCTGAAAACTGACAGATGGAGCCGGCCGGAGCGTATACTATGGGGGAGATTTATGAAAGGGTGTAAATATACACCTGGTGTAAACTGCCCACTGCAACCAATCACAGCTCTACTTTTGTTCTAACAGAGCTGAAAGCTGAGCTGTGATTGGTTGCTGTGGGCAGTTTACACCAGGTGTATATTTACAACCTTTCATAAATCTCCCCCTATGTGTATACGCTCCAGGCGGGATTCCACTCATTCACAGACAACGCAAATTACAACAACAGCCGTGATTTATACAAAGCCTACATTGTGTAAACATAGCCTAACTGTGTGCAAACCTATACAACAACAAAAGTATTGGATTTTAGAAAGACAGATTTTAAGAAAATGGGGAGTATTTATATAATGAATTAAAAGGGAGGGAAAAAGGAGCGGGCGTTCAGTGGGCAGTACTAAAAAATACCATATTAAAGGCTACTAGACTACATGAACGATAAGTTAGGAAAAGGAAAGAGAAACCACTTTGGTTTACTAGATATGATTATTGTAAAAGGGGAAAAAACAGCCTATAGAAGGTATAAAGAAACTGAAAATGTAGCTGACAGAGACGTAAAAAAATTATACAGAGGGAGGCGAATACAAGCTTTTTCAGATATGTAAGTGACAGGAAGAGGACAAAAAACTGCAGCATTACTAAAATAAGTAATGAGAACAATACACTTATTGACAGAGATAAGGCGGTTATTGACTATTTAAATAGCTACTTCTGCTCGGTGTTTAAAGTTGAATAAAGCGATGGGTCCAGATGGAGTCCATCCCAGGGTTCTTAATTGACTTGAATCTGTTATTGTTGCCACCTGACGGATCTTTATATAGACTGGAAGGGTAGTAGAAAAGAGCCTAGTAACTACAGGCCAGTTAGCTTAACGTATGCAGAAGTAAAAATTATGGAAACACTTCTAAAACAAATGATAATGTATCGCCTAAGTATCAACAATTTGATGGATACAAACTACGATGGCGGTAGTGCAGGAAGATCGAATCTCATTGATTTCTTTGATTATCTCACAAAAGTGCTCAATGAAGATGGTGCCGTGGATATCGCTTATCTGGACTTCCGCAAAACCTTTGATACAGTTCCTCATAAAGAGTTGATAGAGAAATTAGAGAAAATTGGACTTAAAGGACAAGTGCCATGAAAAACTTTTTCCCAGTAATTGAAGCACATTACAAAGTTATATAACTGTGTTATATGCTTCAATCACCTATCTGCCTCCCTTCCCTGTCTTTTCCCCCCTCCACCCCCCACCAGGAAGTGTCCTGACTCACACAGACCTAATGACTGTCGTCACCGTCATCAAGCTCTTCTCTCAGCTCCTTCTCCTGTTACACTAGCCTCCCCCCTCCCCTGCCTTGTCAGGTGACAGCTTGCTCAGCTCCCATTGGCTGAACAACTGCAAGCCATCACTTGTCACATCTCACTTGCTTATCTTCCCTCAGACTGACTCCGGCACATAGGCAACTCCCCCACCCCTCATACCCTCTCTCCCCCTCCCCTCATACCCTCTCTCCTGCTGCCCTGGACTCAGTGAGAGGATAAGCTGAGCAAGCAGAGTCACCTGACAAGGAGGGGAGGGGGAGGGGGAGGCTGGTGTAACAGGACCTAGAGCAGCCCTCCTGCTGATGACTCATCCTCACAAGAAGGAGCTGCCTGGTGACGGTGACGACAGTAATCAGGTCTGTGTGAGTTTAGTGCACTTCCTGGTGGGGGGTGGAGGGGGGAAAAGACAGGGAAGGGAGGCAGATAGGTGATTGAAGCATATTACAGAGTTATATAACTTTGTAATGTGCTTCAATTACTGGGAAAAAAGTTTTTCATGGCACTTGTCCTTTAAAGGGGTATCCCCCCCCAAAAAAAAATTATTCTTGCATTTCAAGGTTGCCCACCCATAGCTTTCCATCTTTCCAATATAACGTTATTATGGATTCTGCACAGTTTTGCTGTTATCTACAGTAGATGCATTCACCCCCACTTAACGCATAAAATCATGAAATCCCAGTCCAACCCGACACCGCTCCCTGCTCCTGGTGCCCACCCTCCGTGTTGGGATACTGTGTCCTCCGTCTCTTTAATGGGCTGGGTTAGCGCTTCTAACCCAGTCCCCTGAAGTGAAGGAGGACACTGAGACAGTGACAGATGCTTCTGCTGTTCACTGTCTCCCTCTCTCACAGCAGCCCCCCCCCCACACACACTGTGTAACCCCACTCCCCTCCACCCCACACTATGTGCTCCCCCTCGCCCCAGAGCTAACCCCCCGCACCCCGTATGCCCTCCCCCGCAGCTTACCTGGTGGCCGCTTCTGTGAGTGCAGCCCTCCTCAGTACAGGCCGAGGCCACCCTCCATCGCCAACTAGCCCCCCCCCCCAAGCTAACCCCCTTCTGCATCTCACCCGGCAGTAGTGAGTGCAGCAAACAACCCCCTTCCCGTGCCTGCGATGACAGCTCTGCTCTTTAAATGTGTTTTTAAGTGGCGTTGGAGAAGGCTTGGTAGGTAAGAATATTGACAAAAGTGTGTGGGGGGTTTGAAATTATATGTATGGCTTCGGTCTTCTTATCTTCACTATTGCCACTCAGCTAATCAGAGCCTGTATTCCGAGCGGCAAAAAATGATCTGTTAGGCATTAAAGGGGTACTCCGGACAATCTTGCTTTGTACAAAGCTCATCCACTGGAAATGCTGCGTTCCAGAGCTGCCATTCTGTGCCATGGCATCAGCCGTAGCTCTTGCTTCAAGCTGTGCCGCCCTACTTTTCAGACACAGCACTGTTCCGTACTCTTGTGAAAAGTAAGAGTATGGCTTTGCTCTGTCAGCTGTACTGCTGCATATCACAAGAGCATGGCACAGAGATGTGTCTAAAGAGGAGCTTGATGAAGCACCCCAATGCTTGACTGAGCATCATGCTTTACTGAGCATGCTTGTTTTACACTATTCACTATTTATTATTTATGCCTGTGTACTTGGGACTGTAAAGCATTACAGTTTCATGGAGCATGGGCTGCAGCATACAGAATGTGAGGTGGGATGCTGACACTCTTTTTTCTCATTAAGGTTTTTGTTGAAGATTTAGAAACAAAGTAACTTAGCAATATTGATACAGTATAAAGTGCGTGCTTATATAAACAGGAAGTAAGAAAAACAAAAACAAGGCACAAGTGGGTGCATCTTAAATTGAGCTTGTAGCAATACTAAGTATGCTCCATACATATAAGTGACTAGCTTTGGCAAAATTAAAGTGTAAATACCAATTTATGCTTGTGATGCGAACTTTATTGCTTATCACTGGTAAAGTGGGAGAGAGGAACTGGGAGAAAAAGGGGAGGGATGAGGGAGGGGAAGTGGGGTGTGGAGAAGATGGAAGGGAGTAATGGGGGAACAGTAAACAGGGGAAGGAAAGGTAAGTAATCTCTCTATTTGGATAGGTTAAAGGAAGCATAATATCTACTCCCTAGCGAAATAACAAATCTAAAGTTAACGTTCTACCTGAGCGGAGTACTTTTATAAGATCGGCGTGCATGCAACTCCCCCTCCGCTCCAGAAAGAGGACAAGTTTCCCAATGCTAGAACTTATCTAGGACCTAACTAAATAGAAAATGCATGTGTCTGAGAAGAGGTCAGAGCAGGACAGCCTGGGGGTGGGCTTGAGGTAGAGTAAAGTATGGGGAGTACAGTTTTGTAGGTTGGAGTTATTTTGTTTGTCAGGTTATCTCCTATAGTTTACTTACTACAGAGGTTTTATGGCACATAGTAAGATACTTAAGCCAATCCTTTTGTAAGAGGGGCTTTCCTAAGTCATTTAGTCTTTTCCCCAACTGGGGAACATTTATAGGTAAGCTCTGCCCATGGAAGTACACTTGACCCAATTTCCAAGGATCTGATTAACTCTCTCGACTTGCCTGTTTATCTCAGGGTGATAAGCAGAAGTCTAAACTTCGCCTGGATTTGGGAACAGATGGCACCCCAAATCCTGGAAAAAAATTGTGGTCCTCTGTCCGAAACAATATGTCATGGTAATCTATGCAATCGGAAGATGTGCTGGTAGAACAGGTTGTCCAGAAGAAGAGCAGAAGGCAGACCGGGAAGGGGCACAGAATGGGAAACCTGTCTGTTACCACCCAGATAATGGTGTTGCCTGCAGAAGTAGGAAGGTCGGTGACAAAGTCCATGGCAATATGTTCCCGAGGAAGATCTGGAACGGGAAATGGCTGAAGTAGACCGACTGGTCTCAGATGAGAGGTCTAGTTTTGTGCACAAGTGGTGCAAGAAGTTACATAGTCTTTGACATTCTTGGACAGACTTGGCCACCAGTAGTGTTGGGATATCAGCTGCCCGGTTTTATGAGCACCAGAATGCCCAGGGATCAGGGAAGAATGATTCCATTTCAGAACTCTCCTTCTGAGAGCTTGATGCACATAAGTCTTGCCAGGAGGGACACTGCAGAATTGAGGTGGCCACAGTAACCAGACACTCGGGAGGTATAATGTAGTGAGAATCGTTACGCATGAGAGAGCATTGCCTTTTATGTTCTTCTCTGCTAGATGGAAATGGATGACAAAGTTGAACCTGGAGTAGAAGAGCAACCACCTGGCTTGATGAGGTGGTAGCGTGTCAGTCTGTTTCTCAGAGAACACATCTGCAAAGTCCTGGTAATGGGCTTGGAGACCAGACAGTGGCTTGGAAGAGTTGGGTGGAGACGTAGTTTGGAGAGATCTTCAGACAGCGGTCAAAGCAATTTGGTTGACAACACAAAATCTCCCCTGTCTTCCAGTCAAGGTTGGGGGCATGGAGCTGCAGCCAATGAAGAACCAACAGGATAGCCGAGGAACAACGGGACAAGACATAGAAGGCAATCTTCTATGACTTCTAGGTGTAGAGCCCCCATCTGAAACTGGATGACTTCACTCAGGGACTCACTGGTGATTAAAGAGATAGTTAATGGTTTAACAAACCAGACCGGTGGGAGTTGGCATTTCTAGGCGAGGGATTCCACAATTAAATTGCCCGCAGAACCAGAGTCCAAGAAGGCAGTGGACAGGATCTGCTGTCTGGATAAAGCTGAGACCGAGAGTGGAAAAGACAATTGTGAAGAGAAAGCATACACACCGAGGTATGCCTCTTCTACCAAACCTAGGTGTGAGAGTTCCCCGGTTGCGGTGGAGGCTGAGGGAAGCTCAGGCGGAGGTTGTTGAAGCTGGCACAATAGAGGCACAGGTTCTGCTTCCAATGGTGAATTCTCTACTCAGGTATCAGATGCAGGTCCCGTCTGGAAAACATGTCTTTAAATGGATTGGAAAGGCTACAAGGGCAGCATTTTTATAAAGTGCATTCAAGGGCTTCCCACTTAATGATCTGGAGTGTGGGGTCAGATTCATGATCCTTTCTAGGGTGAGAATAGAACGTGTAATCTTTAGTATTTGGGGAGCGTTATGTATGAGATAATTGGAGAGCATTCAGCCTACTACAGGTTATTAGACAGTGTTCTGTCGGAGTGTAAAGGAGGGGATGAAGAGATAGCTTAAAGTCACCACCATAGGTAATGGATCCCTTTGCAAAAGATGTGAGTGAAATGAGGAAGGGGACTTGATGGGTGTGTGGGGCTTAAATGTTAGCGATTGTATTAGTTTGGCCCACAATCTCACAAACAAGAAAAAAAAACAGCGTGCCAAAGGATCTACTTTAGTTTGTAGAATTTTATGTGGAAGAGATTGGTGAATTGCAGTTGATACACCTTTAGTTCTACCTTCTTGGTTAGGGCATGGATCCATGTGGTAAAATATCTATTTTAAGATAAGTCAGGAACATGATCCATTTTAAAATTAGTTTCTTCTAATGATATCATGTGAGAGAATCTGTGACATATTTTTGGACATCTTTAATTACTTCCCAGTGGAATAGGGAGCCACTGAGGGGAAGGAGGAGGAAGAAGAAGAGAAGCTCGCATGACGAGCCCTAGGAATGAAGCAGAGAGCTAACATTACAACATGGTTATAAACAAATTTAAACCAAAATGGCTTACCAAAAACATGTGCCAGGGGACTATATGCAGCAGCATAATCTGCTGTCAAAGCCCTTGGGAGTAATTAACCCATCAGGCATCCTAGTGGGGTAAGCATGAGTAACCAGAGGGTTACAGCATATAACAAGTTTTTTTTCCAGCTTCATTACACATAGGTGTGATCCCCTATATCAAGTGAGGATAGACAGAGGTGGGGTGTAGTATAAAATGGATTTATAGGAGCTACTCAGGAAGTAGATATAGGTAATCTGTATAACTTCGACAGGGTTTCAAAAAAAAGCACAGAGAAAACCTACACAGTTAAATAACAAATGAGGTCTTCTTCTTCTTCTGATGTTGTGGCAATAGTTCCTCTTGTCTTGTCGACAGTGGCACTTGAGGTCGATGTGGCTTTGTTCTGAGGTTAGAGCTTGGATCAGGCATGTCTCTTATGAACTTCTCCCAATCAAAAGAAAAGCTCTGAAGAAGCTGGGTAAGTTATTCGGTTCTGTGAATGGTGAGGATCTTGTCTCCTGAGAAGACTCTTCATCTGTATTGAATATGGTTCTCCGCGAAAAGCTATGTTATAGGTTTCAGAAGGGTTCTTTGCTTGAGGGTAAATAATGACAGATCTGAAAAGAGTGAGCTCTTGGCCTCTTTGTATTCTTTTTTAAGTGCAGGCTTTGTACATGGTCTGTTCTTTTAGCTCGTAAAAATTGATGAGGCATATAATATCGTGGGGGGGGGGGGGGGGGCTGGCTCTGTCCCTTTTGGCTTTAGAGCTCTGTGTGCTCTATCTATTTTAATGTAAGTCTATAATGGTCTTTCAAGAAGCTTACTGAAGATAGCAGAGAGAACGTGCAGGTGGAAGCTCTCTTATTCTTATCTTGTTTCTATTTCTATTTTCAAAGTCATCGATTCGAGACATAAGTAGACGTTGGGACATAGATAACTTATTAGTCAGATGGTAGAGATCTTGAATCTTTGCACTGGAAGCTTCTTTAGACTTGGTCAGTTTGACAATATTAGCGCGTAGTAAAACAACATCTGACTTGACTGAGTCCAGTTTTTGCCTCCACATCAGGTTCAGATCTTTGCCTAAATTGTCTAAGTCACTTTTTGAAGGGAGGAATGCATGAAGCGCTTGTAGTTCTCGGTGGTCTAAAAGAGACGCTTCTGGCAAGGGTAAGTTGGGATGCAAAGGCTGTGACCCATGAGACTTTGTGACATTGCATTACTTAGCTTATTGAGGAAGCTGATGAAGAATATAGGGCTGAGTCTTCAGAGGAGGAATAGTATTAGCTTGTGGCATAATCCTGTTTAAGTTTGTTAGATGTTTTGAGTAATTTTCTTTTAGTGGGAGGGCGCTGGTTATCTTCTGAATCAGACGATGAGGACTTGTTTGAGAGGTTTGACCAGGGTTCTAAGGGCATCATCTTTACTGAATCTTCTGGGTCTGTTGGCTACAGCTGTCTTAGTTCCCCTATGCTTGTTGGGGTCTGGCTGAAATAGGCTGAGAGAAGTATCCGGGCTCTTGTCCTTTTAGGTTTAAATTAAATTTCCCCATTTCTGGTCACTTTACCCCTCTGAATGCTAAAGCTGGATCGGGAGCTCAGCCTAGATGGTCGCTGACACTCTTTTATACTATTTTATTCTTCATATACTGTACTATGGTCTCTATGAAGATGAGGTTAGGAGGTAAGGGAGGAGGGAGGTGGGATGGATATGCGATATGCTAGAGTGACAGGAGGGACAATGGAATACAGCACTTTAGTATCTACTTTGTAACAAAACTGTAAAATAGAGGGTTAGGGAGTTAAAAAGATCCATGTATAAGAATTTATATAACATACCACATTATGTTTCCATTTTATCATTGATGGTGTAACATTGAGCTGAGAATGTAAGGCATTAAACATTCCGACGCGTTTCTGTATATTAAGCATATCTGATCCAGATTTTCTGGTTAGCCAGTTTCTCAGTTCCAGTTGTGTCCCTCATTCTCCTTTCTCATTCAAAAAAAGATTTAAATCTTTGAGATTTTGGTAATTAATTTTTTTTATGTACTCTGCCAACTTTCAAAGAGAACTATGATTATAATATGATACCAAGAACATGTAACGAAAGTACAGTGAAAATTCTATCAGCCGACCACCCAATTTCGCACAAAAAAAATCTGTCTTTTATGGAGGTGGTCTTGTTTAAGAACAAAGTATAACTAATGCAAATTTAAGTGTTTAATTTATGCATGAGAATGCACAGCATACAGTTACACATAAATAATCAGGAAAGAGCTCACAGTAATGTTTTTCATCATGTGTTTAATGAGGCAGCATTCATTCAGTTAATAGTGCTCGATTATGAACTTTTTTTCCTACATCCCTACATATGGGATGTGTTGCCCAGCCCTAAAACTATGCTTACAACTAACTACAGTATAACATATGTACAGTATCAGCTCTGTACACCATATTACATCACTGGTATCATCTCTATACACCATTCAATTCCATCTCTGGTATCAGGAGCTCTCTGCACAATTCTATTCCATCAATGGTATCAGGATTTATACACCATTCTATTACAGTGCGTCACTGTCATCAGCTGCCAGTGGCAGAGAAGAGGGGGCAGAAATAATGACAGTGCTCTCCCCAGCCTTAATAAGCATCCAGGACACCCAAACCCTCTCTCCTGTTGCCTCTGTAAGCAGCCAGGGGACCCCTCCCCTCTCTCCCCACCCTCCCCTCTCTCCCTGTTGCCTCTGTAAGCAGCCATGGCACCCCTCCCCTCTCTCCTCAGCCTCCCCTCTCTCCCTGTTGTCTTTGTAAGCATCCAGGATACCCCTTCCCTCTCTACCTGTCAGCCTCTCTTCTCTCCCCTCCCTCCCCTCTCTCACTGTCCTCCCCCTCTCTCCCCCGAGACCTGAGGCCTCCGTTTTCCATGGCTAACATCAGAACTCTGCAATCACATTGCAGAGCCCCATTGATGAACACATGGAGAATTCTCCCTCTGTTTGAGGAGAATTCTCTTTCTGTAGGCCTATAGATACTTCGGTTGTGCTGACCGCAGCATTTATAGAGTTAACTGTTAGCACCAGAGGCTCCAGTGCTGACAGTTGCGGCAGGCCATGGCTATAACCTACCTGCCAGGGCTCCAGCAGCGTCCTCCTCGCTCTCTGCTCTAGAGGCCTTGGAGACCGGAGCCGAGTGACGTCACAGAGACCCAACGGGGTCCCTGGCAACTGAGGATGCCCCGAGTCTCATGTCACTCACAGACAGCCGTGCAGCTCAGCTGCACTGCACTCAGGCTGAGTGGCAGATCGCTCTGCCACTCGGCCTGCATTGCCTCAGCTGAAGTGTGGCTGGATTCAGGAGGCCGGACCAATGAGCTTTTGGTCTGGGCTCCTGATCCAGTATAAAGTGTGGTTTAAGCCAGCATCTCATTGCTGGCTATTAGTTCATACTAGTCCCAGCTCCCCTGTTCCTTTTCCAGCGTTCCCTGTCCTAACCCTTGCTATTGCTCTGCCCGTGTTCTGACCTCTTGCTTGACCTCCGACTATCCGCTCTCTTTCCGATTTTGTACCGCAATGTCCATTTGGTTTGGACTTGGCTAGCTGACTTCCCTCCTTTGTGTTTGTTTGTCTGTGCACAGTTTGTGTGTTCACCTACTCAGCCTAGGGACCAACTCTGTGGTTGTCCGAGGCCGTTTAGGGCCGTCCGTGGAAATAGGCAGGGACATTGGTTAGGACAAGTTTCAGGGTTCACTGTCTTGTCCTTGTCTCCCCAGTCTGACAATGGGGGTGAGAGCCTGTTGTGCCTGTTGCTGTCTAAAAAATTGTGGGCAAGAGCCTGTTGTGATGCTCTAAAAAAATTGTAGACCAGAGCCTGTTGTGACCCTCTAAAAATTTTTGGGCGAGAGCCTGTTATGACCTTCTAAACAATTGTGGGCTTGAGCCTTTTTTGACCCCCTAAAAAGTTGTGGGTGTGAGCCTGTTGTGACACTCTAAAGAATTGTGAGGGAGAGCTTGTTGTGGGTGAACAACAACAAAAAGAAAATAGGTTTTCTTTGGGACTTTTATTAAAATAATGCCACACTGCCACATTAGAAGACCTGTGGGACCATGTGCTATGGCCTGTCTTCTCCCTCAAGCCATACTACTGCCTCTTGCAGCTGGTAGAGATGAGCGAACCCGCCGGATTTATGGTTCGTATGAACCAGTACTCTCATCGTCTGATTCCCGCTGTCTGCAGGCTCCGTGCAGCAGGTGGATACAGCCGGAGGACCGCCTGGAAAACTGGGATACAGCCTATGGGATAGGCTGTTTCCCAGTTTTACAGGCGGTCCTTAGGCTGTATCCACCACTGCACGGAGCCTGCAGACAGCGGGAATCAGACGCCGAGAGTTATGGTTCATACGAACCAGAAATCCGTCGGGTTCGCTCATCTCTAGTAGCTGGTGCTGCAGATCCCTCTCTCTCTCTAAAACACTGGGTCAGTGGGCTCACCAGTTGGACCATTTGCATCCACCTTCTCCTCACTACCCTGAGGTATGGGAGGCTCAACACTTGGGATATCTGTGGACACAATCTCTTCCAGTGCTTCCTGAACTGTTATTTCATAGTGCGTGGTGGCAAACTTGCTGCAATATCCACCATCTATGTCAACACCTGGTTACACTGCATTGTATTCAGTAGTGATATAAGGAATGCCCCTGCTAACAGGGAGCAGTGGACATTGATCCTGCAAAGGCTGTGGTGTTGTAGACTGTTGCACTATGTAGACTATAGCTCTATTGCACTATGACACAACTATAAATGTGGCACTCACTTGAGCTTCATCAAAAATAGCTTTCTACCATCATATGACAGTTACTTTTAGAGTATGTTACTCTCACCTTGTACTTATATTCAAGTATATTTGCAATATTGTGTTTTCCATTTCTAATAAAAATTAAGTCCATATTATGGAGAGCTTTTGCCATCATCTTGACTGCAATGTATACTTGGACAGGAATTGTGTCTAATGGATAAAAAAAATGCTTGGTAAACAGTTTCTCTCCTCGACAGTTATGAAATGGAAGTGGATATGTCTTTGAAAAAAGGAAGTTTTTTATTTTATTTTTTGTGAAGCAATGAAATGCTATCATCCAAAGCTCTTCTAGTAACGGGTCAGAAGGTCGATTGGATAACTGTACCTTGGAAAAATACTGCTTTATTTCTGGAATATAGTATATTGGGTTTGTAAACACTAAACTGCAGTTAGCAGGAGAACCCTCCCTGGTGCGTATAAGCTCATTTGGAAAGGACCAGGATTTCAGGAGTATAAGAGTCTTGTTGCTTAGGACAGGAGCTGCATGTAATAGAAACTTGATAGAAGTCATACTGTATGAGCCGCAGATAATAATAATATTAGTAGAAGAACTCAGAAGGTCCAAAGGAATAATATGTCTATATTTTGTTACAGATATCCGAACCTTGAATTCCAGACAGATTTGATGAGCTGTGAATAGTTTCCTTAGTTCTTGTAGCTCTCGTTGTCCAGTGTCATCATCTGATGTGATGATCCCGACCCAGCTCCATTGGAATCTTTCCAGTAACATTATCAATGCTTCATAGTATATTTTGTCATCCGGGACTGTCTGATAGAAGTTTGGGTAAAGAGTTTTATCTCGTAGGAGAGAATCTGCGGCTCCATAACTGATCTAGGATAGACAGAAGGGATTCCAAAAAAGTGAAAATAAACATAATTGCACAAACTTACTGTATAGGTTCAAAGAAATTAGTGTCTACAGTGAGAGCTTGCTCAGCCAATCACTGACTGAAGCGGGACAGCACTGCAGCTAGGGATTGGCTGATCAGACTGTCACTGCCAAGACAAGTCCATCTCAGAAGTTACCATGAGACCATTTAGCGGGGGGAACCCAACAGTGTTTGGATCATATGTTCCTTTAATATTGTGATATTAAGCCAATCTGATACTGTCTATTTCTTAAACCTAATTCTTTTGGCCCATGAACCACACCAGGTTTTGACAGGAATGGATTTCTTGGAATGGATTTAGAAAATATGGTGACTGCATCTGAGGATTGTGCTCTGAATGCTCAGTTATAGCACTGAGCAAAACCCTCAATAATTGCCCAATGAAATGGAAAAATCTGGAAGTTGTTATAATTGCCCCATGTCATGGCAGGAGTAGTTGATCCAACTGAACCGCTGCTCACGACAGCGTAAGCCACACCAAGGAGCACAGTCTAAGGGGCCGCTGGTCTCCACCAGTGCCTATCGCAAGGTGGGTTGGCAGCAGGCAAGGTACAAGTAGGCAGGAAGGCTAGCAGGAACACAGCAGGACTCACGGCTGGAAGCAGGACAGCAGTCGAGGGCTGAAATCACAGGCAGTAGGAACCACAAGCAGCAGACACTGTACAGAAACCACGGTGCAGGGATCACGGGCAGAAATAACGGGCAGTGGGGACCATACTCTATGGAAAGCATGCAGAGGCTCCAACACTAGGGTCAGGAATTTATAGGGAATTGTTAGTGTACATAACCAATTAGGGACATACTGTCCCTTTAAATTCACAGCAGCAAGTGCACGCCCTAGGAGGTGGGGATGTGCACCGGCTGAGGGAGCAGGAGACTGGAGGTGGGACACATAAGGTGCCTGGGGGGCCAAAAGATGTAATAAAGAACAATAGGAAGGTGGTTAGCCATATATGCATAGAAACAACTGATATATAAAACAAATATAAACATACACAAAAAAGTGTATAATTAACCCCTTAAGGACAGAGCCTGAAATGGCCTTAAGGACAGAGACAAATTTTATGAATATGACTAGTGTCACTTTATTCATTAACCCCTTAACGACAAAGGGCGTATAAGTACGCCCTATTGCCGGTAAGGGCATTCAGAGCGGGGCCGCACGGCAACCCCGCTCTGAACCGCGGCGGTCCCGGGTGCCGCTTGTAGCCCGGGACCGTAGGTATTAGCGGGCACGGTCCAATCGCCGTGCCCGCTAATACAGTAATCAGATGCAGCTGTCAAACATGACAGCTGCATCCGATTACCGGATCCAGCGTCTCCCTGGTGTCTAGTGGCGGAGATTGCTCCTCCGGGATGTTATCCCGGAGGAGCGATCTCCGTTTCTGAAGCTGGCCGGGGACCGCTCCAAGATGGCGCCGTCCTCGGCTCGGCACTCGTTTACTTCCGGCTGCAGCAGCCGAAAGCAAACGAGTGCCGATCTCATGGATCTCTGCAGCATATCTGTGCTGCAGAGATCTCAATGAGAGATCAAAGTGTATATACTAGAAGTCCCCCAGGGGGGCTTCTAGTATATGTGTAAAAAAAAAATATATAGTGTTGTTTGCAATAAAAAGCCCCCTCCCCTAATAAAAGTCTGAATCACCCCCCTTTTCCCAGGTTATAAATGAAAGTAAACAAATAAATAAATAAACAAACATGTTTGCTATCGCCACGTGCGTAATAGCCTGAACTATTAATTAATCACATTCCTGATCTCGTACGGTAAACGGCGTAAGCGCCAAAAAATCCCAAAGTGCAAAATTGCGCATTTTTGGTCGCATCAAATCCAGAAAAGTTGTAATAAAAAGCGATCAAAAAGTCGTATATACGCAATCAAGGTACCGATAGAAAGAACACATCATGGCGCAAAAAATGACACCTGACACAGCCCCATAGGCCAAAGGATAAAAGTGATATTAGCCTGGGAATGGAGCGGTTTTAAGTGACGTATATTTGTTGACAATGGTTTGAATTTTTTACAGGCCATCCAATACAATATAAGTTATACATGTTATATATCGTTTTAATCGTAACGACTTGAGAAATATGCATAACAAGTCAATTTTACCCCAGGGCGAATGGCGTAAAAACACATTTCCCCCAAATAAACAAAATGCGTTGTTTTTTTCAATTTCAACACACTTTGGATTTTTTTCTGGTTTTGCAGTGTACTTTATGCAAAAATTCAGCCTGTCATTGCAAAGTACAATTAGTGACGCAAAAAATAAGGGCTCAGGTGGGTTTCTATGTGGAAAAATGCAAGTGCTATGGCCTTTGATGCACAAGGAGGAAAAAACAAAAACGCAAAAATCGAAATTAGCTCTGCCCTTAAGGGGTTAATAACTTCGGGATGCTTTAACCTATCCGGACGATTCTGAGATTGTTTTCTCGTGATATATTATACTTTACATTTCTGGTAAAATGGAGTCGATACTCATAACGAATCTTTATGAAAAACACCAAAATAACGTGAAAAATTGTGAAAAAATGCAATTTTCCAACTTTGAAACCTTTCTGCTTATACAGAAAATGGTTATGCCACATAAATTATATATTAAATAGCATTAGCAACATGTCTACTTTATGTTGGTAGCTTTTATTAAACTATATTTCATTTTTTTTAGACAATAGGAAGCTTAAAACATTAGCAGCAATTTTCCAAATTTTCAGTAAAATTTCAAAATCAGATATTTTTTAGGGACCTTTTCAGGTTCAAAGTGTATTTGAGGGGCCTGTATGTTAGAAAGCCCCACAAAGCACCTCATTTCAGAAACTGCACCCCCCAAACTCTGCAAAAGCACATCCAGAAAGTTTTTTAACCCTTTAGGGGAGTCACAGAAATAAAAGCGAAGTGTGTAAGAAATTTGAAATTTTTTATTTTCTGTGCAGAGATTTTATTGTAATCCAATATCTTTTATAATGATAAACCTATTAGCAGAGAAATGCACCCTAATATTGATTGCTCCGTTTCTGCAGTTTATAGAAATACCCCAAATGTGGCCCAATTGCGCTATTTGATGCAACCACAAGCCTCAGATATAAAAGAGCGCCTAGTGAATTTCAACGCCTCCGTTATATTTGGTCATTTTTGACCGTACCACTTCAGGTTGGCAGAGGCTCTGGGGTTCCAAAACCTAAAAAACACCCCTAAAGGGACGCCATTTAGAAAACTGCACCCCTCAAGGAATGTAACAAGGGGTGCAGTGAGCAATTGGACCCCACAGGTGCTTCGCAGATTTTCAGAACAATGTGGTGTAAAAAAGGAAAAATTCTATTTTTTACACTAAAACGTTGTTCTAGCCTTCAATTTTTCATTTTCTTAAAGGGATAAGAGGAAAAGAAAGACACAAAATGTGTAGCGCAGTTTCTCCCGAGTACGGAAATACCCCACATGTGGACATAAAGTGATAAGCGGGCGCAGGACGAGCCTCCAAAGGGAAGGAGCGCCAATTGGCCTTTGCAAGCTGGATTTTACTTGAATGGATTTCAAGGGTCATGTCGCATTTACAGAGCCCTAGTGCTGCCAAAACACTGGAAACCCCCCCACAAGTGACCGCATTCTGGAAACTACACCCCTCAAGGAATCTAACAAGGGGTTCAGTAAGCATATGGACCCCACTGGTGACAGGCACAAATGTGGAACAATGTGACGTGAAAGGGAAAATTTTCATTTTTTCACTGTCACGGCACAAATGTGGCCGTCATCAAGGGGTCCATATCCTCACTGCACCCCTTGTTAGATTCCTTGAGGGGTGTAGTTTCCAAAATGGGGTCACTTGTGGGGGGTTTCCAGTGTTTTGGCAGCACGAGGGCTCTGTAAATGCGACATGGCGTTCATCATCCATTCTGGCCACATCCAGCCTCCAAAATCCAAATGGCGCTTCTTCCCTTCGGAGGCTTGCCCTGCGCCCACATGGCGCTTTATGTCCACATGTGGGGTATTTATGGACTCAGGGGGAATTGCTCTACACATTTTGTGTGTTTTTTTCTCTTTTAACCTCTTGTGAAAATGAAAACTTTAAGGCTAAACCAACATTATAGTGTAAAAAATGTAATATTTCATTTTCACGCCATATTGTTCCACATTTGTGCCCGTCACCAGTGGGGTCCATATGCTCACTACACCCCTTATTACATTCCCTGAGGGGTTTAGTTTCCATAATGGGGTCACTTGTGGGGGGTTCAAATGTCTTGGCAACACAGGGGCCTTTTAAATGCAGCATGGCCCCTCAAAATCCATTCCAGCCAAATCCAGCCTCAAAAAACCAAATGGCGCTCCTTCCCTTTGGAGGCTTACCCTGCACCCGCATGGCGCTTTATGTCCACATGTCGGGTATTTTCGTACTTAGGGGAAATTGCTCTACACATTTAGTGTGTTTTTATATTTTAACCCTTTGTGAAAATGAAAAAATCAAGACAAGATCAATGATTTAGTGTGAAAATTAAACATTTTTTACACTAAATGTTGGACTAGCCTTGATTTTTTTCCTTTTCCACAAGGGGTTAAAAAGAGAGTGAACATAAAACGTGTAGGGTAATTTCCCCTGAGTACGAAAATACCCCAAATGTGGATATAATGTGCCATACGGGCACAGGGCAAGCCACCAAAGGGACAGAGCGCCATTTAGAGGCTGGAATGGAGGATGGAGGCCATATCGCAATTAAAAAGCTCCTGTGCTGCCAGGACAGTAGAAACCCCCTACAAATGACCCCATTCTGGAAACTACACCCCATAACGAATCCAACAAGGGGTACAGTGAGCATATGGACCCCACTGGTGACGGGCACATAAGTGGAACATGTGCTGTGAAAATAAAAAATGCATTTTTTCATTTTCACGGCCCAAATGTGGCCGTCACCAGGGGGCCATATCCCCACTGCCCCCCTCGTTAGATTCCTTATGGGTGTAGTTTCCAGAATGGTGTCACTTTTGGGGGGTTTCTACTGTCCTGGCAGCACAGAGGCTTTGTAATTGCATCATGGCAAGCCTCTAATGGGAATGGCGGCCATACCTATTTAGCTGGGGAAAAGGGACAATTCTAATTTATTTGGGGGTATTAGGCCAATTATTAGTTTTTAAGTTAGTTGAAAATGACAGGTAGCCATCAAATTCAACCTGTGTTGATCCAGAGGAAGGCAAAAAACCCTTGTGAGGCAGACGACAGTAGCCTCATCACTGGGAAAAAATTCCTTCCCGACTCCATAATGGCAATCAGAATAATCCCCGCATCAACGTGACCCCTGAAATAGGAATATGGGACAGAATTTAGAAAATATAGAACTCCAATGACGTGTGGTATGCCTTGAAGCGATCCAGTATGCAGAGGCCGGGGTGATCAGGACAGGCGTCACACTGGAAAATGGTGTCCTTCCTGATCCCCCTGTTACGCCACACTCTGCACTTCTTCTGGGGTCTCCTGTTTTCCAGTGTGGAGGGCATCACCTGGAAAATGTTGCCCTGGTGCCATACGGAGTCCTTCATATCCAGAAGCGCTGGGTCCGCTCCATGGCTGCTAAATATTAGGGCTCTATTACTACTTCTGATATTTTCGGATCGTGCCACAAGCTACAGTAGGGGGAAGGGGCATCTTGGGGCATTTGGGGGCTGGATTCAGGTGTACCTTCCTTCATACACTCACAGGGTACGTGCACACTGTGAAATGGCGAAGGATAACCCTTTGTTCATTCCGCAGCTGGCACCCGCCGGCGGACTGATGGAGGCGCGCGTCTCCTCTCGTGTCACACTCCATAGAATGGAGTCTATGACACGGGTGGAGACGCGCGCCTCCATCAGTCCGCCGGCGGGTGCCAGCTGCGAAATGCACAAAGGGTTATCCTTTGCCATTCCGCAGTGTGCACGTACCCTAAGGCTGGGTTCACACTACGTATATTTGAGGCTGTATGTTTGAGGCTGTATAGCAACCAAAACCAGGAGTGGATTAAAAACACAGAAAGGCTATGTTCACATAATGTTGTAATTGAGTGGATGGCCGTCATTTAATGGCAAATATGTGCTGTTATTTTAAAACAACGGCTGTTATATTGAAATAATGGAAGTTATTTACCGTTATATGGCGGCCATCCACTTAATTTCAACATTGTGTGAACAGATCCTTTCTGGGTTTTCAATCCACTCCTGGTTTTGGTTGCTATGAGGACCTGACATGAGGACCAAATACAGCCTGAAATATACATAGTGTGAACCCAGCCTAAATCTGTAAGAGTACCCTGAGGTACTCTCACAGAGTTTGTAGAATTTCACGCCATAAAGTCATCTCTTATTGAGACGGTACTGGCGGAAAAGACGTGTCTGGGGGGCAGCTTACGCTATGCTACCCCCCAGACACGTCACTGGATGATGTGGATGATGAGGATGATGAGGATGAATGGAGGAAAGAAGAATCCCCCCCATTCATCCTCACTGGCTGTTTCGGTGTCGGAGGCAATAATAACGTATGCCTCTGACGCCGAAAACACCCTGGGGGCCATCTTTATACCGGGATTAGTATATGGGGTATGTAAATGTGTAGTGTTGTAGTGTAAAACTTTATTCCATGTAGTGTGGTGTAGTGTAGTGTTTTTTACGTGTTTTTTTGACAGTAAGAAAAAATATCCCTACGCCAAGAAAGGAGCTGCTGATAAATGCCGCACTTATGTGCGGCACTTATCAGCAGAGAGTGGCGGTAGGATGTAGGGGGGAAAAATGCCCCTACGCCAAAAAGGAGGAGTTGCTGATCAGCGGCGTACTTACGTGCGATGCTGATCAGCACTCAGCGGCGTTAGGGCGCAAAAAAAGAAAAAAAAATTGGGGAAAAAAAAATCTTTTTAATCCAAAGCAACTGATCAGTGAATGATATTCACTGATCAGCCGCTAGGGGGCAGTAGAGCGATGCTGCCACAGATTGCCGAGGCCCGCCGAACCCGAGGACCCGAGCGTTTCCGAAGATTTCCGACGCTGGACGACCGAACCCGGAGGTGACGCGAAGAAGACGCGAGGACGGCGCGGACCGCAGATCTTCGCTCTGGATGCCCAGATCAGGTGAGTATGGTACACCTGCTCCACACACACCTGTTCTGCACCCCTCAGCTACCTAGGTACTGGCCGGCCTATCACGGCGATCGTGGGGGTGGCATTGGCGCCATCTTTTCCACGGACACTAATGGCGATTGGTGCTATCTCGGACAGCACCAATCGCCATTGCTTTCCGGGTCACCGGGTCACCGATGACCCGGAAAGCTGTTTTCAGCTGCTATATGCTGATCTGTATTAATCAGCATATAGCAGCGTTCGTCGGCACGGGAGGGGTTAATCACCCCCCGTGCCGACGAGCAGAGATGGCCTGCTATACATTATAACAGGCCATCTTCCCCAACCGCTGTGTGTGAACACACAGCGATCGGGGAAACATCGGGCATAAGTATACGCCGGTTTGCGTTAAAGCCCACCATGCGGGGGCGTATACTTGCGCCCGATGTCGTTAAGGGGTTAATAACAAAAATGGCTTGAGTAACAAATTAAACTCATTTCTGGAGAATGTTATAAACAATTACCTGTGTATATCCATATAAGCTCAACAGCTGGGCCATAGGGAGAGTAGTGACAGAACGTAAATCTCCAATAAACCCGACCACCGCATCCTTCTCCATACAGGAATAGTTTGGAGCTGTTACTGTGTGTCCAGACATTATCTGCAGAACATCTTTTATTACTTTGTTCTCATTTCCACAGGAGTCATATATGTGATATCCCAGAGTGATGTTGGGTAAAGTATCTATACACTTGTTAATGAATTCAATTGCAAACTGAAAAGCCAATATATGTGTATATTCTCTGTAGTGAATGCTATAGAAAATATTTGAAAATGAAGCAGTTATGTTTTTTTTTCTTTTCTTCAATCATTATTAAGAACTTGTAAGCCTTAAAGAGACATTTCTATCATAAATACCTATGATATATCCACAATATATTAATAATAAATAAAAAAAAAAGGCTTATAAATTAAGGTACCACCTCTATGATGGAAATATCTTATGTTGTGAAATTTTCTAGTTAGTGTATTCATTTACATTTTTTGCATTGAGATGTGTGAACTGAACCTTTTTAACCCAATGGTTCGTTAATGAACCTCATTTTTTTGCAGTGTACGAAGGAAACATAAAAAACAACAACAATATTTTTGTTTCCTTCTTGCTTTTGTAAATAATAAATAGGAAAATTGGAACGAAAATATGCTGTTAGCACTGGGTGGTGACAAGGGCAGTAAGACAGATGCACACAGACAGTGACCCGTAGCTGTTCCCACCCATTGTCCCTGCCTACTTGCCACGGACAGCACTAGGTGACTGCGGACAACCACGAAGGCGGTCCCTGCACTGTAACAGGTGAAAATACAAAACAAGGACAGACAAACAAACACAATAATTCCGGGTCAACAGTCCAGGTCAGCAATGGCAGGCAGCAAAGGTACAAAATCGTCAGGAAAAGGTAGGGTCAAGTAAACAAGCAGAAAGGTCAGGGCAGGCGGCAAAACTGAAAAGCCAGAAAACAAGCAAAGGGTCAGAAAATAAGAAAAAGGTTAGAGAACTACAGGTCACAGCAAGCTAGCCTAGCAAAGAACACTAGTAGCGATCGTCTGTCTACTGGACTTACTCACTATTTATGCAGGATCAGGGACTAAGTCCAGCAGCTGATTGGACAGGCCCCTGATCCTCCACACAGCTAACCTGCACAGCAGCAGGTTAACCCTCAAGCTGCCAAGGCATAACAAGATCAGTGGGGCTGAACAAACCTAAAATAAACCTGTGTTCAGACAGTGTTCTGAAACTGCACCAACTCAGTGTCTTCTCGGCCACACAGCCCGAACCAAGGAGCGCCAGCCCACAGTCCTGACATATGCTGTATTTTCATTCCAATTTTGCTATTTTACGTTAACAAAAGCAAAAAGGAAACAAAAATATTGTTTTTTTTTATGGTTCTTCCGAACACTGCAAAAAATTCGGAAAATATGCTATATTGAATAGAGGGGGAGGAGCATGAGGCAAAGTTAAGTTCGAGTTGAACATCTCGATTTTCTCAGTCCGAACCGAACATTTTACTGTTCGTTCAAGTTAGCGTTCGAGTTAGTGTTCGAGCGCCATTTTTGCCAGCCAATCAGTGCAGAGCAGAAACGTCATTGCTGAGGTGTAGGGGTCTCATTGGCTGCTAAAATCACATGACCATGTCCCATAAAAGTCACTGTGCCGCGTTCTGGGTGCCATATTCTCCTCATTCAGCGTGCTGTGTGGATGGCAATCACAGTGCAGCATCGTCTGCCTTTATGCTGCCATTTCCATTAGTCACTCTGCTGCGTTCTTTGCGCCATTTTCTCCTCACTCACTCACTCACTCAGTGTGCTGTACAGATACACTATGACCCCAGTGTATAATCTGACTGCATACAGCCATTTTGAGTAGTCCCCATGCATCTTTCTGGACGCCATTGTCTCCTCACTCACTTTTTTCACAGATAGGCATTGAGATTAGTGATATTACAGAGATAGGCAGTGAGATTAGTGATATTACAGAGATAGGCAGTGAGATTAGTGATATTACAGAGATAGGCAGTGAGATTAGAGAGATTAATGGGGTGTTTATCATGTTTACACTAGCATATTTGCAACAAGCATTTTCCTGTCCACAGACAACATTGCAGCCACACCAATAATTATCTTTGGGATTGAAGGCTGCATATTGGATTTGCCAATTTATCCAGTACATAGTGCCTAAAAGTGTATTTTGGTCTGCTCACATCTTTTATACATTTACTAAACGTACATCTAATTTGTGTACGTGCATTTGTTTAGTGGTTACAGCTATATTCCTATAAGCTGAAAAAGGTCCTCTCTCCGTCAGGAGAAATACGAAATTTTAGACCTCTGTTACACAGTTATTAAACTTACATCTCGTTTGTGTATGTGCATTTGTTTAGTTATTACAGGTCTATTCCTATAAGCTCAACTGTGAACTGTGCATTATTAGAACCCTCCACACCTACAGCCTTTGGGCCATCTTTGCTTCCAGCTCTAACAATACGTATGGGCCTGGTGTTCGTCATGCGTATTGCGCCATACATACTCACAAGCGAGCGCGTAATATATATGCACCACCTAATACATACGCAAGTACGGCTAGACCAAAAGGTACACTTCTACTTTATGTTCATGTACCCAGGCATGCTTCTCCTGGTGTCCCATATGCATTTCAGAGCTGTTGGCATAATTTCATTGTGCCCTGGGTGACCTCCTAGTGGTCGAATATTAATTTCCAGGTCCCAAGTATTTTTCTCCCATAGACTATAATAGGATTCCATATTCTTTCGAATATCTGGAGCTATTCTATTTGAATTATCAAATATTTCACTTTTCGCCCATCTCTTTCATTCTTAAAGCCAAATTTCAGGCTATAAGTTGGATGATAATTACAGTTTCTCCTACAACATATAGGTGTTAAAATTAACCTAAACCTCTTCCCATTGACTTTAATAGGGTTCGAGTTTGAGTCGAACCTCTAACCGAACACCACTACTGTTCGAGGTTCGACATTTTACTGTTCGCTTATCACTAATCTTAGAGGAGACTAGATGAAAGTTTAGCGCTGAGTGGGCGGTGAGAGCAGCCCTCAGCTCATGTGTGTATACTATAGTGCAATAAAGCTCAGGGAAAAAGGCGGATCATCATCTGGTGCTCCTGGGGCAGTGCTGCGTAGAAGAGCGTGCCGTTAAGGAAAGCTGTGTTCCGGCTTGTGAGAGGAGCTGGTGAGAGCGACCTTCCTTAGCGCTGCAGGCAGGAGTCCTGGTGGCGTCCAGAAAGGAGAGGAGTGGTGGTGCCATTGAACAGTGACAGTAAGGAACCGAGGAAGTGCCCTGTGACTGGGTGAGGGTGCCAGTGAGAGGTGTGCCCCAGCTCAGACCCAGGAGGCATTGATTGAAAGAGGGCAGAATATTCTGAGGCATGACACGGCGCAAGGAGTGCAGCAACAATCTGGGCCCATCGGCGGGAAGACCACCGGTGACAGAGCATATAAGAAGGTAACAGGCTTTGCATATGAGAGTGGAGATCAGGTGTTGTACAAGTGTGGAAATAAGCTTTATATAAACCCTGTTGTCCCATGTGTAGCTGATGGTGATTGATTAGACATATCTCAAATACTAACTAAACTGCACTAACTTTTATATTCTTAGCATACTGGTAACTTTTGGCCACAACTAGTGATGAGCGAGTACTAAAATGCTCGAGTGCTCGTTACGAGATGAATATTTCCCGATACTGGGGCGCTCGTTTCGATTAACAAACCCAATTGAAGTCAATGGGAAACTCGAGGGAAGGTCGTGTGAAAAACTGTCAACCTCAGAAAATGATGGAAACACCATGGAAATGGACAGGAAACAGCAGAAGCAGCATGTATGCATGCCTCTGAGGCTGCCTAATTGCACCATTATGCCAAATTCTGGGCAACAGCCTGGTTAAAACAGAGGTAGCATATGAACCACCCCAAAATTTAGCCTGACACAGCATGGCAGTAAGGACTCAGTGAACAAGGAAGATAAGGCAGGCGTTGAACCTCAGAAAAATTAGGCCTGACACAGCATGGCAGTGAGGACACAGAGAACCATTAAAAGTGAGTGAGGTAGCAAGTGAGCCTCCCAAAACTTAGCCTGACACAGCATGGCGGTGAGAACACAGGGAACTATTAAAACAGAGGTAGCATATAAACCACCACAACATTAGCCTGACACAGTATGGCGGTGAGGACAGAGTGACCAAGTTAGAAGCGGTAGCAGGTGATCCTCCCAAAAATTATGCCAGACACAGCATGGCAGTGAGGACACAGAGAACCATTAAAAGTGAGTGAGATAGCCAATGATCCTCCGAAAAATTATACCAGACACATAATTGCAGTGAGGACACAGAGAACCATAAAAAGTGAGTGAGGTAGCAAGTGAGCCTCCCAAAACTTAGCCTGACACAGCATGGTGGTGATGACAGAGTGACCCAGGTAGAATCGGTAGCAGGTAAGCCTCCCAAAAATGATGCCAGACACAGCATGGCGGAAGAAGAAGTGACTGTTGGCTGAGAATTGAAGGAGGAGGATGAAGAGGAGGAGGAGAGGAGATACCAAGAATCTTCATGTTGAGCTGCTTTCCCTGGGTGGACAGTTGAATTCAGGGGAAATGCAGGCTTTGTTAATTTTTATAAACGTCAGTCTGTCAGCGCTGTCAGTTGATAGGCGGGTGCGCTTATCAGTGATGATGACACCAGCTGCACTGAAGACCCGCTCTGACAACACGATAGCAGCAGGGCAGCCCAGCACCTCCAAGGCGTAAAGCGCCAGTTTGGGCCACGTATCCAGCTTTGCAACCCAATAGTTGTTTGTAGCAGAGTGATCGGGAAGGACGTTGGTATGGTCAGAAAGGTATTCCCTCACCATCTTTCTGAAGGTCTCCCTCCTACTCTGTCTAGACTGGGGACGGTTGACATAGTCTTGCTGGGGTGCCATGAAACTGTCAAAGGCCTTGGAGAATGGTCCCCTGCCCCTTGACAAGCTGCCTTCTCCACCCCTCCTCTACCCTGCTTTTTGGCCCACAGAACTACATCCTCTGGCGCTAGTGGTGTCAGATGGGAAGTAAATTTTCAGCTTCTGCACCAGGGCCTGTTGATATTGATTCACTCTCATACTGCGTTCCTTGGCATGAATGAGAGTGTAAAAGTTCTGTTTGTACCGAGGGTCGGGTCCAGGAGGGTGAACACCCAGTAATCGTTGTTGTCAAAAAAATTTTTAACCAGAGGGTCACGGGAAAGACAGCCTAGCATAAAGTCAGCCATGTGCGCCAGGGTCCCAACACGCAAGAATTCCCTCTCCTCAATAGGCTGACTCTCAATTTCCTCCTCCTCCTCCACCAATTCCTCCTTTTCAGGCCATACACGCTCAACAGCTAAGGATTGAGCATGTGTACCCTCTTCAGTCGCGACAGCAGTCTGCTCCTCTTCCTCCTCTTCCTACTCTTCTTCCTCCTCCTCTACTTTGTGCTGAGAAATTCATGTCAGGGTGGTCTGACTTCAGGCTGAGCAGAGAGGTTTGAAGCAGACACAGCAGCGGGATGGTGAGGCTGATGATAGCGGCATCGCTGCTGACCATCTGTGTTGACTCCTGACAGATAGCAGACATCCACTAAGCTGACTGACCTGACCACCGCTTCTGACCGAGGTTGACATCTGGCATTCCACAATGGCTCTGCGTTACTGGTAAACCCTGGCTATCATCTGGAAGGTGGAATTCCACCTCGTGGGCAAGTCGCAGAGCAGTCGGTGAGCTGACAGTTGCAAGCGCCTTTGCACTGCCTTAAGGGTGGCAGCATCCGTGGGGTAGGTCTTAAGGAACCGATGCACCACTTGGTTGAACACATGGGCCAGGCATGGTACATGTGTGAGGCTGCTGAGTTGCAGAGCCGCCACCAGGTTCCGCCCGTTGTCACACACAACCATGCCTGGTTTGAGATTCCGTGGCGCGAGCCAAAGATCTGTCTGTGCTCATGGACCGTGTGCCTCTTATCGCCTAAGCTCAGCAGTTTCAACACCGCCTGTTGGCGCTTACCCACCGCAGTGCTGATGCAGCTAGCCCTACGAAATGGAGGCAACGTGCTCATGGAGGGTAATAGAGAGTAGGAGGAAGAAGAGGAGAAGAAAGAGGTATACAAATCATGAGAGACCGCGACCGAGGTAGGCCCCGCAATCCTTGGTGTGGGCAGCACATGAGCGGAAGCAGAGTCAGACTCTGTCCCAGCCTCCACCAAGTTGACCCAATGTGCCATCAGGGAGATATAGTGCCCCTGCCCGCCAGCACTTGTCCACGTGCCTGTGGTTAGGTGGACCTTGTCACTGACCGCCATGAGGTTGCTAAAAGCCTCTGTCTCGGCCAGCCGATAGGGAAGCATCCCCAGGCTCAGCAGTTTGCCTATGTGCACATTTAAGGCTTGTGCATGCGGGTGAGTGGCAGTGTATTTGCGCTTCTGTTCAAGGGTCTGTTGGACACTTTGCTGGAGGGTGTGGAGTATAGTGGAGGTAAAGGGACATGTGACACAGGAGAAGGAGCAGGGGTGGGACTTGCAGTCACTAAACGGACTTGGTTCCACTGAGTGGGGTGTTTAGCACTCACATGCCTGCGCAGGCTGGTAGTGGTTAGGCTGGTAGTGGTGGCTCCCCTGCTGATCCTGGCGTGGCAATTGTTGCACACTATAGTCCGCCGGTCATCCACAGTTTCTTTAAAGAACCTCCAGACTTCTAATATTTAAAGATTCTATTACGACAGGGATTGTTCCACAGGCCTGGCGCATAGCTTATGTGGTACCAATATTCCAGAAAGGGTCAAAGAGTGATCCTGGAAACTACAGGCCCGTAAGTCTAATATCTATAGTAGGTAAAGTATTTGAGGGGTTTGTAAGAGATGCTATATAGTTTATCTTTATTCCTCCACCTTTTAACCCAGAAGTTTTGGAGTCTCTATTTACATTCTGTAAAGATAGGGGGCAGTGTCCGTTGTTGGTGATGGATGATTTTAACACTGTATTACATTAGCAGAGGGATAAATGTAGATTTCAACCGCTAGTAAGAACCCCGACTTGCTCCAAGCCTAAAAACTGGATGGACGAACTAGGTTTGAGAGATGTATGGAGGGAGATGAACCCGATGAGGAACGTTTTTCATGTTGGAACAAGTCAAACAACACAATGTCTAGAATTGATTTGGCACTAATGAATAACAGGATGGCTGAAAGATTAAACAAGATCGAGCATTTAGATAGTAGGTTGTCTGACCATGTTCAATGGTTGGTGGCGTTAAGCAGCATACAGTAGGTAGCAGAGGGGTTAGGATAGGTAGGATAAATGCACACTGGTTAAAGTTAATAGAAGGGAAATAAAAAGTAGGGAAATATGGGATTTGAACTGGGGCACATCGACACCCTTGATTGTGTGGGATACTATCAAAGCAGAGGTAACAGGTAAATATATGAGGATAATTAAGCACGCTATAAAAACTTTTAAGACACAAGAAAATCAATTAAGAGATAAAGTTAGAATCGCAGAAGAGGCACTAAAGGGGGGTTACACAGGAGTTGAAAGAAATATTGGAAAGAGAGCAGGCTCAGTTGGATGGATATTTATTGGCCAAGGCACAAAGTCAAATAGGATTTAGGCAGGCTAAGGCTTATGTAGGCTCACGAAGGCCCAATAAGGGATTGATATCAATAATCAAAAATCAGAGATCTCATAGTGACATAATGGCCATCAAAACGCTTGAAGGCAATGTTACAAATGTAAGTTCATAAATCGCCAAGCGATGTAGGGGTTATTTTAAAAGATTATATACCACAGAATATCTCCAGGATGATGAAGGATTAACCCCTTGCCTCCGCAGCTTGTTTTGGCCTTAATGCCCGGGGCCTATTTTTAAAATCTGACCTATCTCTTTTTATGTAGTGATGTTTTCCTGGCGGGACTTGGGCTGTCTCCACTGAGCAGCCAGACCGCAGCATTCTAATGACGACTGATTTCGCGCGGCGCTCGTTTAAAGGGCTCGCGTACCGGTACGGCATGGGTCCTTAAGTGACAGGATTCCATGCCGTACCGGTATGGCATGGGTCCTCAAGAGGTTAACCCCTTCTCGTCAGTAACATGTTTATATACGTTCCTACTGCCCATACCCCGTGCAGTAGGAATGTATATACTGTATATGTTTCTGTAACTTCCGGGGTTATTGATGAGAGCGGGAGCGCTGCAGGGATAGCGATCCCGCTCTCATCTGTGTCTGGGGCCGTAGGTAATGAAGCTGCGATCCCGCAGCCGACTCTCATTAACCCCTTTAACGCCGCGATCTACAGCGATCGGGGCGCTTAAACCCTTAAGGACAAAGCCAATTTTCATTTTTGCACTTCCATTTTTTTCCTCCTTGTGCTTAAAAGGCCATAGCACTTGCATTTTTTCACCTAGAAACCCACATGAGCCCTTATTTTTTGCCCCACTAATTGTACATTTTGCAATGACAGGCTGAAATTTTTCATAAAGTACACTGCAAAACACACACACAAAAAAAAAATTCAATATGTGGTGAAATTGTAAAGAAAAAAAAAAATAAAAAAAAAATCTTTTTTATTTATTTTTACGTTGTTCACCCTGGGGTAAAACTGACTTGTTATACATGTTCCTCAAGTCGTTACAATTACAACGATATGTAACATGTATAACTTTTATTTTATGTGATGGCTTGTAAAAAAATTCAAACCATTGTTAACAAATATATGTTCCTTAAAATCGCTCTATTCCCAGGCTTATAGCGCTTTTATCCTTTGGTCTATGGGGCTGTGTGAGGTGTAATTTTTTGCGCCATGATGTGTTCTTTTTTATCGGTACCTTGATTGCGCATATGCGATTTTTTGATCGCTTTTTATTACAATTTTTCTGGATTTGATGCGACCAAAAATGTGCAATTTCGCACTTTGGAATTTTTGGGTGTTTACCGTGCGAGATCAGGAATATGATAAATTAATATTTTGGACGATTACGCACACGGCGATACCAAACATGTTCATTTATTTATTTATTTATAACATGGGGAAAGGGGGGAGATTCAGTTTTTTATTAAGGGAGGGGGCTTTTTATTAATAATAACACTTTTTTTTTTTTAAACACATATACTAGAAGCCCCCCTGGGGGACCTCTAGTATATGCACACTGATCTCTCATTGAGATCTATGAATAGATCAATGAGATAAGCACTGGATTGCTTTCGGCTGCTGCAGCCGAAAGCAATCTAGTGCCAAGCCGGGATCAGCACCATTACGGCGCAAGTCAGATGCGGGGATCACTTCTCCGCGACCACGTCGCATTGGTGCAATCCCTCCCACTAGACACCAGGGAGTGGGACAGCAGGCATTTTAAATGCAGCTGTCAACTTTGAATCTTTTACAGTGTTAAAAGTGTTTAAAAAAAAGTGTAATAAAAGTTTTTAAAAGTATTAAAAATAAACCCTTATAAACCTCCTCCCAATAAAAGTTTAAAATACTCCCTTGCCCATTATAAAAAAATATAAATATAAATAAATAAATAAACATATTACATATCATAGCATGTGGAATTGTCTGATCTATTAAAATATAACATTATTGTTCCCGCACAGTGAACGGCGGAAACGAAAACAAAAAAAAACGCACCAGGATTGCTGATTTTATTAAATTATATATCATGAAAAATTCATAAAGAGCAATCAAAATTTTTCTGCTACACCAATATGATATTAATAAAAACAAGAGATCATGGCGCAACAAATGACACCCCAACCAGCCCTGTAGGTGGAAAAATAAAAGCGCTATGGCTCTTAGAAGGCGAGGAGGAGAATTGCATTAATTTGACCTGGACTTTTGTGCATCAAAGGGCTCTGTCTTGAAGGGGTTAATAAACACACCATAGCCCCTCCCCCAATAAAAATGTAAATGACCCAACTTTCCCATTTTATAAATAAAACATATAAAAAAAAATAAAAAAAATAAACATATTATGTGTTTGTAGCATGCGGAATTGTCCGATCTATTAAAACAAAACAATACTGTTCCCATATAGTGAACGGTGTAAATAAAAAGCATTAAAAAACACCAGGATTGATGGCTTTTTTTACATTTTATATATAAAAAGTGATCAATCCGATCTACACAAATTTGGTACTAATAAGAACTAGAGATCATGGCTCCCTACACAGCCCTGTAGGTGAAAAAATTAAATCGTTATAGGAGTCACAATAGGGGCCATCTTAAATCCAGCACACAGAGTGGAAAAATAGGGAGAAACCTTCCCAAATATTGGGCCTCTGAGCTGCATACATTGATTCTTGAACTAAAAGAAACTTTGCTGCATTTATATGAGAAAAATCTTCCTTAAAGTAAAAGGCCCACTACTACTCACAAAACAGTAGGGCTGGGAAATTGTTGACTTGGAGACTTAAATCCGAGAACCTTAAATCGAGAATAGCATTTTTAATACACCCAGTAACTAAAACTAAATTGTTTGCCCCTTAGGATATAGCCAATGGCTTCCAGGCATACAACTTCACAATCTGACTAAATCAACAGAAACCCATTTCAACCCAGATTGTACGTTACCATGCCAGATTGCCCGTATGCACCTCCAGATTGCCGCAACTACCTCTAGCTTACCCTCAACCACCCCAGATTACCTGTAACCACCCCTAACTACTTGAAACTACCTCCAGTTTACCTGATACCACACCAGATTACTCATAACCACCTCCATTTTACCTGTAACAATTCCAGATTCCCCGTAACCACCCCAGAATGCCATAGCCACTCCAGATTGCCCAAAATCAACCCAGATTACTTGTAACCAAGTTCATCTTACCCATAACCACCCTAGATGTCCTGAAACCACCCCAGATTACCTGAAACAATGCAAGATTACTCATATCCACTCCATTTTACCCATATCAACCCATATTACCTGTAACAACCTTAGATTATTTGTAACCACCCAAAATTGCCCGTAACCACCTCAGATTACCTGTAACCATGCCAGATTGCCCGTATTTACCTCCAGTTTACCTGTAACCACCCCAGATTACTCATAACCACCCCCATTTTACCGTAACTACCCCAATTTACCTGTTACTGCCCCAGATTGCTGTAACAGCCCCAGATTACCGGTACAACGGTACTCAGGAGAATCTGTGTTACAAATGTTGGTGTGATTTTCTCTCCTGCTTTCCATTTTTACTGCCTAATACTTTCTAATACCTGTGGAGAGAAAATTACTCAATACTACCTCTAGTTTACCCGTAACCTCCCCAAATTACCTGTAACCACCTCAGATTACTCATAACCACCTC
Organism: Dendropsophus ebraccatus; assembly: GCF_027789765.1. NCBI lineage: Eukaryota > Metazoa > Chordata > Amphibia > Anura > Hylidae > Dendropsophus > Dendropsophus ebraccatus. The sequence continues at coordinate 20,990,244 of NC_091460.1, read as the reverse complement.
CATTTTACCTGTAACCATCCCAGATTGCCCATCACCCCCCAGAATGCCATAGCCACTACAGGTTGCCCAAAATTAACCCAGATTACTTGTAACCATATTCATTTTACCTGTTACCACCCCGGATTACCTGTAACAATGTTAGATTACTCATAAGCACTCCATTTTACCCATATCAACCCACATTACCTATAACAACCTCAGATTATTCGTACCCACCCTAGATTTCCCATAACCACCCAAGATTGCCCGTAACCACCTTAGATTGCCTGTAATCATGCCAGATTGCTGGTAAACACCTCCAGATTTCCAGTATTTGTCTCCAGTTTACCTGTAACCACCCAAGATTACTCGTAACTACCTCCATTTTACCATAACCACCCCAGCTTACCTGTTACTGCCCCAGATTGCCGTAACTGCCCCAGATTACCGGTACAGTGGTACTCCTGCTTCTTGTGAAATTGATTAATTTCAAACTAAATGAACATATTATTGGAAAAATTGGAGAAATTCTATTTTTTCCATTTTAACCGCCTAATACTTTCATCTAATACCTGTGGGGTCAACACACCCCAAGATAAATTTTTTGAGGAGTGTAATTTCCAAAATGAGATGACTTTTGGCTAGTTCCACTCTGTTAAAACTACAGGAGCACTGCAAACGGACTTGACACTCGAAAACTTCTTTAGCAAAATCTGCACTGAAAATGCTAATATGCACTCTTTCCCTTCTGAGCCCTGCTGCATGCCCATACAGTGGTTTATTCCCACATATGGGGGATCATTGAACTCAGGAGAACCTGTGTAACAAATGTTAGGGTACTTTTTCTCTCATGTTCTGTAATGACTGGAGTAGTGGATCCACTGGACTGTCACCAGCGATGGCTGGTCTTCACCAGATCCCACCGCAAGGCGGGACGGACTTGCTGCGACAGGCGATCCCCAGGTCGCTACCCCTGGATTGGCTTGCTAGTGATGGGGGACGAGGTGTAACAGGAATAGTGGGGTAGCAGGCAGGCAGGCAGCGGTACACACGGACAGTCATGAGCAGGGACCGCAAGTGGCAGGAACAGCCACGGTACAAAGCAGGAGATGGGTCAGCAGTGGTGCGGCGAGAGGTATGTGCCGCGGCCGCGGATGTGACATGTTCCTTGTGAAAATTAGAAACTTTATTCTGAACAAATATATTATGGGCATCATTTGAGCAGATTGGTTTAGGGCTTAACTTTAGAGATAAGGTGATGTCCTTGTATACAGATCCAACGGCCCAGGTGTGGGTCAATGGCTTCCTGTTTCGCCCGTTTCCGATTCGAAATGGGACGAGACAGGGATGTCCATTGTCTCCGCTATTGTATGCAATTATTATGGAACATCTAGCGGTTGCCCTTAGGGGGAACCCTGATATGCACGGTCTAGCCTTGGGTGCCAATCAGGTTAAAACTGCATTATATGCAGATGACTTGTTGCTATATATTTCACAACCTCGGATATAATTTCCCTGTGTATTAAAAGAATTTGCCAGGTTTGGGAATGTGTCAAATTTTAAGGTCAACTTGGCTAAAACGGAGGCATTAGATGTCTCACTCCCAAGGGGTGAGGCAGAATATCTGGCTCGGGTGTTCCAGTTTAAATGGAAGAAGAACACAATAGAATATCTGGGGATTCGGCTGTCTAAGGATTTATCTTCCCTATATAGATTAAATTACCAACCACTATTGGAAAGAACGGAACAGGATTTGAGGAGGTATGCAGGGAGACCTGCATGGTTTGGGAAAATAAATGTACTCAAAATGGATGTAGTACCTCGTTTAATATATTTATTTCAGGCCCTCCCTATATGTACACCGGCAGCTTTTTTTAAAAAACTTAAGACCATGTTTACATTTTTTATTTGGGGGGGAGGTGGTTGCAGAATAAGTTTTAGAACTCTTGCATGACCAAAAGAAAAAGGGGGAGTGGGACTCCCCGACCCAAAACTGTACCATTCGGCAGCAGTTCTACAATGAGTTTTCGATTGGCATTTTCACAGGAAAACAAAACAGTGGGTTGGAATAGAATTATGGTTAGTACACCCTCAACTGTATAAATTACCTTGGTTGTCACGATCTGTTAGGCCAAAAGAACTTAAGTTTTCGCCTTTTTTGTAAAGGGTTTTTAGTTTATGGGATAGTGTTATTAAGGAGAAGTGGCTTATAACGGAAGTCGGGCCTTTGACTCCACTTTTTCACAATCCATCCTTTATGCCAGGGTTGACGGAAGCTAGCTTTATGGGCTGGCATAAGGAGATGGATATTAGATTTTATCACATTTTAGGTGGGAAACCACTGTTGGATTTAGAAGAAATGAGAGCACAGTTCACAGGGGTCTCTATCACATGGATGGAATGTTATCAATTATTATTTTTTGTTAGCACTTCACACAATAAGTTTTCAATAATAGCCGCACCTACAGTGTTAGAAAAGAAGTTTATGCAGAGAGAAAGCTCTACACGGACATTGTCATTTTTGTATTCTCTTTTGCTGGAAGCAGTGTCACAGGGCCTCCCCCTATATATTGGATCATGGGAAAGGGAGATGAAGGCCAACATCACAGAAGAAGAATGGCGTAAAGCCTTTATATCCACACATAAGACGACCATTTCATGCGCAGCACAGGAGAAGAATTATAAATTACTCTCTAGATGGTATAGATGCCCCTCCAAGTTACATAAAATCTACCCAGATGTACCTAAGGATTGTTGGAGATGTGGAGAGAGAGAAGGGACAATACTTCATATATGGTGGGAATGTTCACGCATACAGCCCTTCTGGGAGAAAATATTCCAGGTCTGTGAGAGGATTGTGGGTTCTCCAATAGAAAAATCTCCAAAAATGGTATTACTATCTATTATACCCGAACATAGGAGCTCCTTAGGGGTTGGGGTTAATACGGTATTTATTAATAGCGGCCCGAATGATAATACCTAGGAAGTGGAAGAGTCAGGAACCCCCTACAGTGGTGGAGTGGATCCATGAGGTTAATATTATACAAAGGATGGAGGAATTGGTATCAGAAGGGGAAAGAGCCCATGGTAGATTTCAGAGAATATGGGGTCCGTGGGGTCAGCTACTGGAATCACAATTTATGTGTTCACTCATAGATTGAGCAATTCTTTATATATATATATATATATATATATATATATATATATATATATATCTTTCATGTTTACTCTTTTTATTTTTATTTCTATTATTATTGTTGTTGTTTTTGTTTGTTTGTTTGTTTTTTTTTGTTCCCCCCTCCCTCATTTTTCTGGGAGAGTGGGAGGAGGGTGGGAGGGGTTGTGTTTATGTACATTGTAGGTATAATAATATAGCAATAGGGCGGAGCATTGGCTTAGTGCTTGTATGTTCCTTCCCAGCTGTTTTTAGATAATATGGGTATTTTTGTACCTGCTATGTATTTGTTTGTATATGTTTGTTTTTGTCTTTTTAAAATTAATAAATAAAGATTTAAAAGAACAAATATATTATTGGAAAATTTCTCATTTCCATTTCCTAAAATGGTGAATAATTTCCTCAAGCACCTCTAGCGTCAAAATGATCATTATACCCCTAGATTAACTGTTTAAGGTGTGTAGTTTCCAAAATGGGGTCATTTATGGGGGTTTCCAGTATACAAACATCCTAAATCCACTTAAAAAATGAACTGGCCCTCCCAAAAATCTGTTTTGGAAACTTTCTTGAAAATGTTATAATTTGCTGATATTTTTCTACGCCCCGTAACACCCTAAAAAAGTAAAATATGTATACCAAATTACGCCATAGTAAAGAAGACATATTTTTTTTATTGTGACCTAATAACTAATTTATGTGATATGACTTTCTTTTTCAGAAGCAGAGAATTTCTAACTTCATACAATGCTTATTTTTAAAATGTTTTATGATATTTTGATGTTTTTCACACACACACAAAAAAAAAAACACAAAATAGTGACCAAATTTTGCCTGTACATATGTTACAAAAAACATTCTCAGAATCGCTAGCATATGTTGAGGCATAATTCAGCCATAAAGTGAGACAGGTTAGATTTAGAAAAATTTGCCTTGTCATTAAGGCCCAAACTGGCTGCAGTACGGAGGCGTTAAAGATTAGCAAATTTACAATAAGTTCGAGTTCTTCCCAGTGGCTGGAGAAAATGAATACAGGTCTAGGGATGCCCAGAAAACATGGATATAGTCATAGGTTGTATTCATAATTTCAAGGAAGCCTTGGGGCTGCATCCATCTTCTCCAGCCACCAGGCATCTAATGCAAAACATCTAAGATCAAGCAAACCCAAAATAACTATAAGTTCACTCATCTCTAATTATGTATACAGCTGTATTTTACCTTTATTTTACAGTGTATGAACACAACCTTAGTCTGCTGTCGCACACAGGAAACTGCTGCTGTAGTTTTTAGGCCAATGCCAGGCTCAGCAAGAACCAGAATTATAATTTATTTCTTTGCATTTCTTATTCCTTTCCCAAAGAAATGAGACAAGTAAAATAAAAAGCCTTATTTACGCCTAGTGACCTGTAACACATACGAAAGTGTGAATGAGGTCATACAAACCAGCGTCCCTCAACGGCTGCTGACTGGCTAAGTGGACCTGACAAGTCATCTTTCTGGGTCCCCACACGGACCAGAAAGCGGATGGGAACGTGGAGACCGGTTTGTGTCTTCGGCAGAAAGAAGCATCTCAAGAAGGAGAATGAATAGATAATAACAAGTATGGAATGGATTGTTAGTCTCGCCATGGGCAGCAACACATGAAAAGTTATGTTTGAGTGGAATACCCCCTTAAACCTAACTGCTGACTCAAAGTTTTTACTTGGGTCAGAGTCAGGGGTGGGGTGGCTTGGTCCATGAAACCAACCTATCCCTCAGTCATGAACGTATACATTTTAAACAATTTAAAACTTTCCTTTGAATCTGATTGTAAAACTAACATACAACATAGTTAAAGATAAAATCTGTTAATATCGAAGCAGACCCTGCACTTATGCTGCTGCTGAAGTCCCAAGATTAATTGTTTGTAATTTTTGCATTGTGTGTTAGCTTTGCATATTATTTGTACCTACCCTGTACAGAAGAAGCTGTCAGGAACATTTCTTTTATAGTTCCAGGGTGACACACAGGTATGTGCAGTGAAGATCCCTCCTATAATGATGTCTCCTTCCTGAGAATATTTGTAGTCAAAGGTGTAATTCTTCATTGTAAGATGACATTGAGCTGCAGGGTCCTGGATCTCAGCAATACAGAAGGTCAAACACAAAACCAACATGAGGAACATTTTCCGAATGTAATAATATAAAATGAGAGAAAACCTCCTGCAAATACACTCTATCACTGCATTGTGTACAGCACAATGCCGCACAGGGTATGACAAGGAGAGGTTTATATAATGATCTGTCATCTCTAAATAAGCACAAAACAGGATTGTGGAGTTACATCAGAAAGACACTACAGTAAAATAGTTACATCCCCCAGAGACCAAACAGAGCAGACAAAATCTCTGGACTGTCAAACTTTTATTAACTATATCATTCACATTACTTTAAAAAAAAAGTTCCCTATTGTTTTATTATTATTATTATTATTATTATTATTATTATTATTATTATTATTATTTGTTGTTGTTGTTGTTGTTATTGTTGTAGTGTTACACTTGGCTTGATAAAAAAAGAAAACTTCTACATCAAGTGTCACTGTCGTTATAACTTTGTTCTGACTCTTTTTCCTTAAAAAAACAAACAAAACAACAACAACAGGAATCAGTCAGAAAACAGGAAGTCCTGTGTATCCCAGGTCATCTGAGCGCTCACAGAGAGAAGGCAGTCATGTGATTAACAGACATCTTGAGCCTTGACTCTCTGTACTGGCCAGAATTCCTGTGTTTAGGAATTCAGGAGACTGGACCTGGATTTCTGGTAAGTTCTGCTTTGTTTTACAGCATGAGAACAACCCCCCAAAAAATAATAAATGTATATTGCAAACTTGCTTCATTTCATATCTACTGTTGATTTAGATTTTGAAAGTTATAATGACAGTGACACTGTAAAGTGGTACATAGAGTATCAGAAAATTGTATTTAAATACAACTATCACCCCAAGATATATAACTTACTAACATAGTGTTATAACTAATAGTGCCAGCTTCATTGTGGTTTTGTGTGACTCACAAAAAAAACAAAACAAAAAAAACCCTCCAACTGGAAGGATTATATTCCTTCCTTCTTTTCAGGCAGGTCCATAAAAATATGCAGCAGATCTCCTTCAAACCACCAAGCACTGCTAAGTTAGGTTGCCGGTCACAGAACAAATAAGATCCAAGGTATCAACAAAAGGATTTATCCCATAAAAAAAAAAAAAAAAACACCTTAAAGTGTCACTGTCGTTTAAATTTGTTTGCAGAAATAAATAGTACAGGCAATTTTATGAAACGTTGTAATTGGGTTTATTAGCCGAAAAATGCAGTTTGAAGCTCTCCCACTGTCTTCATGGCTCTCTTACGGAGAGGGGAGGGGTGGAGGGAGATGAGGCACCAAAACAGGACAACAAAGAGTTAATTTACAGCTAGACCACAAGGCTATCTCCTCTGAAGTCAGCAATGACCTCTCTGACCTCTGAATACTGACTTTCACACTGTGTAATCCTTTGTTCTCTGCCGGCAACTAATCTCCCTCCTCCCTCCTCTTACCCTTCCCTCTCCATAGGTTACACAGGGCTCGACTGATGTAGAGTCAAGATTTCCTGATGATGAGCAGTAAATGATAGAGAAGAGGGGGGAGGGGGACCTGGGGAAAGTCTTTTTGAATGCAGATAATGGCATATTTGCCTAAGAAACCCGATTACAAAGTTTCTTAAAATCGCCTGTACTATTTATTTCTGCAACAACAACAAAACAAAAAAAAGACAGTGAATCTTTAAGAGCTACAACAATCTACCATATTAGCTTAAGAATATAACTACTAATTACATGGAAATGGTACTGAAGATGAAGGTATGAAACTGTGGTGTACTAGCACAAGGTGCTGTATAGAGCACCACGGTAGGTCATTCCCTCAGGTTCACACAAGTGGGAGATGTTGTGCTGTTGAGTTTTCCCCACTAGGTTTCACTACTGTATTGTCTTACACTAGCAACAGCACAGCACAGCACGGCTGAAGAACCAAGGTTTAAATTGTTTTGTCTCACACGTTGAATGTTAACCAGTCACAGGTGCGGGTTCTTTTCTGTCCTATCCTATCTTCTCTCTCGTACACACTCAGTCCCACCACTCAGAGGGTTTACACGGCCCCTGATGGAAAAGTTATTCTTTTGTGGGAGGAAGTGATAATTTCTAGTCTAGTTCTCAGTGTGGGAGGAAGCAAACTAGCTGGTCTCTGGAGAAGTTTAGCCAGGGCCTGGCTTTGGCCAGGTCCCCTGTCAGAGAGTTAGGGGGAGATTTATCAAACATGGTGTAAAGTAGAATTGTCTTAGTTGCCCCTAGCAACCAATCAGATTTCACCTTTCATTTCCCACAGATTCTTTGTAAAATAAAATGTGAAATCTGTTTGGTTGCAAGGGGCAACTGAGCCAGTTCTACTTTACACCAGTTTGATAAATCGCCCCCTTAATGGCTGGAGTTCCACGTGAGTGGATGTGTGAGAAGCAGCTGAGTTACAAAGTTCTCCTACTATACCCTAAGATAGCTATGCAGTGCTAAGCTCTAAAAAGGGTAGAAAAGCCAAACAGGGAACACCTTGCCCACGCCAGGAACCTCTCTAAAACCTGCAGGGCGGTTGCCTGAGGCAATGAGAACTGACCCTAGTGGGACAAAGCTACCATGAGAAATGTCTTCGTATCCTACTGCGCAGTGCAGGGCAACTGGGAAACCCTTGCATCTGCTACACCTAAATAACCGACGACTGGGGCTTGTACTAGCCACCTAAGATGGGTAGCCGCAACTAGGGGACATAAGGCGGTCAGAGACAGCAAATCATCCAGGAGTACGAGTATTCTTTTTCACCTTTTCTGTACTTCTCCTGTTCCGACAGAGCACACTTACTACCTTTAGCAGGGCCCCTCTGGCAAATCCTCTCCTCCCCTCTTTCTACTACAAAACAACTACATTAATCCAGTAAAGTATTATATTTTTACCAAAATGCATGGGTCTCTTGTCAGGACAGGGAGGTATGGACAAGACAAGACAGTGGGCCCTAGGTCTTAACCCATCCATTGTCCCTACCTACTTTCCTCAGTCGGCCCTAGGCAGCCGCGGACAACCACAAAATCGTTCCCTACACTGTATATGTGGAACACAAAACAGGACAGACAGACAAACATAATAAAGAATAGTGAGCAAGCCAAGTCAGAACCAAATGAGCAACGCAGTGCAAAATCAGCAACCAAATCGGATAGTCAAAAGTCAGAGAGAAGGTCAGAAAACAAGTCGAGCAATCAGAGGGAAATAGGAAGGAAATAAACACAGGGGAGCTGGGATCCAGGTATGAACCAAAATAGCCAGCAGAGAAGTGAGCAGCTAGCTGTTATTTATCCAGGATCAGAGGCTAGGTCCAGCAGCTGATTGGACCAGTCCTGATCCCAGCACCAAGTTCAGCTGAAACATTCAAATCCTGCAGAGTTCTGGTTAATTCCTGCATAGCTGGAAGAAAAGCAATTGGGTGTGTCACAACAAGCCAGGCCCAGTCCCCACCAGGCTACTGCACATTCCTGACAGTACCCCCCTCTTATGAGGGGCCTCAGGACCCTTAGCCAATGGACCAGGCTTTGAAGGATTTAGTACATGGTATCGCCGTACCAGGCGAGGATCGTACATGTCCCTGGCAGAAATCCACGTACGTTCTTCTGGCCCAAAGCCCTTCCAGTGGACAAGATACCGCAATGAGCCCTGTACCATACGAGAGTCCAGAATCTTCTCCACCTCATACTCCAATTCACCCTGGATGATGACACCGGAGGAACATACCTTTTTAAAAGAGACTTATGAAACACACTATGAATACGGAGATATAACCAGAGAAATTGCACAAATAATTTAGAAGTATAACACAAATCCTTTATTTTCATATACATCATATACAAAATTAGAGATGAGCGAACCGGGTTCGGGTTTGAGTCGATCCAAACCCAAACCTTCGGCATTTGATTAGCGGTGGCTGCTGAACTTGGATAAAGTCCTAAGGCTATGTGGAAAACATGGATATAGTCATTGGCTGTATCCATGTTTTTCAGACAACCTTAGAGCTTTATCCAAGTTCAGCAGCCCCGGCTAATCAAATGCCAAATGTTCGGGTTTGGATCGACTCGAACCCGAACCCGTTTCACTCATCTCTATACAAAATGTTAAAAACTCGAAAATTTCATGGGGAATGACACAAATAACACAAAGGCCAGAGGGAGAGAAAGGTCTCAGTGTGGTAAAACAATATAAATATATTAAAGTGCTATAACGTAATGTGTGCCAATTGCAACGCTGCCATCTGGTGGTCACTGAAAAACAAACTAATAGAAGTGGTATCGAACTAACACCCTTACATAGAATGACCAGCTAAACCAGTGCTGTATTATTTATGGAGGAAAACAGGTACGTAATTCCTCAGTTGGCCACCAATTAATCAAGAGGCTAAGAGTAAACCGCTATGTACAATTACAGATCATATGTGACCACACACCAGTGACCAGGCACCGCACACACACACTGAGATCTTACCCCCGTCCGGTCCACAAGTTCCGTAAGAATACGGAGAGATGCAGGCAGTTTTAATCTGAAAGTAAGAGGCTTAATGATCTCCACAATCGTATATGGGCCAATGTATTTGGGTGCTAGTTTTCCAGACTGCACCCTTAACCTTAGGTTCTTGGTAGAGAGACAGATCTTTTCACCTAGGATGTATTGATGGCCAGGTATGCGTCTTTTATTAGCATGTTTTTGGTATATCTCTTAGGTTTAACCAAGCTCTGATGAGCTTGGGCCCAAACTGTGCACAGTTTTGAGTATATGGCTTCAGCTGAGGGGTGAGTGGATGAATACCTAGGGTTAAAACCAAAATTACAAAAGAACGGCAGCATCTTAATTGCACGTTGCTCATGATTGTTTAGAGCAAACTCTGCTAGTGAAATTTTCTCCATTTGTCCTGGGCATTAGCCACGAAACACCTTAGAAACTGTTCTAGTGACTGATTGATCCTCTCAGTCTGCCCATTCATCTGTGGATGGAAGGCAGATGAGAAGGATAAAGAGATACCCAACATGCCACAGAATTCTCTCCAGAATTTAGCTACAAACTGAACACCTCTGTCGGAGACAATGTTTTCAGGGACACCATGCAAGCGCAGAATGTTTTTAATAAACAGCATGGCTAGAGTGCGGGCGTTAGGTAGCTTACACAGAGGGATGAGGTGGCACATTTTAGAGAATCTGTCCACAACCACCCATATCATGGTTTTTCCCTTAGAGAGTGGCAAGTTTGTAATAAATTCCATAGAAATATGTTTCCAAAGGTCTTGTAGGCACCGGCAGAGGATGTAAGAGACCCTCAGGTGGCCTATGGGGGACCTTGGACCGTGCACAAGTCTCACAAGCTTCAACAAAGGATTTGATGTCAAGGACCCAGGAAGGCCACCAGTAATGGCGCGAGAGCAAGTATTTTGTTCATGCCACCCCTGGGTGCCCAGCTAACACAGTGCTGTGAACCTCTTCCAAGACTTGGAGACGGAGGTTAGGGGGCACAGACAGTGCGAATCTGGAATGTTCCGGGGTGCCAGGGACTTAGACTCCGCGATTTGAGTCACCAGATCCGGCTGCAAAATGGCCACTTCCACACCAGGGGACAGGATAGTATCGGGTTCGACCCTGGGCGTGGTCTCAATGTCAAAGCTGCAAGACAGGGCATCAGTCTTGACATTCTTAGAACCGGGCCAGTAGGTGATTTCGAAATTGAACTGAGTAAAAAACAAGGCCCATCTAGCCTGACGGGGAATGAGACGTTTAGTGCTGCCTAAATATACAAGAATCAGGGGCGTGGTCTGACTATAACGGCGTGAAGACACATGTGAGCAGAGCTCCCGCCGCCAGGAGAGATTTACAGCAGATTGCCCAGCTCCCTCATCCCTCATCCCTCCTCCCGGCTCTATGAGGGGGAAAAGAGTCACAGCATTGCTCAGCCCACGCCGCATCCAATTGCAGCCCCGGCAGAGCGGCCTGGACGGCTTTGTGAGCTCCGGTGCACGGAGCAGCAGCGCGGCCTTGTGTTACTAAAGCTAAAATCCCTGCCATTAGCACATAAAATGGCGGTTGAAACACCTAAAATGGCGACTGGAGCACACAACATGTCCGCCACATCACCTAAGATGGCGGACTATCCTCTAAGATGGCTGCCGCACTATAAAATGGCGCCAAACCAAGGTGTCATGGCTGCCACAGTACAAAATGGCGGTCTATTGAGACAGTTCACTTCACCTCATATATCCTTTGTTTCACCCATACTTATTGTGTAATATTTTGGATACAGTAATATCTGTACTTTGTCACATTTGACATATTCTAGGATGAGAAACATGGCTTGGATATCTGCCCAGACATTCCTGGCCAGAATGTTTGGGTTGATTTCGAGTTATCTAAGTAATGCCTTACAGATGTGTGAACACGTCTGTAACTGCCTACTTTTAATGACGCAGAAAGGGGTATATAAATGGATACACGCCACCAAGTCCTTGTTAACCTTTGAGTCGGCAGTATAAGGGACGCCTGTGCTGCCTGATGTGACCTGTTGTGGGCTTGATGACGTAATTCCTGATGATCCCCCTTTCGGAACCTCATCAATGATGTGCAACAGTGTGGTAAGTGCTTTATTATATTTTTAATAAACTATATTTAACTATTGCTGATTTGTCTGACTCTCTTTTCATGTTCTATAACGGAATCCAAAGAACCTAGGCTCTAAGCAAAACATTTTTGGCGTAGTCGGCAGGATTCCAATTATAGAATAAGAAAAGAAAAGATCTTGTGAACATGTTTAAGCGTAAGACACAAATCAGTTCTGAAAAAACTGTTGATGTAATACCGGGGTGGGAGCTGGCTCCTTACACCGTTTTAGCTAGGGAATGGGCTAAAGTTACAGGATTAGGAGAAAGTTGGGATGAACAACTAGGAACCTGTAGCCCAGTAGATGTAACAAAATGTTTAGAAAATGTGCCGCTGAGCTATGAAAATGATTATGTAGCCGTATGTAAGCAACAAGATGAGAAAAATAGGTTGTTACTAACTTGTGTCAGTGAGCTAGAACAGCAATTGTTTACCCTTCAGTCCCAGGAAACTATGCACAGATGTAAGAATGAAATGCTCGCTGATCTAGTAACTGTGAGGGTAACACAATACAAATATAAGAGGAAAAAATATGCAGGGGAACAAGGCAAGGATGGAATGGTGTCCCGAACTGATAGGTTCAGGGCGTTGCTGAGCGCTGGAGTGCCTGCCAAGGATATTGACAGGGTTCCAACTGCTGAGTTATGGAAGATATATCGAGAGAAATGGGGAAAGAAAGTTTCTAAATCACACAAAGAACAGTATGACAATGCTGCAGCAGAATCTACAGATTTGTTTAAAGTGGTGAAAGCATTGTTATCAGAATACAAAGAAAAGGAGAGATTTCTGTGGAGAATCTCTCCGGGACCATTATGATTGACAGGTTAGCCAAGCCCACCATGTAGATGCCCGACCCCATGTTAATTTATAAATTGAGTGGAGAAATAAAAAGCACAAAATGTAACAGCATTAGTGGATACGAGGGCAGAGGCTAAACTTATTTTTGGGAACCCAGATATGCATAATGGGCAAAAAGTAACCCTTAGGGGGCTTGGTGGTCGGAAAGACATTGGCATTTGAACTAATATTTGAATATTCCTGTTAGACAGTACAGTGTTATTGTAATCACAATACCTGAATATATTACAGGTGTTGGGGGGGGAATAATGTATTAGTTTGTCTGTTTGTGTCTGTGTCTTTACTTTCTTTCTCTGCTGGCCAGCAAAACTTCTTTCTATCCACTGTTATTTCTACAGACAGACTGGTGCGGCATTTTCCACCAACACATACAGCATCACAGCTTACTAGGAGTAAGCAGATGGGTAGAGGGTGCTGGGTGTATATAGAGTGCTGCTTTGATTATTGCCAGGTGAGGCTGAGCGGGAGCTACGCAGCTATTGTGGGTTTTGAATTACTGTTTATTTTGTGTATTTCTATGTTATTTATTTTGACTGTGTATTAGGATTGTATGCTGTGTAAGAAAAGATAAATTTGAAACTCTTTTATGTTGAAAAGTGAACCCCTGTATATATTGCTTTAAAAGTGTTGCATTTTGGGTAAATGTTGTATATAAACTTAGAACTCCTAAGTTTAGAGAGAATCTGGCTCAGAGTATGTGAGCTGGGAAAGCAAGGTGCTGCTTAATATTAAGGCACCTGCAACAAACCCCCTGATTATTAAATAAAGAAGCATTTAGTTTTTTTTATGACTAAGTGACATCGCTTCTCTTTGTTAACTCAAGAAATCCCACATCTAAATAGTATAGACATTTTAAGGGGATAGTAATTGTATTTGGCTGATAAATATTCTTTTGGAGTAAAATCTGTGCAAATTAATCCAGTTTTGATAGGAAAATTGAAAATGAAGCTTGTTCAGATTTCTAGAGCAACAAAAACAATTCATGTAAAATAATATAGAATTCCAGGGGAAACTCGAGAATGTAACTGTTTTTCATGTTGATGCTCATACTAACATAAGTTCTCTTGACAGACTTTACAAAGATTGCTGAGGCTCAAATCAGTGAGGAAGAACTTGAGTACTCCCAGGATTGGGGTTGGCTAAAATGAGCTTACCAAAAGTGTGAACACCTTGGAGAGAAAAAGCCACCTTCCGGTGGGGACAAACCAGAGGTGTCCCCCTCAGGTTAGAGGTTATAAAGACAATAATACAACAGTGTCCTGTGTGCCAACATTCGCAGCACAGTTTAGTGTCCAGGGTGGTAAAGGGACACATCTTGCGAGGTACATTACCTGGTTAAATTTGGCAAATAGACTATATTGGGCCATTAACTGAGTCACAAGGTTGTCGATATGCTTGCATTGCAGTAGACACCTATTCAGGTGTACTGGTGGTACACCCATGCAAGTTAGGGATACAGCTAAATCTCCCCTACAAGCTACACCACAATCAGTAGGGTTAGATCTGTATTGTGCTCAGACTGAATCCATTATGCCTGGAGAAATAAAAGCCTTAGGCACTGGACTGGGAATAATATTTCCTCCAGAACATTTTGGGTTAATCTTGGGACAATCCAGCCTGAGGTTACTTGGTGTACAGGTAAACAATGAGATAATTGATCCTGATTATCAAGGTGAAATTGAAGTAATCTTACATAATGTTGGAACAGAAACATTACACTCCTGTCACCAATGTATATTTATGTGAGTAATTTTGTCCTCCTCAGATTTGGATCCTAGTGATTCTCGGTGGATGCCTCTTAGCCGTGCTGTTATGGAACTGGTACGAATCTTGTCAGGACCTCCACTCATACGGGAACGATCCAAAACTAGAAGCAAGAGAGTTGGAAAAAGAACTATGGAGAACCAAAGAGAATATGTGGCTATACCTAGCTCGAGTACTGAACATGACAGACTTTTGCCTGAAAAATGCATATTCATACAATGTCCTGGAAACCTGTTTGGTCGCTGTACCAACTCCTGTTGCAACATGGACACAGTTACTACAAATTCAGCTAAATGACACTGACTTAGAGGAGACTGATTTACTTGTGCATGGAGATTGGATAAGTCCTTATTACGCTTGTTTAAATTGTCCTACATATGCAAACCTAGAGGAAAACATGATTAGAATAGCAACCGGGGCTGTGACAGATGCAGAGTTATGCTTTGAGTTCACATGTAATAAAGATTATATTCCCGCGTGTAACAAATTATTTGTACACACCCCTGCACAGCCCCCGGTGTTAACACAAGTAGATGAGGCAGAACAACCACAGCAACATGCTAATGTACAGGAACATGCTGATGTACAAGAGCGTGTTGATGTACAGGAGCCTGTTAAGGTGCAGGAACATACCGGTGTACGAGTAGAACCACAAGAAAAGGTGCAAGAACAACCACATGTACACGTAGAGGCACAGGAAGGTAATCAAGAACCAATACAGGCACAACCAGAACAGAGAGAAACATTACCAAAGATTTTACCAAAGATTTGTGATAGAACTGAAAAGGATTGTCAAATTCTAAAGGTGGGGCGGCGAATGCAATGCAAAAGAACATTAACCGTCCCATCATTAGATGAACATGTACCCCTACCACCCGGATGGGTTTTGTCTTGCAGTAATAGTAGCTATACTTATATACCTGCTAACGTAACCAGAGGGCTATGTGCCTTGGCTAGGTTAACGTTAACGATGGTTCCTACACCCCAGAAACGGGCTGTACACAAAAGGAGCATTGAACAGCTGCCTGAGAATTGTGATTATGATGTACAGCTTTTATCACGAGCAGAATATATAAGTCTAGCTGCATCACTGATAGGGGTGCCCGGTCTAGCTGTATATAATCATCGCACTATAGCACGCATGGCTTGCTTTATGATAAAAAACATAAATATTACCAGTGCTATTTTAGAAGATATATTATTGGACCTGCACTCATATAGGAAAGAAATATTACAAAATAGAGCTGCCATAGATTACCTATTACTCAAACATGGTCATGGATGTGATAGTTTTGCAGGAATGTGTTGCTTCAATCTATCTGATCATTCAGAGGATGTTCATGATAAATTGCAGCAATTACATGAAATGGTTACCCACATAAAACAAGATGTAAATCAAGGGTGGTGGGATTGGCTATTAGCGTTCTTGCCCAATTTTGGGTACCTTCGACAGGCTGTTGGGATCATAATCTGTATAATAGCTCTATTAATCACAAGTTGTTGTTGTATTCAATGCATTCCATCTTTGTACACGATGTGTAAACCAACCAGACGCCAAACAGTTAAAGTGGCTTATGGTGCATATAAGGTTTCATGACCTGTCTAGGGTGGAATGTGTTACTAAAGCTAAAATCCCTGCCATTAGCACATAAAATGGCGGTTGAAACACCTAAAATGGCGGCTGGAGCACACAACATGTCCGCCACATCACCTAAGATGGCGGACTATCCTCTAAGATGGCTGCCGCACTATAAAATGGCGCCAAACCAAGGTGTCATGGCTGCCGCAGTACAAAATGGCGGTCTATTGAGACAGTTCACTTCACCTCATATATCCTTTGTTTCACCCATACTTATTGTGTAATATTTTGGATACAGTAATATCTGCACTTTGTCACATTTGACATATTCTAGGATGAGAAACATGGCTTGGATATCTGCCCGGACATTCCTGGCCAGAATGTTTGGGTTGATTTCGAGTTATCTAAATAATGCCTTACAGATGTGTGAACACGTCTGTAACTGCCTACTTTTAATGACGCAGAAAGGGGTATATAAATGGATACACGCCACCAAGTCCTTGTTAACCTTTGAGTCGGCAGTATAAGGGACGCCTGTGCTGCCTGATGTGACCTGTTGTGGGCTTGATGACGTAATTCCTGATGATCCCCCTTTCGGAACCTCATCAACCGTAACACCCTAAAAAAGTAAAATATGTTTATGAAATGAAGCCAGAATAAAGAGGACATATCGGTAATGTGACTTAGTAACTAATTTATGTGATACGACTTTCTTTTTTTAGAAGCAGAGAATTTCAAAGTTCATAAAATGCTAATTTTTTCAATTTTTCATGATATTTTGATGTTTTTCACAAAAAACACACAAAGTACTGACCAAATTTTGCGACTAATATAAAGTGTCGTATGTGACGAAAAAACTATCTCAGAATCACTAGCATACGTTAAAGCATCACTGAGCTATAAGCGCATAAAGTGAGACAGGTCAGATTTTGAAAAATGAGCCTGGTCTTTTAGGTGCAAATAGGCTTGGTCTTGAAGGGGTTAAACTGAAGGGTAACCATCATTTTTAAAATTTCTGACATGTCACCAAACTTGTTAGGGTCCAAGTGCTCACCCTAACCCTACTTGCTTAACCCCTTGCCGCAAAATGACGTTCCTGGAACGTCATGTAAAGCAGGTAGTTCCCGCAACATGACGTTCCAGGAACGTCATGGCTTCCCTGCCTCCCCCCGCTGTCCCTATAGAAGATCGGGCAGCAGGAGGATGCTATGTCACACAGCATCCCCCTGCTGCCTCTGCCCGGAGGGGAGCCGCGCTCCCCCCGGGCAGTTAACCCCATAAACGCCGCGGTCAATGCGACCGCAGCGTCTATGGGGAGATCGGGCGATCGGGCGGCGGGGGGAGGCTGCAGCACGTTGCCTCCCCCCACCGCCACAACTAGTGTGTCCCCCGGCCCCCTCCCCTTGTCCCCCGATACCGGAGATCACCGCTATTACCGTTATAGCGGTGATCTCCGGTACCGGGAATTACCGGCGCCGCCGAGAGCTTTCATCTCCCCCCACCGTGAATCCACGGTGGGGGGAGATGAAAAATATCCCCTCAGACCCCAGATCAGCCCCCCGATCAGACCCCAGATCCCCGTACCCGGGCGGCCATCAGATCCAAGATGGCCGCCCCCATCCCTGCGATGTTTGTTCGCAGGGATGGATATAAAATAATGATCAAAGCCCCATGCTCTCCGCCACCGGAGGTAGCGGAGAGCATGGGGCAGTGATCGGGGACCCCCCCGTGTGGTCCCGGAGCAGGCGATCGGCGGTATATACTATATACCGCCGATCGCCTGTTCCCAGTGCTGCCGGCACTTTTTATCCCCTGTCACCATAAATCATTGGTGACAGGGGATAAAAACCGTCACTGTGCCCCCCCCCCCAAGTCGCCCCCCACCCCCCCAGTCACCCCCGTCCCCCAGTCACCCCCCCTTCCCCATATACTCACCGGATCCTGGAGCTCCGTCCTCCTGGACGTCCTGACTGCTTCTGATGTGCGCATGCGCGTCAGAAGCAGTTAGCTCTGAAAATTTAAAGTGACAGAGACCAATTTGGTCTCTGTCACTAAACTATGATTACTGTGATAGAAAATATCACAGTAATCATAGTAATACAGTGAAAATGAAAGTGAAAAAAGAACAAGTGAAAAAGTGTAAATGTGAAAAAGTGAAAAACATACAAACAAAATAAAACACACTTTTTATTATAGTAATAATTGCGGTTTACTCCCAGATTACCCGTAACCACCGCAGGTTGCCCGTATCCGCCCCAGTTTGCCCGTAACCGCCGCAGGTAGCCCGTAAACACGCCAGATTACATGTAACCACCGCACGTTGCCCATAACCACCACATCTTGACCGTAACCACCCCAAATTGCCAGTGACCCCCTCCAGATTGCCCGTAACTACCGCACGCTGCCTCTGACCACCGCACGTTGCCTCTGACCACCGCACGTTGCCTCTGACCACCGCACGTTGCCCCTGACCACAGCACGTTGCCCCTGACCACCGCACGTTGCCTCTAATCACCGCACGTTGCCTCTGACCACCGCACGTTGCCCCTGACCACAGCACGTTGCCCTTGACCACCGCACGTTGCCTCTAACCACCGCACGCTGCCTCTGACCACCGCACGCTGCCTCTAACCACCGCACGTTGCCCCTAACCACCGCACGTTGCCTCTAACCACCGCACGTTGCCCCTGACCACCGCAGGTTGCCCCTGACCACCGCACGTTGCCCCTGACCACAGCACGTTGCCCCTGACCACCGCACGTTGCCTCTAACCACCGCACGCTGCCTCTGACCACCGCACATTGCCTCTAACCACCGCACGTTGCCCCTGACCACCGCACGTTGCCCCTGACCACCGCACGTTGCCCCTGACCACCGCACGTTGCCCCTAACCACCGCACGTTGCCCATAACCACCGCACGTTGCCTATAACCACCGCACGTTGCCTCTAACCACCCCAAATTGCCAGTGACCCTCTCCAGATTGCCCGTAACCACACCAGATTGCCTGTAACGACCCCAAATTACAGGTATCCATCCCAGATTACCTATAAGCACTTCAGTTTATCCGTTACCACCCCACGTTGCCCGTTACCACCCCGCGTTGCCCGTAACCACCCCGCGTTGCCCGTAACCACCCCACGTTGCCCGTAACCACCCCACGTTGCCCGTAACCACCCCAGATTCTCTGTAACCACCCCAGGTTGCCCATAACCACCCCAGGTTGCCCGTGACCACCCCAGGTTGCCCGTGACCACCCCAGGTTGCCCGTGACCACCCCAGGTTGCCCGTGACCACCCCACATTACCTGTAATCTCATTTTTTATTGTATTTTAGTAACTGCGCTATTCTTATAACTATTACTAGCTGCGGTTTTGCTCCAGCAAATTGGCGCTCCCTTCCTTCTGAGCCCTGCTGTGTGCCCATACAGTGGTTTATGCCCACATATGGGGTACCGTTGTACTCAGGAGAACCTGCGTTACAGATTTTGGGGTACGTTTTCTCTCCTGTTCCTCGTGAAATTAAGAAATTTTTAACTAAACAAACATATTATTGGAAAAATTCGAGTTTTTCATTTTTACTGTCTTATTTTGAATACTTTCCTCTAATACCTGTGGGGTCAAACCGCTCACTGCACCCCAAGATGAATTCTTTCAGGGGTGTACTTTCCTAAATGGGGTGACTTTTGCTGGGGTTCTATTCTTCTGACACTACAGGGGCTCTGCAAACGCACCTGGCACTCAGAAACTTCTTCGTAAAAATCTGCACTGAAAATGCTAATTGGCGCTCCTTCCCCTCTGAGCCCTGCTGTGTGCCCATACAGTGGTTTATACACACATATGGGGTATCGTTCTACTCAGGAGAACCTGCGTTACAGATTTGGGCATGCAGCTTCTCCCCTGTTCCTAGTGAAATTGAGAAATTTCAAACTAAACGAACATATTATTGGAAAAATTCTAGTTTTTCAATTTTACTGTCTTATTTTGAATACTTTCCTCTAATACCTTTGGGGTCAAAATGGTCACCACACCCCAAGATGAATTATTTGAGGGGTGTACTTTCCAAAATGGTTGGACTTTTGGGGGGGTTCTCTTCTGCTGACACTACAGGGGCTCTGCAAACACACCTGGCGCTCAGAAACTTCTTCAGCAAAATCTGAACTGAAAATGCTAATTGGCGCTCCCTTCTTTCTGAGCCCTCCTGTGTGGCGATACAGTGGTTTATGCCCACATATGGGGTACCGTTGTATTCAGGAAAACCTTCTTTACAAATTTGGGGGTACTTTTTTTCTCTTGTTCCTCGTGAAATTGAAAAAATTCAAACTAAACAAACATATTATTGGAAAAATTCGTGTTTTTCATTTTTACTGTGTAATTTTGAATACTTTCCTCTAATGCATGTGGGGTCAAAATGCTCATCCTACCCAAAGATGATTTCTTTGAGGGGTGTACTTTCGAAAATGGGGTGACTTTTGGGGGGATTCTATTCTGCGGACACTACAGGGGCTCTGCAAATGCACCTGGCGCTCAGAAACTTCTTCAGCAAAATCTGCATTAAAAAAGCTAATTGGCGCTCCTTTACTTCTGAGCCCGGCTGTGTGCCCATACAGTGGTTTACGCCCACATATGGGGTACCGTTGTACTCAAGAGAACCTGCGTTACAAATTTTGGCATGCTTTTTTTCTCATGTTCCTTTTGAAAATGAGAAACTTTAATCTAAACGTATATATTATTTGAAAATTTAAATTTTCGATTTTTTTTTACTGCCTAATTGTGAATACTTTCCTCCAGCCCCTGTAGGGTTAAAATGCTCATTATACCCCTAGATTAATTCTTTAAGGTGTCTAGTTTCCAAAATGGGGTCACTTATGGGGGTTTCCAGTATACAAGCCTTCTAAATCCATTTAAAAAAAGAACTGGTCCCTAAAAAAAATCAGTTTTGGAAATTTTCACAAAATGTGATAATTTGCTCATAAATTTCTAAGCCCCGTAACACCCTAAAAAAGTAAAATATGTTTCCCAAATTATGCAAGAATAAAGAGGACATATTGGTAATGTGATTTAGTAACTAATTTATGTGCTATGACTTCCTTTTTTAGAAGCAGAGAATTTCAGAAGTTCATAAAATGCAAAATTTTCAAATTTTTCTTGATATTTTGATGTTTTTCACAAAAAATACACAAAGTAGTGACCAAATTTTGCTACTAATATAAAGTGTCATATGTGACGAAAAAACAATCTCAGAATCGCTAGCATACGTTAAAGCATCACTGAGCTATAAGAGCATAAAGTGAGACAGGTCAGATTTTGAAAAATGAGCCTGGTCATTAAGGCCAAAACAGGCTTTAGAGGCAAGGGGTTAAAGGAAGGGCCAGAGGGCCCTCAGCAGAGTGCGGCATCTGTTCCTTCCTGATCATCCCTTCCCGGATAGACAAACAGAAACAAAAAGGTGACAACCTGACCACCTCTGCCCTATTTTGGCAACTGTTGGGGTAAGGAGGCTGACATGTCAATATGAAAGTTATAGTCACGTCAATCGTTCTATGAAGTGATAGTTACCCTCCCCTTTAAGGCACAAACAGCATTAACAAAATATTAACTGTGGCGGTGTGTATCCTAAACGTCATTTTTGTCAACTCAATTTCCTCACTCTCCTTCTCACTTTGAGCATTTATGGGGGGCTGTACGGTACAATCTGGTATTGTCCGGAACTATACACACACTCTCTGACACCCCTTTACAATGAGCAGTGAAGTTCTATGCAGGATGCACTACAAATCCCAGCAATACAGTGTAGTACAGCAGGACCACCAGCCACAAAATCAAAAAAGAGTACACTGAGCACTTCTTAGGGGTGTGTATGCAACACCTAATGTCCCCTTTCTGCCAGCAGCCGATCACCACAGTGTGCTGCTGAAATCGCGGTAGCAGCACTGCAAGTCCCAGCCAGCAGTCTGTAGTAATAGTATTAAAAAAAGCTTTTAAGCCCTGAAAAGGGCTGTTTGTTTATATTGCTAGTATATACCCTACCTACTGGAACGCTAAATCCTACACTGACGCTCTCCCTGAGAAGCAGCAGCTCTGTCCCTGATCTCTCACAGCATGCGTCTGAAGCGAGCACTGCCGGCACCAAGTTTTATATGGCAGGGTCATCTGATCTGGCCAACCAATCGCTGCTATCGACATGTATGGGTCCCACGTGATCGCAGGATGTACCAAAGAGTCTCCTTCATGTTTATTGGCTGAGAAATAGCGCCCAAACTTACAGGAAATGGATGTTGAGATTTTCTTAAGTATCGCGAGATGCTCGTCTGAGTAAGGTGTACCATCGAGTACCCTAATGCTCGAACGAGTACCAAGCTCGGACGAGCATGCTCGCTCATCTCTAGTGTTTGGAAAAGGGTACTGGAAGCTCAACAGTTCTGTGCTTCATGATAAGTCTTAGAGAGGAGTTCATAACTTTCTTTAGGGATAGAAGGACAACAGAGTGTATGTATGAAAGTACAGCAGAGTGGTGGGAGTTTATGAAGAGATATTAAAAAGATTTTTTATGTTTACAGCAAAAAGGCAAGGTAATAAGAAGTATATGCAGTAATGCATTCTGTGGCTGACTCTGAGCAAAATGTATTCTAAAATTAATAATGGGGAGGTTATTGGTAGCCAGTATGATCATCTTAAGTCCCTGAAAGTTGAGGGGGGAGTTTGATAGTTGGGGTACACACACCCCAGACCCAGATCTGTACAAGGTGTTGTTGGCATAAGGGGTTCCAGCCACATTTGTAGAGTGGATTTATATTTTGTACAAGGATGCGATGAGAAGACCCCTGGTTAATGGTCATTTTGCGGAGCCGTTCAGAGTGCGGTCAGGAGTGCGGCAGGGTGTTCCCCTCAGTCCTTTGCTATATGTCCTTAGTTTAGACCCATTATTGAGAAAAGTGGAGATGAATGGTGATTTTGCTGGTATCAAGTGTCATCCGGGCAGTAATGTGGAGGAAGTAAAGCTTTGTGCGTATGCTGATGTGACATTATTCATCTCTTCTAGTTATAGCTGTGCGGTGTTACAGCAGGAGATTGCGGCTTATGAGCGGGTATCTGGGTCAGCAGGAAACATGGAGAAGAGTGAGGCCTTGTGGATGGGTGGGGAGAGAGACGCCTTTCAGGTGCACTTTAATATAGTGCAGGGAAAAATTAAGATCTTAGGTGTTGTGTTTGGAGGAGATGAGGGAAAGGTCAATTGGGAGGAGAAGATCATCCTGTGTGAGGATAAAGTGAAGAGATGGCTTTTGTGGAAACTCTCCTTCCATGAAAATATCCTCCTTATGAAAAGGTTTTTGCTTCCCCTGTTTGTTTATATCAGTGTTGTCTTCCCAGTTCCAGACAGTCTGCTCCCACAACTCTCTAATAGCTTCTTTCATCTACTTTGGGGTAATAGGATGAATATAATGAGGAGGAATGTAACCTACTTGTCCCGTAAGGATGGAGGCTTGGGCATGCTGTGCCCGGAGCTTTTTTTTTATTTACTTTTTCTGTATAAGAATTTGTCTTTTGGAAAGTGTCAGGAGACGTCTGTTCAGGTGTTAGATTGGTCAGTTCTTGTCAATATGGTCAGTTGGTGACCCTATTAAGAGAGTTTTTGGGCGGTTCAGTAATAGAGTTACATGGTACGGTATACACACCATTAAGAGGCTGATAAAGTGGAAGATAACATATGATGATATAAAATCTGTCAGCAGGAAACAGTTGTATAACTCCATATTGAGCTGTGCATATAGTGTGGCAGTACAGCTAAGGAACGCACCTAGTACAGACATCAGGCAGGCAGTGAACTTCATGGAGGACTACAGGTTGCGCCGACATATGAAGGATGTGCTGTGGTTAGGTTTTCATGGCAAGATGTATGTAAAGTCCAATGTAAAAAGTAGTAACATTACTGATCGGTCCTGTCCATGGGAAGAGTGTGGCCCAGAGATAGAGACCATGGAGCACTTGGTATGTGACTGTGTGTTTACTAAACAGGTTTGGGCCCCACTGTCCTGTGAGTTACAACTCCCACATCTTAGAGAGCAAACATATGTTATGGTAATGTATAGTTAGTTCCCGGATGCCTTTAACATATTTAATAAGAGTACTTTGTATGTCATTAATGGTGTGTGTGTTCATCATCTATGGGGGGCCTGATGTCGCCCGGCGATGAGTAGAGAGGAGCTATCTGTAAATACAGTCATCCAGAACATAAAGAAATCTCTACAGGGGGTATATGAGACTGATAAAAAGATAAATTCTGCCAATGTGTTCTGGAGACATGTCCGCACCTCAGCTTTTGTTTAATGGGGGAAGAAGTTGTTTGATTTTCTTATTTATTGTTAATATGTAAATACTGTTACTGCTTTTCAAATAAAAGATTCACAGAGTGTATAGGTGCAGCCACCAACAGATTGTATACAAAAACTAGTGGGACCACTAGTATATTTTCTGATTTCTGTATTTCTTACTCAAGGCACATTAAAGTTCACTTCTGCTTGCATAGTGTAAAGGGGGTGTCACAGAGTGTGTATACTGTAGGTGCAGCCACCAACAGATTGTATCCCACAGCCCCCAAAAAACTAGTGGGACCACTAGTATATTTTCTGATTTCTGTATTTCTTACTCAAGGCATATTTAAGTTCACTACTGTGCAGTGTCCATAAAATGGTGAACCCCAGGGGTAAGGGTTGAGGACGAGGGCATGGGCGTGGGGTTCCAAGTGATGCAGTTGGCAGAGGCCGTGGTTCAGGGCAGGGTGACACAGCAGCACCTGTTGAGGAGGGTAGACCGATATTGAAACCGCAGCAGTGGGAACAGGTGATCACGTGGATAGAGGATAATGTGTCCAGTAACTT
The DNA here is from genome assembly GCF_027789765.1 of Dendropsophus ebraccatus. Taxonomy (NCBI): domain Eukaryota; kingdom Metazoa; phylum Chordata; class Amphibia; order Anura; family Hylidae; genus Dendropsophus; species Dendropsophus ebraccatus. The sequence continues at coordinate 20,965,276 of NC_091460.1, read as the reverse complement.
ATCCACTACCCAGTCTTCCACGCAGTCCACCCATGCTACCCAAGGGAGTGGAACCCTTGCTCCAGCAGCTTAGCCTCCTTCCCCACAACTTGGCCCCTCCAGGAAAAGAAGGGTTTCAGATCCACCACCATGCTCCCAGGAACTGTTTTCTGGACCCTTCCCTGAGTCTGAGCACATTTATTACAAATTTATGACAAAATCGTAACAAAGACTGCACAGTGTTTTGCTCATTCTGGAAAGATGAAGCTCAGTGATACACAACTCTGGAAATTGTTAAAAGGTTGTGGCAATATCTTTCTCCTTAAGAGTGGATTATTGGTTTTGTCTGCCAATTCCTTGCCACAGGAGCCTGCAGATCCTTGCACTGTAAGGAGATACATACTCCTCTGGCTGTGAAGGGGCAGAACATGGCAGAAAATTGCCTTTCAAAAACAGGGGAAATAAAATGAAGGAAGCTGACCTTGCCCATCTTTCCAAATGAAATACGAGAAGGATCTTCACATTAAATGCACAAACGTGTTTCTTTTATTACCAAAGTTTATTTAGTGCTACAATGAACAATGCAAACTTTGCTGTCTAATTCTGTGTTTGTCTTTCTCTCACTCTTTTTTTTTTGTACAATTTGGAAACCGAGTGGTAAACTTTGTCAGTATTCTGTTCTTAAGTGTGTGTCTATATACAGACCTAATGACAAAATGACATGATGACATGATAACAAAACAAAAGAGGAAAAAGGAAAAAAAAATCAGACCCTGCTCAAACTAAAGAAACAAATGACAAGTCTAGTTGTTGGGCAGCACATAATTAGTAAGGCAGAACCTCAAGTGATGATCCCTTTGCATGAGACAATTGCCATATCCTCAAGGAATTAAAACCAGGATGCCTGAGCCACATCAGTTCTGCAGTAATGTTGAGTAGCCATACCCCATGAAGATCACATGATGCAGGGAATGTTACTCCAACTGCTACAGTCAAAATCAAATTCAAACTCAAAACAGCGGTGGGGGGAGAGGTGGTGAGTCACATGATGCAGAGAATGTTACCCTTACTGCTACAGTCTCATTCAAACTCAAAACAGCGGTGGGGGGAGAGGTGGTGAGTCACATGATGCAGGGAATGTTACCCCAACTGCTACAGTCAAATTCAAACTCAAATTCAAACTCAAAACAGTGGTGGGGGGAGAAGTGGTGAGTCACATGATGCAGGGAATGTTACCCCAACTGCAAATCAAAGTCAAATCCAATTTAGCATCCTTGTCTCATCCATTTTGAACCATATTATCTGTGGATGTCATCTTACGGGTGTCCTCTGCCGTCCTTTCACCAGCACCTTCTACCTTCTTTGGATGTTGCTATGTTGTGTCAGGCAAAGTTTTTCGATGGTTCATATGATACCTCTGTTTTAATGGTTCCCTGTGTTCTCACTGCCATGCTGTGTCAGGCTAAATTTTGGGGTGGTTCATATGCTACCTCTGTTTTAATCCTTCACTATGTGATCACTGCCATACTGTTGCCCAAAATTTGGCATAATTGTGTGATTAGGCAGCCTCAGAGGATGCATGCTGCCCCTGCGGTTTCCTGTCCATTTCCATGGTGTTTCCATCATTTTCTGAGGTTGACAGTTTTTCACACGTCCTTCCCTCTACCGAGCTTGGGTCCCCTGCAAAAATGCTCGAGTTTCCCATTGACTTTAATGGGGTTCGTTACTCGAAACGAGCACCCGAGTATCGGAAAATATATGTCTCGAGTAACGAGCACCCAAGCATTTTAGTACTCACTCATCACTAATCAAAATTAAGAAAACATAACATTATTAGATGACAATATAAAATGAAAGAAATGGATAACCTTGCTTTATGGATAAAAGTTAAAAGACTGGGAAGAAATAATTACAAAATAAATAAATAGCACATGTGAATTTTTCAATAATTAAATTTACCTCAAAAATATGTGTTGGTTTTGCAATATATCATATTGTAAAATGAAGGGTGACATTACAAAGAATAACTTGTCCTGCAAAGAAAAAAAAAAAACATCGACCCTATAAGGTTTAAATTTACGTTATATAAAATGAAGCCACCTGCTAAATACATGGAAAATGAGATTCCATTCCTCAGCTCTCTGCTCTTCAATTATCAAACCTCCTTACAGGAATTATTCACAATGAGTTTACATTGTGCTGATAAGTTCTGTATCAGGTTTCTGCAGAATAATGAATATAAAACAATTAACCAGACAATGAGTCTAAGCAGAAAAACCTCCGGAGGCTGCAGCGAGCAGATCAGGAATAGACAGGGTTATGCAATGGAATTGTAGCACTGATAGTTAAGCACATTCTTTGTATTGTAAGGAATATACAACAACAGATTATTATACAGTACATTTATATTGTAATGTAAGCTTTGTAAAGGATGAATACAAATAAGTTAATTTTTTCACATATTTCATCTGCAGATTTAATAAATGTAAATAAAAAGAAAATAGTACTGTAATACCTCGGTTTTCGAACGCTTTGGAACTCGAACTGCTTGGTATTCGAACAAAAATTTACCCAGAAGTAGTGTTTGGAATTCGAACTTTGCTCGGTTTTCGATATGTAATAAATGAGGATCGTAGGTAATTATTGGTGGCTGCTGGAACCAATTAATCACATTTACATTATTTCCTATGGGAAGACACTGCTCGGTTCTCAAACTGCCTTCCAGAACCAATTAAGTTCGAGAACCGAGGTACCACTGTAATTCCAGTTTAATCAGTTCGAATAAATTATAAACCCTTATTCACATGTCCCCTAATCTACGGATCCGTATTTCCGTACTCGAGTTAGAGCACATTGATGTCTATTAGGCTATTCACATGATCAGTATGATCAGGACGCAAACCAATCCTGAAAAAAGGACATGTCATAGTGCGGACTCTTCTCTCAATGGGATCTGATATTTTCTACGGATTATAATCTTTAGGCATCCGTATTTCCTTAAAAAAAAAAAATTCATTAGTTGCATTGTGAAAGGTTGTGTTTCTAAAAAATGGATTTTTGATGGATTGTACGGGTTGATAGCGGGAGGACTCTACAGACACGAGTGTTGTTTCTTTAATGAATTAAAACAGATAGATAGGGATAAATATGGGAGAGAAAGAGACAGAAAGATAGATAGAAAGATAGATAGATAGATAGATAGATAGATAGATAGATAGATAACACAGTATACAGGTAACACTATACCAGTTTGTGGAGTCCGAGTGCCAGCAGGGACGGCTCTGACCAGGAACCACTTAGTTATATTAAGGAATTCCCCACAGCACGTCTTGTAGATCAAACAAAGTAATTTATTCCATTTTCGAAAATAGCAAAATAGCAGTGCAACGCAGCAAAAGTGATTCTGATGCGTCGTTTCTGCAGTCTCCACCACCTTTCTCAAGCAAATGGACCCTTAGAGTCCATTTACACAAAAAGATAATCTGACAGATTATCTGCCGAAGTTTAGAAGCCAAAGCAAGAAACAGACTATAAACAGAGATCGGGTCATAAAGGAAAACCTGAGATTTCTCCTCTTTTCAAATCCATTCCTGGTTTTGGCTTCCAATCTTTGGCAGATAATCTGTCAGATAATCTTTCTATGTAAATGGACCCTCATGCTGATCAGTGAGTTGCTCTGTCTCAATACTCAAAGCTTAATGAATGGACTGCTTTTTTAAGTTTATTTCCTATGAACTGATAAATTCATTGAACTTCACACTTGCACAGATAATTAGTGGACATACTTTAGTTCACGAGTGATATGGACTTGCACTGAATGCACATAGGACCTGCAAAAAAACGGCTCTAGAAAAATAGAAAGAAAGAAAATAGAAAGAAAAATAGCAAAATTAGAATGAAAATATGCAGTAAACATGCAGTAAAAAATATATATAGTAAAGTAGCGGCGGCTAATTGGCGGCTATGTTGCATTAGACACTATCCCTTTGCATTTAAGCCGCCAGGTATTTTGCTATATATTTACTCAATACTGCATATTTTTGTTCTAATTTTCATATTTTTCATCTACAAAAGCAAAACTGAAATAAAAATATACTGTTTTAAGTGATTATAAGGTTAATTATGGTTCAGTTCGCATGTTCGTGCATTTTATGCCCAAAATTTGTGAACTGGCCAAGTGAATTTTTGAAAAGTGTTTTCATCTCTAATAATAACAATAATAATAATGATGATTCCTTTATTTATATGACACCAACTAATTCTATATTGATGTACAGAGCTTGCCATAGATCACTCTCTGCCCCTATTCAGGCTTCCAATCTAATTTTGTCTATGAGTAGTTTTGGAGTGTGGAAGGAAACCATGCAAACACTGGGAAAACATACAAACTCTATACCGATGTGTCCTTGGTGAGATCAAAACACATAATCCTAGCACTGTAAAAAAAAACTGCTAGCCACTAAGACACCCAGTACTCCAGGAGCGAAAAGAAGCCTCCTTTATTATCATTACAGCATATTACATGTTTATTAGACACATGACTCCAACTCGAACTACAGTAAACATTTTTTATGTCAAAATGGCCAGAGCTTTATTTATATGATAAAAAATGTTTTAGGTGAATTGCTTGGCCCTTGGAGTTCAAGAATACTTTAATGGAGTATTCCACTCTAACATAACTTTTTGTATGTTGCTTCCCACGGTGACACTAACAATTCATTCCATACTTGTTATTGTCTATTTAGTCTCCTCCCAGTTCTGAGCTGAGGCTTTCTGCTGAAAAAATCTGTGTATGAGCTTATCTCTTTAGACCGTAATAAAAGATTTTCAAGCATTTGATGACTCAAATCGTGAACAGAGTCTCTTTATTTAGAGGAATAAATTATATTGCATTAAGCATTTACAAGGAATCCAGTAGATACAGCTTATGGCTGGTTTTACACTACGTATATTTCAGTCAATATTTTGGTCCTCATATTGCAACCAAAACCAGGATTGGATTGAAAACACAGAAAGGCTCTGTTCACACAATTTCAAAATTGAGTGGATGGCCGACATTTAATGGCAAATATTTGCTGTTACTGTAAAACAATGGCTGTTGTATTGTAATAATGGCCGTTATTTACTGTTATATGGTGGCCATCCACTCAATTCCACCATTGTGTGATCAAAGCCTTTCTGTCTTTTCAATCCACTCCTGGTTGAGGTTGCAATATAAAGACCAAAATATTGACTGAAATATACGTAGTGTGAACACAGCCTAGGGGTGGGTTCACACTGAGGAATTCTCGCAGATAATGTCTGTCGGCTCCATAGACACCATTCTATGAGACAGGGCCGTTTCTAGGTAATTTTGACTACAGGGCGAATCCTGCTAAAAACGCCCCCTCCCCCCACCCATAGTAATAAGCCCTCCTGTGCTCCCCCACCCATAGTAATAAGCCCCCCTGTGCTCCCCCACCCATTGTAATAAGCCCCTCTGTGCTCCCCCACCCATAGTAATAAGCTCCCCTGTGCGCCCTCACCCATAGTAATAAGCCCTCCTGTGCTCCCCCACCCATAGTAATAAGCCCCCCTGTGCTCCCCCACCCATAGTACTAAGTCCTCCTGTGCTCCCCCACCCATAGTAATAAGCCCCTCTGTGCTCCCCCACCCATAGTAGTAAGCCCCCCTGTGCTCTCCCACCCATAGTAGTAAGCCCCCCTGTGCTCCCCCACCCATAGTAATAAGCCCCCCGTGCTCCCCCACCCATAGTAATAAGCCCCCGTGCTCCCCCACCCATAGTAATAAGCCCCCCGTGTTCCCCCAGGCATAGTAATAAGCCCCCCTGTGCTCCCCCATAGTAATAAGCCCCCCTGTTCTCCCCCACCCATAGTAATAAGCCCCCCTGTGCTCTCCCACCCATAGTAATAAGCCCCCCTGTGCTCCCCCACCCATAGTAATAAGCCCCCCTGTGCTCCCCCCATAGAAGTAACCCCCCCTGTGCTCCCCCACCCATAGTAATAAGCCCCCCTGTGCTCCCCCATAGTAATAAGCCCCCTGTGCTCCCCCACCCATAGTAATAAGCCCCCCTGTGCTCCCCCACCCATAGTAATAAGCCCTCCTGTGCTCCCCCACCCATAGTAATAAGCCCCCCTGTGCTCCCCCACCCATAGTAATAAGCCCCCCTGTGCTCTCCCACCCATAGTAGTAATCCCCCCTGTGCTCCCCAACCCATACTAATAAGCCGCCCGTGCTCCCCCACCCATAGTAATAAGCCCCCCTCCGTGCTTCCCCACCCATAGTAATAAGCCCCCCTGTGCTCCCCCACCCATAGTAATAAGCCCCCCGTGCTCCCCCACCCATAGTAATAAGCCCTCCTGTGCTCCCCCACCCATAGTAATAAGCCCCCCTGTGCTCCCCCACCCATAGTAATAAGCCCCCCGTGCTCCCCCATGCATAGTAATAGGCCCCCCTGTGCTCCCCCATAGTAATAAGCCCCCCTGTTCTCCCCCACCCATAGTAATAAGCCCCCCTGTGCTCTCCCACCCATAGTAATAAGCCCCCCTGTGCTCCCCCACCCATAGTAATAAGCCCCCCTGTGCTCCCCCCATAGAAGTAACCCCCCCTGTGCTCCCCCACCCATAGTAATAAGTCCCCCTGTGCTCCCCCATAGTAATAAGCCCCCCTGTGCTCCCCCACCCATAGTAATAAGCCCCCCTGTGCTCCCCCACCCATAGTAATAAGCCCTCCTGTGCTCCCCCACCCATAGTAATAAGCCCCCCTGTGCTCCCCCACCCATAGTAATAAGCCCCCCTGTGCTCCCCCACCCATAGTAATAAGCCCTCCTGTGCTCCCCCATCCATAGTAATAAGCCCCCCTGTGCTCCCCCACCCATAGTAATAAGCCCTCCTGTGCTCCCCCACCCATAGTAATAAGCCCCCCTGTGCTCCCCCACCCATAGTAGTAAGCCCCCCTGTGCTCTCCCACCCATAGTAGTAAGCCCCCCTGTGCTCCCCCACCCATAGTAATAAGCCCCCCTGTGCTCCCCCCATAGTAGTAACCCCCCCTGTGCTCCCCCACCAATAGTAATAAGCCCCCCTGCGCTCCCCCACCCATAGTAATAAGCCCTCCTGTGCTCCCCCACCCATAGTAATAAGCCCCCCTGTGCTCCCCCACCCATAGTAATAAGCCCTCCTGTGCTCCCCCACCCATAGTAATACGCCCCCCTGTGCTCCCCCACCCATAGTAGTAAGCCCCCCTGTGCTCCCCCACCCATAGTAATAAGCCCCCCCGTGCTCCCCCACCCATAGTAATAAGCCCCCCAGTGCTCCCCCACCCATAGTAATAAGCCCCCCTGTGCTCCCCCACCCATAGTAATAAGCCCCCCTGTCCTCCCCCACCCATAGTAGTAACCCCCCCTGTGCTCCCCCACCCATAGTAATAACCCCCCCATGCTTTGTCCACACAAAAAAAAACATTATACTCACCTTGTTCCAGCATACAGCAGGTCCCTCTCTCCTCTTCTCCAGCCTGCTAGGAGCAGGCCGCCGTCACGTCTGCACAAATCTTCTCTCTTCAGCAGGCGCGGTGATATGACGTCATTGCGCCTGCTCAGGGAGAAGATGTCTGCAGCGGCCTGCAGAGTGCTCGGCAGGGTCCGGCCAGTCCATGGGGGGCGGAGCTACGTTCAGGCGCGGGGGCGGAGCTACGTCCGGGCGGCAGGGCGGAACAACGTTTGGGCACCAGTCTTGCCCTGTGATGGGGCACAGGGGCAGGGGGTCACAGAGCTAGGTGATGCGGTGAGCGGGCGGGCGGCCGGGGGTGCGCGCAGCTCAGTGGAGCCACCAGTGCCCCCTAGCTGTCGGCGCCCCGTGCGGTCGCCCGGCCCGCCCGCCTCTAGAAACGGCCCTGCTATGAGATGGCGTATTCCGCTATCCGCCGAAAGAATTGACATGCCGGCCCATAGAATGGTATCTATGGAGCTGGCGGAAAGGGGCGCGGACAGCCAACGGAATAACGGAGTTTATCCGCAAAAAATCCGTAGTGTGATCCCACCCTATATGTGGATAAATTCCATGGTTTATTCCCAAACCCTCCGTGTGAAGTCTTTACAGGAGTCCCAGTTTAGTGAATGTAAGAATGAAAGATGGAACAACAATGTAACTACAATTAGAGATTAGCAGTCCTGTATGTTTTCCACCCGGTCCTCGGGCCTTCTCAACCTTCTCTACAGGGTGGGCAGACAGCAGGATTTAAAAGCCGAGTGTTCAGTACAAAGCAAAACTAAGAGTGCTCTGCTTATCTCTAACTACAATTAGTTACAGAATAAAATAGTCTTTATAGAGAGATTCATAGAGAAAAATGATAATGGCGGAGGAGCCTATTAAATCAGCAAAAAAGAGAAACTCTTTAATACAATAAAGGAAATAAAAATTACTTTGTATTTTATATTAATAATTAGTTTTTATGTGGAATTTTTTTTTGTTTCTTTACTATTCCTCTTCTTAAACTCCATCAGGATATTGTAACATTTTGGAAAAAACATGCAGGCCAATATTCCTCCCCCTGAGGCCAATATGGCGAATATCTCTACAGTGACCATGTGTTTCCCTGTACTGCTCAGATAGGCCGGGATGGCACAGATCCAGACACTGCAGAACACCAGCATGCTGAAGGTGATGTACTTGGCTTCATTGTAGATATCAGGTAATGTCCTCACTAGGAAAGCTAGAACAAAGCTCACCGCTGCCAGAAACCCCATATAACCCAACATGAGGTAAAAGGCCAAGACTGACCCTTCATTACACTGAATGATGATCTTCCCAGGATAATCCAGGTTATACTCCTGATATGGAGGAGACAGTGACAACCAGATAACTGCATTCAGGATCTGAATAGATGAACAGACCAACACTACAGTATAAGGAAGCTTAACCCCCACACACTTTCTCCAGGGACTGTCAGGTCTGGTGGCCTTGAATGCTATGCAGACTATGATGGTCTTGGCCAGGACAGAAGACACGGCTACTGTGAAGAAGACCCCATAGAAGATTTGTCTCAGCATGCAGGTTATATCCACTGGACGACCGATGAAGAGAAACACAGAGAGTAAGCTGAACATGAGAGAGATCAGGAGAATGAAGCTGAGGTTCCGGTTATTGGCTCTGACAATGGGAATGTTCCGGAATAAAGTGAATATTCCAATTATACATAAAGTTATAAGAGAGAGTAATATGGAGATGATGGAAAAGACTAAAACAACAACATCAGTCTCATAGGACAGAAACTCATCATCTCTCACAACACATTTGGTTTTCCCCTCATTCGGCCATTCATGGTCAGGACATCTCTGGCAATTTTCACTGTCTGGAAAAGAAGAAACAAAATGAATTAACAATAGTTTATAATTTTGCCAAATGCAGGGTGGAAGAGTTATTTCCATCAACTTGATGGTCCATACTAGGCTCTTCAGATTGCATCCCTTCCATTTCACATAAGGATAATATTTATTTATTTTTCCCTCCCCCCCCATCCAAACCGATCAGGCGCAGTCAGAGGCCAAAAACATTATATCCAATTACTCTAAGGTGACGCCTCCTTATGTGCCAATGTGTCCTAATAAACTGTCACTGTGTTCCCTCATGTACCGTGCTACTGCCTCCACCTCTTGTACTGTGCCACTGTCGGTGGTGATCGGACGGTAATCTTCATAATTTCTCCAGCTACTTCTGTGTCTCACCGCACAGGATCCGTCATCTCTTCTCTCAGCACTGACAATTCTACCGGGCAGCCGTCAGCCTCGTTTATAGGATCCTAAACTCTCAGACTGCTTACTACTACTATGGTCACATCCCAAAGACGTCCCCAGCTTTCCCAATAATATTTTATTACAATATTACAGTATTACTGATGTACAGTAGAACTGCGGAGAGAGGACATGACAGATCGCCAGAGAAGCTGTGAGGTCAGATACTATTTTAATGATGTTTGAGACAACAACTGTAATGCTTCCCAGTTCAACACTGCTCCCCCTGTGACTGGGGCAGACTGAGGGGGACTGAGAGGGACTGGGGCAGCTGGGGGTGACTGAGGAGGAGCTGAGGGTGACTGAGAAGGACTGGGGAAGCTGGAGGTGACTGAGGGGGAGCTGGGGGTGACTGAGGGGGACTGAGAGGGACTGGGGCAGCTGGGGGTGACTGAGGGGGAGCTGGGGGTGACTGAGAAGGACTGGGGAAGCTGGGGGTGACCGAGAGGGACTGGGGCAGCTGGGGGTGACTTGAGGGGGGCTAGGGGGTGACTGAGGGGGAGCTGGGGGTGACAGAGGGACTAGGGAAGCTGGAGGTGACTGAGGGGATGCTGGTGGGGGGCTGAGAGGGACTGGGGCAGCTGGGGGTGACTGAAGGGGAACTAGGGCAGCTAGGGGTGACTAAGGGAGAAAGGGGCAGCTGGGCGTGACTGAGGGGGAGCTGGGGGTGACTAAGGAGGACTGAGAGGGACTTGGGCAGCTGGGGGTGACTGAGAGGGACTGGGACAGCTAGGGGTGACTGAGGGGGAGCTGGGGGTGACTGAGAGGGACTGGGGAAGCTAGGGGTGACGGGAGGGGGAGGTGAGGGTGACTGAGAGGGACTGGTGAAGCTGGATGTGACTTAGGGGGAGCTGGGGGTGACTGAGGGGGACTGAAAGGGACTGGAGCAGCTGGGGGTGACTGAGGGGGAGCTGGGGGTGACTGAGAGGGAGAAGGGGGTGACTGAGAGGGACTGGGAAAGCTGGTGCTTCTAGTTCTCCTGTATAAAGCTCCTGCAGTGATATATATATATATATATATATCAACACATGGACATGCTGGTGCTTCTAGTCTAGAGGTCTCAGCATGTTCAATGAAAGGTCCTGCATCTCCCATAGGTGCAGCAGCTACTCAGCAGCTGTAGGGAAGTTTTCTGCAGAGAAACATGTGCCAGGGACTCCAGTTTGTACCGACGCCCCCTAACTGTCCTATGCGGGTCTCTAGGGGCCCAGTCCCCTCTGTTACTACACTTTTTTTTCTGACAGCATCAGACGGTACTGGGCCCCTAGAGGCGCTTCGGACCCCGGCACTTGCCCTAGTCGGCCGGGTGCTGACGCCGGCCCTGGCCCCCATCACCCCATCCTGCCCAGATTCTCCTGCTCCCTTATGATGAATATCTTCAGTATAGTGAATCTAAATGAAAAACTGTGCAGTAGGGGGAATTATAACTCCTGAGAAAGCAGATCAAAATGTATATAGCGGGATGCAGTGTATACTGAGAAAGCCTGAGAGCACTATGGGTAATGCCATTTATTGTTTCTACAAAAGGACAGGGAACTGTCATATACAGGAATTAGTATAAATATATTAGTATTGCAGTGTATTTTGCAAATAATGGCAAGCGTAGATAGCCTAAGATGATTTAAGTAATGAAAAAAGTAATACATTTTTTTGACAATATAAAAAATGCTCCATGGTTTATGCTCCATAAAAATAAAAAATAAAAAACACCCCTTTTCCCATTTTCAAAGCAAAAAATTTAAAAATAAAATAAAAAAATAAAAAATACAAAGTAGGATTATATGTCAATTATATTTAGTATTTATCGTACTGTGAACACCATTATATTAAAGAGTCACTGTCGCGAGAAATAGACAGGGTTCAGATCGCAAGTCGTTTTGCAATATAAGTTATCTGGGTGACATTTATCAAGATTGGTGTCCTAAAATCCCGCCTCCTGTCCCTGCTCCTGGTGCTGGCATTAGGCAACAAATCTACATATGCTCAGGAGCAGTGTTAAATACGATGTGTTTTACAATGAACAATATCTTGGTATAATATAATGTAAGTCATATATATACTGCTGACCTCACCATAATAGCATAACACTATTCACTGTATAAAGTGATTGTAATACTGACATTATAATATCATATTCTATACTAAGGAGACGTGTATAAGTTGGAAATAGATACATAAGTGTACACAGCACTATTCACAATTCCATGACGTATGTAGGGTGGTGATGCCAGTACACAGCACGATAACTATACATCCATAACTGGAAGCAGGATATGCTGATGCATAGAGAAAGAGTTCTATATTTGTTATGGTCATATATGTGCAGACACACACACTCAATTATAATAAACACACCCACACATGACATTGACAGTGAGTCATGAACCCTATATAAGATGGTAGTTACCAAGATGGAGGTTGGTTGGATCAGGGCTGTACAGAAGGTATGAGCCCTATGTCACAAGAAGGATCCAGAGCCTTCAAGGAGAAGGTTATGTCGCATGAGCAGGGGCGCCGCAATCATGAGGCGACCTGAGTCGTCTGCCTCAGGCGGCTCCATTAGCTGTCTTCATGGGGGCGGCATTCCAGGGCCGCTTTAACCAGAGGGCACATGGTGCACGTGCACCGGGCCCACTGGTTAAAGGGGCCCCCCCGAGCAGGCCGGCCGTTGCTATGTGCGACCAATGCGGTCGCACAGGGCTCCGGCCACCAGCCTGTCAGGGGGGAGCGCCATGGATGGGTAATCTACTTACCCCTCCATGGCGCCCCCTGCAGGGCCCCGCCGTTCGCCGCTGCCCCCGCCCGCTGCTGCTGCGGCGCTTCAGCGCTGCAGCAGCAGCGACACTGACAGAGAGAGAGCCATTGGCTCCCTCCCTGTCAGTCACTCTTGTGGCCGCACTTCCTGCGGTCACAAGAGGCCGCACTCTCCCTCTAGCGGCCGACGTCACTGGAGCGTCGGCGCGAGGGTAAGGGGAGTGCAGCCTCTTGTGACCGCAGGAAGTGCGGCCACAAGAGGGAAGAGAAGAGGAACGCGTGGACCTAGGTGAGTAAGTGTTTGTTTTTTTCAATGTTATATGGGAGGGGGAGCTATATACTATTGGGGAGCACAGGGGGCTATATACTATGGGGGAGCATAGGGGACTATATACTACTGGGGAGCACAGGGGTCTATATACTATGGGGAGCACAGGGAAGCTATATACTATGGGGGAGCACAGGGGAGCTATATACTACTGGGGAGCACAGGGGAGCTATATACTACTGGGGAGCACAGGGGGCTATATATTACTGGGGAGCACAGGGGGCTATATACTATGGGGGAGCACAGGGGGCTATATACTATGGGGGAGCACAGGGGAGCTATATACTACGGGGGAGCACAGGGGACTATATACTACTGGGGAGCACAGGGGTCTATATACTATGGGGAGCACAGGGAAGCTATATACTATGGGGGAGCACAGGGGAGCTATATACTACTGGGGAGCACAGGGGAGCTATATACTACTGGGGAGCACAGGGGGCTATATACTACTGGGGAGCACAGGGGTCTATATACTATGGGGAGCACAGGGAAGCTATATACTATGGGGGAGCACAGGGGGCTATATACTATGGGGGAGCACAGGGGGCTATATACTATGGGGGAGCACAGGGGAGCTATATACTACTGGGGAGCACAGGGGAGCTATATACTATGGGGGAGCACAGGGGGCTATATACTATGGGGGAGGACAGGGGGCTATATACTATGGGGGAGCACAGGGAGCTATATACTATGGGGGAGGACAGGGGGCTATATACTATTGGGGAGCACAGGGGAGCTATATACTATGGGGGAGCACAGGGGACTATATACTACTGGGGAGCACAGGGGTCTATATACTATGGGGAGCACAGGGGGTCTATATACTATGGGGAGCACAGGGGAGCTATATACTATGGGGGAGCACAGGGGAGCTATATACTACTTGGGAGCACAGGGGACTATATACTACTGGGGAGCACAGGGGTCTATATACTATGGGGAGCACAGGGAAGCTATATACTATGGGGGAGCACAGGGGAGCTATATACTACTGGGGAGCACAGGGGAGCTATATACTACTGGGGAGCACAGGGGGCTATATACTACTGGGGAGCACAGGGGGCTATATACTATGGGGGAGCACAGGGGGCTATATACTATGGGGGAGCACAGGGGAGCTATATACTATGGGGGAGCACAGGGGACTATATACTACTGGGGAGCACAGGGGTCTATATACTATGGGGAGCACAGGGAAGCTATATACTATGGGGGAGCACAGGGGAGCTATATATTACTGGGGAGCACAGGGGAGCTATATACTACTGGGGAGCACAGGGGGCTATATACTACTGGGGAGCACAGGGGAGCTATATACTACGGGGGAGCACAGGGGGCTATATACTATGGGGGAGCACAGGGGGCTATATACTATGGGGGAGCACAGGGGGCTATATACTATGGGGGAGCACAGGGGAGCTATATACTATTGTGGGAGAGCACAGGGGGGGCTATATACTACTGGGGAGAGTGCACAGGGGGGCTATATACTAATGGGGGAGCGCACAGGAGGGCTGTATATAACTGGAGGAGCACATGAGGGGCTATATACTACAGGGACACCTTAAAACTATGGAGGCACAGAGGGGTGTAACTATGTAGGGGTACAGAGGGGTGTAACTACTGTATAGAGGTACAAGGGACCTAACTACTGTATGTGTTGGAGCCTAAAATATTTGTCTGGCAGATTCTGGAGAGAAGATTCACAGCCAGGGGAAGACTTCAAGGTGGCCCAGGCTGGATGGAGAGAAAAAGAAAAGGTGACAGACTCTGATCGGAGAAGACGCCCCCGGTGAGTCACTGGATGTAACTGCACTCTGTTATAGGGTTGTAGTGTTGGGGGTCATGATGTGGCGGTATTATGTAATGGTATAATTGGTGATATCTTTCTGTTTTGTTTAGTGCAGTTTTTATGTAATATATAATCACTGTATGGTGGAAATAGTGTTATAAGGTAACTACTGTATGTATTGGGGCTCTTGATACAGTGTGGGGGCAAATTCAGTACATTATACAATGTGCCGAAAGGGAAGGGGGGGCCCACTCTTGAGGGCTGTGCACTGGGCCCACCAATGTATTAAAACGGCCCTGCGGCATTCAGTGGCAGACTATAATATGAGCGGTTCGGGCGGCCGCCCGCCCACATTATAATCCGCCACTGATTGTACTATGTACCGGAGTCCCCCTGCGCCCGGACAGCATCTGTAATGAGATGCTGTGAGCGGGGGAGACTGTATTCATAAGCGCCGCGCTGTAATGAATCAGCCGCGCGGTGCTGTTACTACAGCGCGGCGCTTATGAACACAGTCTCCCCCGCTCACAGCATCTCATTACAGATGCTGTCCGGGCGCGGGGGGACTCCGATACATGCATTCCAAGTCCGTGATCTGTCAGGATCACGGAACGTGGGAATGCAGCCTTAGTCCCCCGGCTGATGTGCGGCTGCCGGAGGTGTCCCATCCTGTCCCCGGCAGCGCGCGCATCAGAGAGATCCCCGTGCGCCGGAAGTCACAGCCACAGGCACACGGGGAGCTCTCTGATGCGCGCGCTGCCGGGGACAGGACGGGACACCCCGGGCAGCCGCACATCAGCCGGGACCAGACCAGAGAGGCTCGACGGGGGAACGGAGGGCAGGTGAGTTGTGTGCTGTTTTTTGTTTTTGTTTTATCTGCTGTGCAGGGGGGGGGGGGGAGAGGGGGACCATATATAAGGTAGGGGGGGAAGAGGGGGACCATCTATAAGGGGGGGGGGGAAGAGGGGGACCATCTATAAAGGAGGGGGGAAAGAGGGGGACCATCTATAAGGTAGGGGGGGAAGAGGGGGACCATCTATAAGGGGGGACCATCTATAAGGGAGGGGGAGAGGGAAGAGGGGGACCATCTATAGGGGGGGGGAAGGTGACCATCTATAAGGGAGGGGGGAAAGAGGGGGACCATCTATAAGGGGGGGGAAAGAGGGGGGCCATCTATAAGGGAGGGGCGGGAGGGGGACTGTCTATAAGGGGGGGGGAGAGGGGGACCATCTATAGGGGGGGGAAGGGGACTATCTATAAGGGAGGGGGGAAAGAGGGGGACCATCTATAAGGGGGGGCCATCTATAAGGGAGGGGGGAAAGAGGGGGACCATCTATAAGGGGGGGACCATCTATAAGGGAGGGGCGGGAGGGGGACTGTCTATAAGGGGGGGGGAAGAGGGGGACCATCTATAAGGGGGGGGGAAGAGGGGGACCATCTATAAGGGGGCATCTATAAGGGAGGGGGGAGAGGGGGACCATGTATAAGGGGGGGAGGGGGACCATCTTTAAGGGAGAGGGGACCATCTATAAGGGAGGGGGAGAGGGGGACCATCTATAAGGGAGAGGGGACCATCTATAAGGGGGGGGAAGAGGGGGACCATCTATAAGGGGGGGGGGAGAGGGGGACCATCTATAAGGGGGGGAGAGAGGGAAGAGGGGGACCATCTATAAGGGGGGGGAGAGGGGGACCATCTATAAGGGGGGGGGGGAAGAGGGGGACCATCTATAAGGGGGGGGGGAAGAGGGGGACCATCTATAAGGGAGGGGAAAGAGGGGGACCATCTATAAGGGGAAAAGAGGGGAGAGGGGGACCATCTATAAGGGGGAAAGAGGGGGGAGGGGGACCATCTATAAGGGAGGGGAAAGAGGGGGACCATCTATAAGGGAGGGGGGAGAGGGGGACCATCTATAAGGGAGGGGGGGAGAGGGGGACCATCTATAAGGGAGGGGGGAGAGGGGGACCATCTATAAGGGGGGGGGAGAGGGGGACCATCTATAAGGGAGGGGGGAGAGGGGGACCATCTATAAGGGGGGGGGGAGAGGGGGACCATCTATAAGGGGGGGGGGGGACCATCTATAAGGGGGGGAAGAGGGGGACCATCTATAAGGGGGGAGGAGGGGGACCATCTCCTAAAAGATCAGCACCCTCCTCTCCTGACATTCTCTGTGCTGCTGTGACCTGTCCTAAAAGATCAGCACCCTCCTCTCCTGACATCCTCTGTGCTGCTGGGACTTCTTCTATAGGATTAGCACCCTCCTCTCCTGACATCCTCTGTGCTGCTGGGACCTCTCCTATAGGATTAGCACCCTCATCTCCTGACATCCTCTGTGCTGCTGGGACCTCTCCTATAGGATTAGCCCCCCTCCTCTCCTGACATCCTCTGTGCAGAAATGGACCAAACATTATGTTTATTGGGGACAGCAGTGGGGGGGGGGGGGCAGTAGTGGATTATAATGTGGGCGGATTGACGGGGGGGGGGGGGGGGGGCGTCATTCTATAGTTCGCCTCAGGCAGCAGAGAGGCTAGAATCACCCCTGCGCATGAGGAATCCATGATGGAAGAGTGAAGGAAGGAAGGTCATCCAGGATGCTTGAGTGACGCAACAGCTGCCTGAAGCTCGTGACGATATGTAAGACAAACCCTTCACTTCAAAGGACTCTCATATGAACTATGGACACTAGACACTAAGGGCTGTAAGACATTTCTCTGATATTAATTTCTATACAATTCTGTAATTTCACTACTTTTAAAGAAGAAGCAATAAATCTCCATTTTATAAAGAAACCTCTCTGATGTCATCCTACTGCGGCGAGCCATAAACTACAGGTGCTAATGCCATTTTCTACAAGCAGGTACATATTTGTGTCATGATTTACGCCTGTCAGCAAATGTAAATCGTGAAAAATCAGGTGTGGGAGAAGGCCACACCTCCTACCCAACTTGCCAATCCCCCCTCTGCCACCCATCAGGCGAGAGGGTTATATGGCTGGTGTACACCATGGAAAAAGGGCAAATCTGCTTCTTTTCCCTGACATATGCCAGGAGCGCATTTTAATAAATGTCTCCTCTATGTTTAAATCAACATGTCCACAGCACATTCACATTCAGTAGCAGAGAATCCTGGGATTGCTCACATTGTATGGTCAGCTCTCCTGTCAAACATCATCTCTGTAACCACACAGTGACATTATACTGACAGAATTGTTACATAACAAGGAGTATTGTCTCCTGGTAAGCTGCAGAGCTGATAGTATAATTAGCAAAAGATAATATAAGTAGCCTAAATTAATTGCCCTAAGTTGATAAACCACCTGCATGATAAACAGGAGACTTTTCTTGCATAACCGCACAAAGAACTGGGACTTCCTGTGCTTTTTTTTTTTTACAAAACAAAGGCCAAATATTGGCATGGACCACAGTTTGGCCATATGTATGACAATGATTTAACGGAGAATTCCAGGCCTGCTTAGCCAGTCAGTGGCTGTAGCGGGGTCCTGTCTCTGTCACTGACTGGCTGAGCAGGAATGGAACAATATATCCCAACTCTCCTCTCAAACCAGGAAGGAGTTGGGGATTGAAGAATCAATATGCAGGCACGAGAGCTGGAGCCGCGGAGGTAAGTGCATGTTATTTTTTTCATCCTCCTCCGCACTTTTGAAAAAATCTCCCTGCCTCTACACTTCGCTTTAAACATAGAAAACATGAAAAAATAAAGTGATTATGTTGCAAAATTGCTTTAGATCACAACTAGGGATGGTCTGAACCTGCTGAGGTTCGGGTTCGTATGAACCCGAACGCTTGGCAGCAGATTCCCGCTGTCTGCCCGCTCTGTGGAGTGGGCGGATACAGCGGGAGGAACATCTGGAAAACTGGGATACAGCCTATGGCTATGGCTGTATCCCAGTTTTCCAGGCGGTCCTCCCGCTGGATCCGCCCGCTGCACGGAGCGGGCAGACAGCGGGAATCATTAACTCGGTTCGGACCATCCCTAATCACCACTCCTGTTGATGTAAAAAAAAAGTTAGCTTAAGGTTTGCTTTACTGCTGCTATATAGTTAGAAGAAAGTAGTGGTGGGTTGGTTTGTTAAAGTCTTGTGAACAGCCCGGAATCTTGGGTTCATTCAATCCATATAATCCCCCCTTAACCTCTTAAGGACATATGACGTACCGGTACGTCATATGTCCTCACTTGCACTTCAAAGCGGGGCCGCGCGGCGGCCCCGCTTTGAAGTGCCGCGATCCCGGGTGCCGCGAGTAGCCCGGGACCGATGCTATTAGCGGGCACGGTCGGATCGCCGTGCCCGCTAATTAGCTAATCGGAGGCAGCTGTCAAAGTTGACAGCTGCCTCCGATTACCGGAGGCAACGTTTCCCTGGTGTCTAGTGGGGGAGATCGCTCCTCCGGGACCTTGTCCCGGAGGAGCGATCTCCGTTACTGATGCCGGCCGGGGACGCGTCCAAGATGGCGCCGTCCCCGGCTTGGCACTCGTTTACTTCCGGCTGCAGCAGCCGAAAGCAAACGAGTGCCGATCTCATGGATCTCTGCAGCATATCTATGCTGCAGAGATCTCAATGAGAGATCACAGTGTATATACTAGAAGTCCCCCAGGGGGGATTCTAGTATATGTGTAAAAAAAAAAAAAAAAAGTGTTGTTTATAGTAAAAATCCCCCTCCCCTAATAAAAGTCTGAATCACCCCCCTTTTCCCAGGTTTTAAATAAAAGTAAACAAATAAATAAATAAATAAACATGTTTGGTATCGCCGCGTGCGTAATCGCCCGAACTATTAATTAATCACATTCCTGATCTCGTACGGTAAACGGCGTCAGCGCAAAAAAATCCCAAAGTGCAAAATTGCGCATTTTTGGTCGCATCAAATCCAGAAAAAATGTAATAAAAAGCGATCAAAAAGTCGTATATGGGCAATCAAGGTACCGATAGAAAGATCACATCATGGCGCAAAAAATGACACCTCGCACAGCCCCATAGACCAAAGGATAAAAGCGCTATAAGCCGGGGAATGGAGCGATTTTAAGGAACGTATATTGGTTAACAACGGTTTGAATTTTTTACAGGCCATCAGATACAATATAAGTTATACATGTTATATATCGTTTTAATCATAACAACTTGAGGAACATGCATAACAAGTCAGTTTTACCCCAGGGCGAATGGCGTAAAAACACATTTCCCCCAAATAAAAGAAATGCGTTTTTTTTTTCAATTTCACCACACTTTGAATTTTTTTCTGGTTTCGCAGTGTACTTTATGCAAAAATTCAGCCTGTAATTGCAAAGTACAATTAGTGACGCAAAAAATAAGGGGTCATGTGGGTTTCTAGGTGGAAAAATGCAAGTGCTATGGCCTTTTATGCACAAGGAGGAAAAACCGAAAACGTAAAAACGAAAATGGGCCATGTCCTTAAAGGGTTAAACGGGAACTCCAGATAAAAAAAACAACTGTTCTATTAAAAGTACAGTAAAAGTTATATAGATGTGTCTATACAATGTATTATGAGTGCAGGCTGATGATGCAGACAGGGTTCAGGGAGTAATATCACAGGAGGCTTGGCTGGATCCCCAACCCCCTGAGTGATTCACCATCTCTGAATGGCCAGAAGCAGGTGCAGCACTAATTTTACTGATCGGGATGGGTAGGGGACTGTGATGATTAGCTGAGGGAAAGCATTGCATTCTGGGAACTGCTCAACCAAGAGGGACAGAAACACAATACAGAACAACTCCCCCCCCCAAAAAAAACAAAAAAAAACAAATGGATTTTTGGTAGTTTCAAAACTGCCATAGACAGGTAAGCAATGCTGTACGTTTCTGCATAAGTTTCTTTTTTTTTTTTAACCTCTACCTGGAGTTCCCTTTTAACTAAGGAAAAAAGAAATGAAAAATAAATCCTTACCTGTACTGTTGGTAAATTCTCCTTCTGGACATGGGGCGCAGTCATAGCAGCAGATGTGATATCCTTCCCTGATAACCTTCCTGGTTCCTGGCCGACAGGGGTCATTACATCGGCCTTTTGGCATCTAAATAAAGTATATATTGTCTGAATACCTTCCTGTATAAGATGTAAGAGAACAATTTTTGTGTTATTCTATCTACCTGAAACATGGTTGTCCAACCTGCAGCCCAGGATGGCTATGAATGAAGCCCAGGAAATGTTGTGTTCTCTGGAGTCATTCAGTGACTATCCCCCTAAACCTCCCCCTGTACATGGGCATAGACTGAAACATATGCTTCTACTGTATGTTCCTTATTTGTTAGTGAATGTTTGTCAAACACGAACCCAAATCAATCACGATCATTTTTTTTATGTTCGTGTTTGGGCTCTAAACCGAACATTGGGATTTCTGTATGGCTATGTTCACAGAACGTTTTTTCATCTCCGTTTAAAATGACATCCGTCATTTTGAGTCTAAAATAACGGACGTCATTTAGCAGCCTGGCATCCCGTTAGTGCAATGACGGCTGTTGGTACATTATTCTAGTTTGGGATTACTTATTGGCCTTTGGATGTGTCTTAATTGAAAAGTCCATTGAATTTAATAGTAAAAACTGAGAAAGAACGGTGACAAAAGAAAAACTGTGTGTGAACAACTAATAAAAAACGTACGCTTTTTGCAAAATACGTCTGAAAATGATGTCCGTCATTATTTTGACGTCCGTGGTAAAAACGTCGTTATTCAAAACATGTGCATTGGACGTCTGTCTTCCCATTGACTTCAATGCCTGGAAAACTGGGATACAGCCATTGGCATTGGCTGTATCCCAGTTTTCCAGGCGTTCCTTACGATGTATCCGCCCGCTGCAGGGAGGGAACAGGCAGCGGGAGTCAGCCGCCGAGATTTCTGATTCATACGAAGCAGAAATCCGACTGATTCGCTCATCTCTAGTTTTCACCATTATTTAAGCCTACAGGCATAAATCATGGTAAATGAGGACAAGGAGGAGTTCTGGTTACTAAAAGTGCCCGAGTTGCTAAAAGTTACTGCCTGATGCTCTTTTTGTATTCTGAACACCTGAGCAGCACAAGGTTCTCAGTCAAGCATTTAGCTTTATCGAGGACCCCAATGCTTGACCAAGCACCATGCTCCACAGAGAATGCTTGAGCAACACAATTTACTAATAATTCTAATCCAGAATTAGCTACATTTCATCTGGTTACAGAAATAGATGGGAGAGATACAAAAAGAAGGAATAGACATGGATCTCCTCCTATCCATGCCTGTGTACTTAGGACTGTAGCTTCTGGGAGGATGGGCTGCATCATACAGAATGAGAGGTGGGATGTTTGCACACGACAATTCTTCGTATAAATGTGTTACGCTCCGTCCTCCTTTTTTCTGCCTTGTCTTCTCACTGTGTCATAAAATGTTTTATGAAAGGGAGATGAGGTAAGGAGGTAAAGGAGGAGGGAGGCAAAGTATATGCTAGAGTGACAGAAAGGATGCTGGGACGCAGCACTTTAGTATATACTTTGTATCTGTGCTGTTAAATAGAGGGTTATGGGGGTAAATAGACTTATGTATTAGAATCTGTATAACATACCACATTATGTTTCCATGTTATCCCTGATGGTATAATATTGAGCTGAGAATGTAAGGCATCAAACTCTCCGACAAGTGTCTGCATATCAATCACGTCTGATTCAGATTTTATGGATTGCCAATTTATCAATTTCAGTGGTGTTACCCATTCTTCATTCTCAAGGAGACCTATGTGGTCTAGGAAATTAGTTTTTCTTATGTTCTCTGCCAACTTTCAAAGAAAACAATAATTATCATATCATACAAAGAACATGTAATGGAAATATTTAGTACAGGCATGACTGGGGTACTGTCAAGTTCCTTCTTGTTTTACCCATACCTTTTAATAAACAGACAAATCCAAGATTGGAACAGCGGATCCCCCTCAAGGTGCACAGTCTCCTTCAGGTAAGCCCACACCTAACTCAAATAGCAGAAAAAATGGTACGGAGACAGCATCCATCCGGTGAAAAAATAGTTTTACTTTATTTTAGGCCGTTGCATATAAAAATACCGACGTTTCGGCTCCAATACTCCTGAGCCTTTCTCAAGTATGTTACAATAAAGTGCAAGATACAAATTTATATTTTGAACCACCAATCACCATACACAATCAATAAAATTACAACCAATCATATCAGGGCATAGGCAGGGTTAATAAACACACCACTCTGGCTTGGATTTAAATTGGCCACAGCAGTCACTTTATTAACATAACATGTCATTACATGATCCAACCCCAGAAATACAACAATGGGAGGTGGTCCTCAAAGCCCCAAAACCATGGCGGTCACTTTTCACTAACCACTTATACAGTTGCACCCGGAGCCGGTTCTCACAAGCTCAGAGGCACCTAACTTAACACCTGTATGCCCTCAGTACTTCTATCATACTGTAGAGTGGCCTACAGGCCCTTAACCCAACCCAAAGTTAAAGGAGAAGTCCGGCAGAAATCTTTCTTAAAGTATTGTATATTGCCCCCCAAAAGTTATACAAATCACCAATATACACTTATTACACTTATTGCTTATCCTCCCCAGCAGCCACAGCCCGCACAGCTCTGGGAATCGGGTCGTGACATCGCCATTTTATTCAGGAAGTGAAGCCTTGGTGCAGTAGTAAGTGCAGGGAAAAAAAGCACTTTATGTGCTTTTTCTGTAATAAGTTTGTATTGGTAATTTGTATAACTTTTGAGGGGCAATACAATACTTTAATAAAATTTTCACTGGATGATAAGGCTAGGGGGATGTGATGCACCATGTGATGCACCTTTTTGCACCATACCTGTATGACTACACACATTTTTTGATACATGGAGACAATAAGAAATTTTCTCATGATTTCTCACTATTTCACTCAGAAACTTCTTATCAAGCTTTGAAGGACATTAGAAGAAACTGGACTGTTTGGTCTATTGTGCTCTTGGAATGATGGGAAAGTATCTTTGCAAAGAATGTATTGTTCTAACCTTTTTGACCTTCTTGATTAATAATTATGAATACTAATATAGATGCCATTGCGCATAACTGAATATCTAAATCACTTGCAGCGCCTCATTTATGCCTTATACAACATTTGTCAACACCTAATATTTTATCTGACTATAAAATGTGATTACCATAATAAAACGTGGCCATTATTATCCAGGCTTATAATCCTGATACATTGTCTTATCTGTGTCTGTGATTTATAAGTGACGAGTTGGTAATACTGCAGGTTACAGCTCTAGCTATCAAATGGGAACCATCCATCCTGGGAGGATCTGGCTCCATAGAGTCTGATCAAAATCTAAACTTAGACTTATCACTGGACTTCTCCTTTAACCCTTAGAGGACCCGGCCAATTTAAATTTTTGCATTTTCTTTTTTTCCTTGTGCTTAAAAGGCCATAGCACTTGCATTTTTTCACCTAGAAACCCACATGAGCCCTTATTTTTTGCGTCACTAATTGTACTTTGCAATTACAGGCTGAATTTTTTCATAAAGTTCACTGCGAAACCAGAAAAAAATTCAAAGTGGGGTGAAATTGAAAAAAAAAAAGCTTTTTTTTTTATTTGGGGGGTATTTTTTTTTACGCCGTTCGCCCTGGGGTAAAACTGACTTGTTATACATGTTCCTCAAGTCGTTATGATTACGACAATATGTAACATGTATAACTTTCATTGTATCTGATGGCCTGTAAAAAATTCAAACCATTGTTAACAAATATATGTTCCTAAAAATCGCTTCATTCCCAGGCTTATAGCGCTTTTATCAGCCATATGTCCAGAATCTGGAGAGTTTTCTGATGAAATCGAAAAACCTAATATCCATCCTAAGAGGGATAACATGAGAGGCAGGGATGTCTTTGGTCACTATTGATGTTTTGGCCCTGTACACCATCATACATCATGATCTTGGGGTCCAATGTGGGAAGGAATTTCTGGACCAGGATGAACAAGTCCCAGTGGGACAAACAAAGTTCCTGATTGAAGCATTAGAATTCATACTCAAAAACTTTTTTAAGTATGATGGTGTCACCTACTGTAGCATCAGATCCTGGGCACAGCCATGGGTATGTGGGTGGCACCTTTGTACACAAATCTTTTTATGGGGGTGCTTGAAAACACACATATCAAGTCCTGTCCCCTTTTTAAAACACATGTTTTGTTCTACAAGAGATATATAGATGATTTGTTTTTCTTCTGGAAGGCTGATCCAAATATGATTAGTGATTTTGTACACTATATTAATAACACATGGGGCATTCAACTAACCTCTAACCACTCCAATACGCAGATTGAATTTCTGGACTTATCAATTGGTCATAAAATGGACGAGATCATCACGTCAACGTTCTTCAAGGAGGTAGACTCTAATAGCTACCTATCCTTTAAGAGCGGCCATCTGAAAAAATGTAAGACAAATATCCCCTACAGCCAATATAAACGCAATCGGAAAAACTGTACAGAGGACTTTACATTCAAGAAATAAGCAAGTATATTGAAGAAAAGGTTTACAGAAAAAGGTTACCCCAAGACGTTACTGCATAATGCATATCAAAGAACATGTCAACTCTCCCAAGTAGTCTAAGTAGAAGTGTAAAGGCTCCAGAACGGGGGGCGGAGCAAGCAGGCAATGTGAGAGGACGCACACTCCGGGAGCTCCGTCCACACAGCAGCTAAATAGGCCAAAATATCGCCTCCTTTGCCCAGAAAACCTATTGGGAAGAAGTCCCGAGTTGGCCCGCACCCGCCCGAGCCTCTCGCCCGTCCTTGTAGTGCCGTTTGGACCCTGGACAGATACCTGCTGCCGAGAACCGGTGAGCCCTGCCGTGTGGTGCAGCACAGCCGGCGGTCCCCGCTCCACTGTAGTGTGGCCCCTCCACGTGCTGCCAGTCTCCCGTCCATCCGCAATCTGTGGTCGGCACCCTCCCTGCCGGGTCTCCCGGTCCGGTGCCCGATATCAGCCGGGGAAGAGACGGGAGCTGCGACTTCCGGTCCGGCCGCGTGTGAGGATTTGCGGGCGCCATCTTGCCCCAGCACACCACCGCCTTACCCCTCCTGGGAGCAGGACGCTGCGGTCACAGGAGAAACTCTGGCAGCATATACCTGTACCCCCTGGGGGAAGCCCTCACTGCCACCCCATAAGCCCTCTGGCACTCCAGCTAAAATCAGGGACAGAACTGATAGCCATCCCTGTGCAGTACACAAATCCCAGCCAGGACCTCCCAGACACACAGGAGTTCCTACACCTCTCAGGGATTGGGACGCTTGATCTGGAGATGTCGGCAGCCCCTAAACCCCCTAGTGGAGACAGAGTCAAATCCTCCAAAGGGTCGGACACCCCTCATAAGCATAAGAACAAAAAGACTCCTGACAATGAACCGGCCTCTCAGCTGGATTTATGGGTGCAACAAGGGGAATCTGACTCAGACGCCTCCCTCCCCGATGCTCAAACCAAAAGTGGCATTTAGAAATTGCTTTTCCAACTCCCCACCAAAAGTGACTTTAACTCTCTTGTGACTAAAGTACAGAATGCTTGCAGAGTTGAGATTGCAGCTGTACATAAAGACTTGCAACACATAGCAGAGAGAGTAGACGAGTTGGAGGAAGAGCATGATCACACTCGCTCTTACATTTCTCAGCTGCACGCCACATCGGTCTCTTTTCTGCCTTGAATGACATGCAGCGCCATTTAGAGGACTTAGACAATCGGGGCAGACGCAACAACATACGGCTTAGAGGGCTCCCTGAGGCTACACAGGATGAAGATCTAATGGCGACTCTATCCTAGGCGAACCCAACTCTCACAAAATTAAGCTGGACAGAGCACACCGGGCCCTAAAACCCAAGTTTGCAACTGGATCCCCTCGGGGGGTTATATGCTGCGTCCATGATTTTGCCGTCAAAGAGCGCATTGTGGCCAAGGCCCGCGTCCTCAAGGACTTTGAATTTGATGGCGCCCCTATCCAGCTATTCTCTGACCTGTCCTGGATCACTCTACAAAAACGACGTTGCCTACGCCCCTTGCTTGCTATCCTTCGGGACCACCAGGCTACTTATCGCTGGAACTTTCCATTTGCATTAACAGCCCGCCAAGATGGCCGAACGGCCACCCTCAGAGATCTAGACGACCTTGCTGCATTTTGCGATGCCCTAGGTGTCCCCACCCCGAGGCTTACGGACTGGACTGTCACCCCACCGCCTCCTCCACCTCCTGCGATCTGGACAGCTGTCTCCCAGAAGCGCCAACGACCACGATCCCACGCTTCCTCGCCTCCATCTCGCAACTCCCCGGGTCGTGATTTTTGAGCTATCTAATGGAAGCTGATATCCTTGCTTCTTCTTCCCTCTTTTCTCAGGGCATATTTCTGCTGCATATGCTGGCCTCCATTTTTTGGATTGCATTTTTGCTGTGTGGACTTGTTCCATTGTTTTTGTCTACTATATGACCTTGTTCAATGCTTATCTCTCCCTATGGGACTGTTCCTGTTTGACACTTGAAATGGGTTATTCTATGGTGTACCCCATCTTGAAGTGTGACCCGTGCCCGTGCACCTGGGTCACGGGTTTCCGGCCTAAAGCCATGACTTGGATTTTGATTGTTTGGTTAAACTGTTCATTGTATGTTTGTTGGTCCTGTCTTAGTTGTGTTGTCTACCCTACCCCCTCTCCTCTTCCCATCCAGGCATTCTTACTTCCACTCCTGACGCTTTTGTCTCCAGTGCCGAGTGACGCGTCGTGGCCTCCAGATATCCTGGTCTGCCTTCTTCCTCCTGGATCTGGTGAGTCACCTAACACACAGAGGTCCATGACTATAGACTCCCATGGCTAGTCTACTTTCCTTGAATGTCAAGGGTCTTAATTCGAACACGAAGCGGCGTCTGCTATTGCAGGAGCTGCGATCTTCTCATGCAGACATAGCATTTATACAGGAGACCCACTTTGACTCTACAGCCAGCTTTGGTTTTGCCAGACACTCATACCCAACAATTTACTCAGCATCCTCTGGAAGTAAAAAAGTAGCAATCTTGATCTCCCGTCATTGGCCCTTACAGGTGACTACACACTACTCGGACCCGGGGGGGAGATTTGTGATCTTGGAAGGCTCTATGCAGGGTAAGACTGTTATTCTCTGCAACCTATATGCACCTAACAAACGCCAGATTCCCTTCCTCCGTGGGGTGCTCACTTGCCTGGCCAAGCATCCTCCTGCCCCCCTGATTGTGGGCGGTGACTTTAATCTACCCTTCTTCGAAAAAGCGGACAGACACTCTGTAGTGGGACAACCTCCTTCGCCAGAACTGTCGCGTCTTTCACGAGAATTTCGCAAACTCATTCGATTGCATAATCTATATGACCTTTGGCGTATTGGACACCCTACTGAGGCCTCTTTCTCTTTCTTCTCTCACCCCCATAACACACATACCAGAATAGACTACTTCTTTGGCAACATCCCCACGGTGCGACTACTTCGCGACGCTGATATCGGACCTATCTCGTGGTCCGACCATGGCCCATTGCTGATGACCCTCCTCTCCCCCACTTCCCCTACCCGTGCATGCCATTGGAGACTCAATGACTCCCTCCTAAAACATCAAATACCCAGGGACTCTATCAAAACTGCCATAACTAACTATTACCGAGAAAACGAGGGCTCTGTCACTTCTCATACTATTCTTTGGGAGGCGCATAAAGCAGTCATCCGAGGCCATTGTATAGCTTTGGGGACCCGCCTGAAAAAAGACCGCCAGGCCCGTATCTTAGAAAACCGAGGTAAGATTGGGGACTTGGAGAAAACCCTACTGACTCACCCATCAGTCTCTATCTTGCGCCGCTTGATTGCAGCTCGTGCCCAACTCAAAGATTTATTGATGTACAAAGTTAAATGTTTGCTTTTGTATTCACGGCAATGTTTCTATGAGAAGGGCAATAAAGCTCACACTTTGCTGGCCCGTATGCTTTCAGAAAGGACGGCTGCCCAATCGCCGCAGGCCTTAAGAGACGAACAGGGTTCCATTCATTATCACCCTTCCACAATTTCTTCCCTTCTGACTAGGTACTTCTCCACCCTCTACTCTCTCCCCTCAACCCTGCCTTCAGACCCAGAAGCTCGTTCGCGTAAGATAGGGGACTTTCTCTCCTCTTGTAACTTGCCTACCCTTCCTGCGGAAGCTCTGCTCAAACTCAACGCCCCTGTCACTACTGAAGAGGTAGAGGAAGCGCTTAAACACCTCCCCTCTGGCAAATCACCTGGGCCAGATGGCTTCACCTATTTATATTATAAAACCTTCCCTGCTGAGCTTGTCCCGCGGCTGGTCCCCCTCTTTAACACGTTCCTGGAAGGAGCGGCCATACCCCCCTCTATGCTCCACTCCCTTATTACATTGATCCCTAAGCCAGGCAAAGACCCTCTAGATTGCGCTAGCTACAGACCGATAGCCCTGTTAAATTCGGACCTCAAACTGTTCACCAAAATACTGGCCAATCGCCTAGGGTGCTGGCTACCTTCTTTGGTGAATGCTGACCAAGTGGGCTTTGTGTATAATAGGCAAGGTGCGGACAACACGAGGAGGGTAGTGGACTTGATAGACGCAGTCAACCTGCAGATGGACCAAGCCATGGTTCTAAGTTTGGACGCGGAAAAAGCGTTCGACCGCTTAGGTTGGCCTTTTCTATTTGAAACTCTGAAGCATTTTGGTTTCCAGGGTTCTTTCCTGACAGCCATCCATGGTCTATACTCTGGACCGACCGCCTCTATCAAGTCTGCTCATGGCCGGCCCGACACTATCACTCTCTCCAATGGCACGCGCCAGGGGTGCCCCCTATCCCCATTGCTATTTGTTCTTTGCATTGAGCCCCTGGCGGCGGCAATCAGAAACAATCCGGATATTCAGGGCGTATCCATTAGGGGGAAGGAGTTCAAGATCATGCTGTTTGCAGATGATGTACTGCTGACTTTAACGAACTTACATACCACTCTGCCGATACTGCATGCTCTTTTGCACTCCTTTGGAGCCCTGTCGGGATATAAGGTTAATACGACCAAGACCGAAGCACTGCCCTTGAATCTCCCGAGCGCCACCCTCCAACAACTCTCTGACAACTTTAAATATAAATGGTCCTCTACCTCCATACGTTACCTGGGCATTCGCTTAACCCCCACCTACAATTCATTATACTCTGCGAATTTTGTCCCTTTATTTAGAGATATTAGAGCCCTATTAGAGAAATGGAAAGCTCACTTTATCTCCCTCCTGGGCCGAGTGGCCGCCATAAAAATGTCTATTCTACCAAAGCTACTTTATCATTTTGAAACCCTCCCGGTGAAAATTCCTAGATCGGCTCTCAAATCACTCCAGGCGGCTCTGTTCCGGTTTATCTGGAATGGGAAGAGACATAGAATTCCTAAAGTGGTCATGATGTCTGGCAAAACTCAGGGCGGGCTGGCTGCCCCTAATATCTTATATTACTACTGGGCCGCCCACCTAAGGCATATAGCTTTGTGGTCCCAATATCATGCTTATAACAAGTGGACGGAAATAGAAAAGCGATGGTTGGCCCCGATGCACCCTAACTCCCTTCTGTGGCACCAGTCCCCACCCCCTCTCCCCGCTGGGCCTCTACTTGGACCCATCCTATTTACCCGACACATTTGGTCCACTTGCGCTGCACGATTCCGCCTCGCCTCCCCGGTCCCGCCCTTAGTATCATTTTTACTACACCCTCAGTTTCCCCCGGGCTTGGAGTCTGCGATGGTCCAGACGTGGGGAAACAAGAAATTGTTCCAGTTTGCAGATGTGGTGCACCCCATAACTCGAGCGTTACTGACGTTTGAGGACCTGGCTCATAAACATGACCTACCTCTAGCGGAACGGTACACATATTTGCAATTACGCCACTTTATGGAAACCACGCTGGGTGCCCTCACGGCCTCCAAACCTACGGTTTATGAGCAACTGATCCGTAGAGGACACTCAACTAAGGGCCTAATATCAGATATATATAGAGTTCTAAACTCTCCCATAGACGACTTGCCCCCTCGCCATAAATATATGGACAAGTGGGAGGCTACTCTTTTGACACCTATATCCCCCGAATGTTGGCAAATTATTTAAAGCAGGGCGGCCACGTCATCTATCTGCACGACCTACAAAGAGACTCAATATAAGATTCTCATGATGTGGTACCACACCCGAGTTACTCCACCGGCTGAACGCCACTATCTCTCCTCTTTGTTGGAGGTGCAGCGGAGCAACAGGCTCCTTATACCATATTTTTTGGCTTTACCCCTCTATTCAACCATACTGGAAGGCAGTCTGTGACTTGGCGTCTGCGGTGCTGAAAAAAACAGTACCTGCAGACCCATTGGCCTGCTTGCTTAATCTCACCCCGAAGACCCTAGGCAAAAATTTCACTAGGCTACTGCTGCAGATGTTGACGGCGGCCAAGACCCTTATAGCCCGGCACTGGAGACAAACGACCCCTTCCTCCCGTCTTGATTTGATAGCGAGAATTAAAGAATTAAGATCACTAGAGTATCTTACTGCCTCAATAAACAATAAGATGAAAAGATTTGAGAAGGTTTGGGACTCGTGGGATACATACTCTTCACTATAGACCGCTAGGGTTTTGGTGCCTGGAATCTACCCCCCCCCCCCCCTTCCCCCCCTCTCCATCCCCCTCATTGTTATGTTCTATGTGTGTTTGAGTTTTGTGGCTTTGTCTGGTTGGTGACAGAATTTTTTATATAGCTTGCATAACTGTTGAATGGGATTTCTGTCTTTTAAAGACGACGTTGCTTTTCTCATTCATTTCTGACCATCACTTTTCAGCGGTATTGAGATACTCTCCACACAACTAACGATTTGATTCAGCCCTAGAGTATCTTGTGATGGAATTGTTTATTGCTTCTTTTCTGAGCCATGTAACACACCCGATTGTCTTGTGACTGTTTTGTTAAAAATTTATTTGGAAAAAAAATTCAATAAAGATGACATTTAAATAAAAAAAAAGGCTCCAAAACAGCAGGAAAAAAGTAGAGTTAACCGTCATCACCCGGTATAGTAGATTGGATTAGCACATACAGAAGATCCTACAAAAAACACTGGCACCTCTTAAAAGTAGATCCCTATATATGTCCCCTACTCCCGGATAGACCTTTGATCACCTACAGGAGGGCACCAACCATCAAAAATCTGGTTGCCCCCATTAGTCTACATAAACACAGGAAGGACGACCGCAAAACAAATCAGAGATCAGGCAGGGATAACAAAATGTAATCAGAAGAGATGTCTTTGCTGTTATTCCATCAAAGCAGGGACTACCGAGAATCGAAGCAACACAACCGGGCGGAGTTTTACCATCAAGCAGAGACTAAATTGCAAATCCTGTTGTGTGATGTTGAAATACCCCTGTGGACTCAAACACGTGGGTCGCACCACTCAACCCCTACACTGTCGAGTAAATGGACACAGATTAAATGTGAAAAAAGGTTTGCCTAAGCATAGGGTCTCATGAAACACATAACTTTGATCCAACGTCATCTCCTAGATACATTTCTTAAGCAAAGTAAATTAAAAAAAAAGAAAAACACAACTCGAGTCTCCAGTCGCTCCCACGCTGCTGTGTGCCTCTGGATGCTTCCTGGTACAGACTGCTGGCCAATCTTATTGAGAAGTCTGTGCAATCTAGAAGTGAACGCTGATTGCTGGAGGCAGGTGTCTTTTTCTAATCACTAGCAAAGTAGATTTTTTTTTTTTTTTTTAATGAGATTCAGTAATGTCTACCAGTTGTTACTATTAGAATATGTTACACTCACCTTGTATTTATATTCATGTATATTTGCATTGTTGTGTTTTCCATTTTTATTAAAAATTAAGTCCATATTATGCAGACTGTGTGCCATCATATAGACTGCAATAAATACTTGGGAAGGAACTGTGTCTGATGGATAATAGAAATGTTTGGTAAACAGTTTCTCTCCTGAACAGTTATGGAAAGGAAATGGATATATCTCTGAAAAAAGAAGGTTTTTTGTTTTATTTTTTGAAAAGCACTGAAATGATATCATCCAAAGCTCTTCTAGTAACGGGTCAGAAGGTCGATTAGATAATTGTACTTTAGAAACATATTCTTTAATTTCTGGAATATCAAACATGGAGAGTGTAAACACTAAACTGCAGTTAGCCGGAGAACCCTCCCTGGTGCGTATAAGCTCATTTGGAAAGGACCAGGATTTCAGGAGTATAAGAGTCTTGTTGTTTAGAAATGGAGCTGCATGTATTAGAAACTTGATAGGAGTCATACTGTATGAGCCACAGATAATAATAACATCAGTAGAACAACTCTGCATGTCCAAAGGAACACTAAATCTACTTTTCATTATAGGTACCGAAACCTTGAATTCCACACAGATCTGATGAGCTGTGAATAGTTTGCTTAGTTCTTGTAGCTCCCTCTGTCCACTGTCATCATCTGATGTGATGACCCCGACCCAGCTCCACTGGAAACTTTCCAATAGCTTCACCAGTGCCTTATAGTATATTGTGTCATCCGGAGCTGTTTGATGGAAATTTGGGTGAAGAGTTTTATCTCTTAGGAGAGGATCTGTGGTTCCATAACTGATCTAGGATAGAGAGAGGGGATGTAAAAATAATAAACAAAATCATACAAATTTATTTTAGAGGTCTAAAGAAATTATGTTCTGCAGTGGGAGCTCTCTCAGCCAATCACTGACTAAAGCGTGACAGCGCAGCAGCTACTGATTGGCTGATCCTGGTCCTCCAAACATTTGTAGATGGATTTCAGATGGGCTTGACATGTTGCAAACCTTTGGTAGCTTGTCAAATTGCTTTCCCAAAGAAATGTAGACGCTAATATCAACACATTTATTATTTGATGTTTTTCTTGTTTAATGTTTATGAGTAATATCAGTTTATATGCACTTGTCTTTGACAGAATCAGCTCATTGGAGAACATACCTTAAAACAGGCCCCCGGCAAAGAGCTGCTGGCGAGCCTAGCACTCCCCCCCAGACTCTCAGTCCCTCTATTCAAAGAATCTCCTACAGGAATTGCCTGACAGACAAGACCTTAAAGAAGGCCTTGAGACTCCCAGAATGGACAGGCTCCAAAGGAGTCAGGAGAGACAGACAGGGGCAGTTTCTGGCCAAAGTCTTGGATCCTCCCATATGGCTACAGAGAGCTTGGGAGAGGCTTGGGAGACTTTCATCCAGGACTATAATGATGATGATGTCGCAAACCCGAAATGGAATCTGGGTCCAGAGATATCATCCTCAGCATCATAGTTAGGGGATGATGTTGTATTTGTACCACCGACCCAGCGTCAGTCCCTATCTGCCGCTCTTGGATCCAGAGGAAAAGGAGGGAGGCGGAAAATGTCAGCAAGTCCAGGTTGGCAAAGCCCAGGCACTGAACGACTACCCACAGGCAGCGGCAGCACTCCAGAACAGGCTGCCAGTAAGCTAGCTCCCAATAAACGCCCATTCACATCACCAGTGTGGCAGTTTTTCATTGTTGGTGAAGGCAAAGACCATGCAGCCATATGTCACAACTGTGAGCATAAAGTGGGTTGTGTTTCGGGTTCAAATCAAGGGACTGCTTTTATGTGACAGCATATGGAGCAACACCATCCTTGCTGCCTGGAAGATGTGCAGTGGACCACCACTGCACATCTTGCCGGGAACAGCAAATGGCTGCACTTACTATCCCTGCATCCAATAGCAGAAAGCCAGGATTTTGCAACCTCGGTTGAAAATAGTGGGTTTATCCCATTTACCTCTACCTCTTCCATCAGCAGGAGTAAGCAAACACCACCACTGATGAGACAGAAGCAATGACTAGGAGAGAGCATTACTCCTACAACCAGCCGACAGCACAGACGCTAAATGCCCTGCAATCCCTTTCATTTCCCATTATTAGTGGACTCAAAGCCATTTAGGGATCTGAGGGCTTGTGCACATCTGAGATGGAGAGTGCCCAGTCGCCACTTCTTTTCCAACAAGGTAATTCCATCAATGCACTTAGAGGTGGCAACTCTTTGGGTCTCTCTGTGTCTAATTGGGGGCACATAAGTGCAGCCATGTGGAGTTTGAAAAAAACACACCTGGAACTAACTCCTTTGGGCAATGGAGGATAACATTGCAAAGTGGCTGACCCCTTGGCATTTGCAGTTAGTCAACGTAGTGGCGGAAAACGGGCATAACATAATTTCTGCACTGCAGCGGCGAGGGTTCCCGCACATTCCCATTTGCTGAACCTGATCGTGCATAGGTTCCTCCACTCCTTCCCAGGACTGAAAGATATCCTGAAGATGGCAAGGAAACTGTGCACACACTTCAACCACTCCTACATGGCACGAAACGCCCTCCGCAAGAAACAACGCTTACATGGACTGTAGGAACATCAGTTGATCTGCGATGTGCCAATGTGGTGGAACTCGTCTCTCCATATGTTGAATCGCCTGTACCAACAGAGATCAGCGGTGACTTCCTTGTCACATATTCTGACAGCTTCACGCAGAACTGCAATTTCCAGGTCACTGATAGACTGCGTGATGTCTGCTGATTGCTGGTACTATTCGAGGAAGCCACTCTGTTGGTCACCTGCAATGAGTATGATGTGAATAACATCATCCCCCTGCTTCACATCATGGAGGCCGCACTAAATAACATTATCGCAGAGGGGACTTGGGGAGACAGAGCCTTGAGATTGACCAATTGGTGCTGGAGGAGGAAGAGGTATACAGCCAGTTATTCAAAACTCCACCAGCTACCATCTCTGGCTTGGAAACACCAAAGGAAATGGAGGAATCTGTTTGGGAAGAGGCTGACCGTAGCACAACCTGGCATTACACCGAGGATACGGATAAGGAACAGCAGTCGGTCAAGCTCCCTTATATGGTCATGTGCCTCTTGGAATGCTTGAACGACATGCGTAAGATGGGCAAGTTCTGGCTGGCCACCCTGGTTGACCCTAGTTTCTGGCTAAAAGTGACAGATTTTTTTGCACTGTCGGACAGGATCATAAAAGTCAAACAGTACTATCAACTACTGTTAAGTCATTTGGTTGAGGTCTATCAAGAACAACACCATTTTGTATGCCCAACACGTTAGGTGGACCTTGCTCAGTCTACAACATCAACAAGTAGCACAAGCGTGAGGGCCAGCAGTATCCATGGTATTCGCTTCATTCCCCAAACAATGCTGAACGACTTCCTGAAACCAACAGAGGAATAAACCCGGCAGCCCCTCACTGAAGATAACATCAGGCAGCAGAAATTTCAAGTAAAATCCTACTTGGAATCCCCCTTGCTCCTAAATATCTAAGACCTGGTGCAATTCTGGGCAGAAAAACTGGACATCTGGCCACAGCTGTCAGTGTTTGCTTTTAACCCCTTAAGGACAGAGCCTGAAATGGCCTTAAGGACAGAGACACATTTTATGAATATGACCTGTGTCACTTTATTCATTAATATCTTGGGAATGCTTTTACCTATGCGGCTGATTCGGAGAATGTTTTCTCGTGACATATGGTACTTTACATTTCTAGTAAATTGGAGTCAATACTCATAACGAATCTTTATGAAAAACCCTAAATAAAGTGAAAAAGTGTGAAAAAATGCATTTTTCAAACTTTGAAACTTTTCTGCGTATACAGAAAATGGTTATACCACATAAATTATATATTAAATAGCATTAGCAACATGTCTACTTTATGTTGGCGACATTTATTAAACGATCTTTCATTATTTTAGACAATAGAAAGCTTAAAACATTAGCAGCAATTTTCCAAATTTTCAGTAAAATTTCAAAATCAGATATATTTAGGGACCTGTTCAGAATTAAAGTTCACTGTATTTGAGGGGGCTGTATATTAGAAAGCCCCACAAAGCACCCCCAATTTTAACCCTTTAGGGGAGTCACAGAAATAAAAGGCAAAAAAGAAGAAATGGATTCCTCCAGCTCATATAAAATTCCACTTTATTATATCAAACGTCTAAAATGATAGCCGACGCGTTTCGAGCCTTTACGGCTCTTAGTCATGGCATCTATACAATCAGACAAACAGATTTAGTGTTAATATACAAGATTACATACATAGATTAAAAGACATATATACATATATAAGTGCACAAACATGAATATCGCATACACAGGAACAAAATCATATTTATTCTGGACAAAAACACGCAAGAATTTCTTCACCCTCATATAATATATTGGTATAGGTATTAAATAGAGTGACTCGTGTTACATTATTCTTCCTGTAATACTCTCTTAATGGCATAAACATCACAGTTTCTGTATCTGAGTATATATATAAATCATACTCCTGTATAATGCATGAATATAAATGAATGAGAGAGATAAGGAGGAAAAAACATAGTACCTGCATCTGTACAAAATTCAGGGGAAAATTCATCCCAAAAACAGGTCACCAGGAGACAACTGGACTCTAAAAGGATGTAAGTACAAATACCTAAGCAGGCTATACTGGAACCCAAAATCAAAGCACATAAAAAGAAAAGAAAGAAAGAATCCAAAGAGTCACATATCAAAAAATGGGCAAACACTGTCCTAAAATCGACTGACCTCCAATTCCATAGCTGCTGGAGAGATTCCAACCACTGCCGTTTGCCTAGCCGGCGTCTGAGACACATAATCATCTGACCAGCCTTATATGGGGGAAAACAGGAAGTGACCCCATACGTCACATCCGCCCGGTGGAACGCATATGCGTTCCACCGCCGACATACATGCGTCCAGCCTTAATGAGAGGAAACCGGAAGTGACCCCATAAGTCACATCCGCCCGGTGGAACGCACGATGCGTTCCACCGTCCAATTGGCACTTGCATCAATACAGGCCGTCCGGTGGGACGCACGATACGCCCCAAACAGACAATAAGGTACTTCCCACTACCTATGAGATCCTAACTGTGCCGCCCAGCAGAGAAAATACCTGCCGTGAACGGAACCCGCTCGGTGGAACGCAAATGCGTCCCACCGCTATCACTAGCATATACCAAGCTGTCAAATACAGCTATAGTGGGCAAAAAACCACAGCAAGGGGGGATGGATAAAAAGCAGGATATAGATCAAAGCATACATGCTGTTTATACAGACCCAGAGTGACAGCAACCATGAAAAAAGCAAACTCTAGAACTATCACAAAAAATGAATGAATACAAATATCAAATGTCAAATACAGCTATAGTGGGCAGTATCAACAGCTAGGGGGGATTAATGAAAAGCAGGATGTGGATCAAAGTATGCATAGTTAGTTTATACAGACCCAGGATGACAGCAACCATGGAAAAAGTAAACTATAATAACAATAGTATCACCTGCAGGTTAGATCTCAGGAACTTAGATGGGATATATGTCTAAATGTTGAAAATAGCAAAAAAATGATTAAATAGAGGATTTGTTCTTTCTAGAGAAGATATACATACCGTGATAACAAGAAAACATCAGTTAACAAAAATGTGATATGCAAAACACATACACTGTCAATACAGGAACATGAGATCACTTCTGATGTTGAGACCATGTGGAGACTGTGTACCTAGTTTAAAAATCCACTCGGCTTCTTTTTTAAGGAGTTTCTTCCTCCAATCACCACCCCTCATAGGTTCCTGTACTTTCTCAATTACAAAGCAGCTAAACGTGTCAAGACTACCACCGTGTATATTGCAGAAATGTCTGGCTGCCCCAGATAGCTGTACCCCTCCGTGTTTGATGCTACTGACGTGTTCGGCAATTCTGATTTTTAGTTTCCTGATGGAACATCCCACATACTGTAGGTTGCATTCACAACAAACAATGACATATATGATGTGGTCAGACTCACAACTAAGGGGGTGGCAGATGTTATAGATTTTACCTCCATTACTCGCACAGAAACTCTTGCATCTGTTAGAGTATTGGCACATCCCACATCGTGGTTTACCACATGGGGAGAAGCCACCCTTACCCGTTGATCTCAAAGCTGACCACACTTACAGAAATAAAAGCTAAGTGTGTAAGATATTTGAAAATTGTAATTTTTTGTGCAGAGATTTTAATGTAATTTAAAATCTTTCATAATTATAAACCTATTACTCAGGAGCGTAGCTAGGATTCATGGGGCCCCATAGCAAAAAGCTGTATGGGGCCCCCCCTCCCCTACACACACACACACATATATATATATATATATATATATATATATATATATATATATATATATATATATATATAATTAGAGATGAGTAAACCGGGTTCGGGTTCAAGTCCATCCGAACCCGATCGTTCGGCATTTGATTAGCTGGGGTTGCTGAACTTGGAAAAAAGCTCTAAGGTTGTCTGGAAAACATGGATACAGCCAATGACTATATCAATGTTTTCCAAATAGCCTTAGGGCTTTATTCAAGATCAGCAGCCACCGCTAATCAAATGCCGAAAGTCCGGGTTCGGATCGACTCGAGCATGCTCGAGGTTCGCTCATCTCTAATATATATATATATATATATATATATATATATATATATATATGTGAGGGTAGTTCTATGTTTTTATACTTTTATATTGAGAAATTATATTTTCCTTTAAACGGACGAGCAATGCTAATGCACTTTAAGATGGTTCCTGTATCTTGCCAAGTATGCCTGAGAGCTGATACAATAGTAACAAGATGTGAGGCATAACAAAGCTGCTGTGATCACGAAGAGAACATTTCAGAATACAGCGAGGGACAACACAGTCGGATACAAGATAAATATGCTTACTATCTGCTTTAAACACGCCCTTTCTTTGTACTGTGTGTAAACTATTATTTTCTCTATAATAAACCTCAGTGCCGTGTGATGATCCCAAGGGCTAAGATTGAAGCTGAATTTTGCGTCAGAGTCTTTCTTAGTGTGCGCGCACCTGCCTGAATGATTCAGAGCAAGTGACTGACCACTATTAAAGTGACCCCTGTCCTTGGCGGGAGTCACGACCCTGTCAATTGGCGCCCTAGCGTGGGGCCACAGCCAGAGGACCATTGAGGACCATCGACCTGTGCCAGGCCCTTGGTGTTGGACCGCGATTCACTGACCCGAGGCTTGATCACCCTCATCAGAGTCACGGTGAGTGTATGCATATTTATATGTGTCATTTGCCAGTTATCGTCAGTGAGTTGTTGTCTGACTTGGGGGGCCATCTGGATCTGTGTTCCACGTTGAGGTGATACAACGGTATTGGTCTGTGTGCTGTGGTCTGAACTTTAACTGTTCACCAGGTTATCACCAGTTGCTCAGTCACTTGTGGTTCACTTAATCAGAAGATTTCTTTGCAGATTCAAAGGAAAGAGAAAGTGAAACTTGCAGTCATATGTTTTGCTAGAAGCTGACTCGAATTAACTCTTTATAGAAAGTAAACAATCACAGCATCTAGCCTAGGCACAAGGCTGCTAGTCCGAGAAAGGAAACAGAGCAGGTGCTGTCTGAGGTAGACGTGTATGTATATGTAGATATTACCCAGTGACAACAATCTGTGGTTGGGGACCTAACACTCGGAGTCTGTAACCTGGCATTGGTGGTTCCGAGTGGTGATTGTGGAGTCACATATCCGGTGAGTAGCTACACGGATAAGTAATATCACCAGGCTGTAAACATGCTGAGATTGTTTAAAAGGAAGCACACACTGCCAGACAGGTGCACAGACGGCAGTGGATTTAGTTCGAGTCAGGGAAAGCAAGAAATATGTGAAGGATGCCCAGAAGCTGTATAAACTCGCTGAATTGCCGACCACTGGGAGGCTTCAGCCGAGTATATGGAGAAAGATGACCGAAGAGTTGCGAGGCATGTTGGAGGACAAAGGCCTCCTGGAGACGGCACAAGCCCACCTCCGGGTGGCACGGGCATTACAGTCGGAAGGTTTTGAGGAAGTGAAGGGCATGGGAGGAGATGCAGAATTTAAAGAATTATATGGTTATGTGAAAAATGTCGATAAATTCCTTAATGAAACTCCCCAGACCGACCTTACCCCCACAATGGACCCTATTGTTAGAAATCAGAGCCACTGCCCTATAATGGTGCTGGTTCTGGTCACCGAGGGTGGACCTGTTTTAAGTGTGGTGTGCAGAATCCTGATTGGCGAGAAATATGTTATAATTATGGCGCCCACAAGCCGCACCTTGTCGAGGGCGTATCCAAAGTTCCGCCCCATCAGGTCACACCTCAGGCCTCGCCTGTTGCCCCTCTATATCCGGTACTCACCCCTTCCG
This sequence comes from Dendropsophus ebraccatus, assembly GCF_027789765.1. Classification (NCBI taxonomy): domain Eukaryota; kingdom Metazoa; phylum Chordata; class Amphibia; order Anura; family Hylidae; genus Dendropsophus; species Dendropsophus ebraccatus. Next base: position 20,924,339 of record NC_091460.1, on the reverse strand, counting down.
GATCCTATTACCAAGGCCCTGTTTCCGCCCAAGCCCAAGGTGGAACGCATGGTGACACGCAAGGCCCTAAGCCTGCCGCCATTTTCCCTAACTTGATTGATTTTCTCAACACTCTGGAAGCTCAAGCCATGCTCCGTAATCGGAGACAGGCAATAGAACCGGATACTAGATCCACTGGAAGTGATTTCCGGATGGAGAGAATTTGACCCGGTCCAACCACGGACGCGGCAGAGTGAAGATTGGCCACCGCCACCGCAGCCTCTATCTCTTTCGCCCCCGGAGCCTGAGCCTGCCCCCATAGTGATCCAGGCCACCCCAGTCAAACCCGAAGTAGTGTCCCTCACAGGACCGCTCCCTTCTACCCTCCCTCGACCAGTCGAACAATGGAGTGGTAGAGCACTTAAAAGTTATGCAGGAAAAAGTGGGCAACAGATATCTCTCACGGTGGGGTTGGGGGATATTACAACTACAACCGCTGATGTTATTGTAAACTCTGCTAATGAACATCTAAAGCATCAAGGAGGACTGGCCCGGTCTGTAGCATTAGCAGCAGGTCCCTCTCTACAAAGGGATAGTGACCAGCTGGTTAGTGAACAAGGCCCTGTGGCTACAGGAGGTATTGCAGTTACTGGCCCAGGTGATTTACCAGTGGCTTTGATCATACATGCAGCGGGCCCCAGATATGACTCAAGTCAGGCTGATGACTGTTACCGCCAGTTGCAAAGTGCAGTCTGGAACACTTTAGTATACCTTTCTACCCCAACTGCAGTGGAAAGAGTTAACAAGTCGGTCATATTTCCCCTCATTTCTGTAGGACTATTTGGGTACCCTGTAAGAGAGGGAGTACAGACTCTGATGCAGACCATAAAATAATTCATTGCCACTCAAACCACACAGTTAACTGACATTAGGGTAATCACTGATGATCCGGACAAACTCCCTCTATTAAAAGAATACCTACAGGAAAATTTAGTTGTTAAACCAGAAAAACCTGATATACCCCCTGTGATGATGAATACCATTCCTGAGGAGGAGGAAGAAGGAGGAGAAGAGACTGTTTCTTCATGGGTGCAGTCCTCAGCTCGGCAGCCTACCCAAGGGGAGAGTCCCCTGAAATATGTCAAGTTCACCCCCACACAAGTCTCCACCCTAGTTACCACTATACCTGACCCCGAGAAACAGCCTATGCCATTCTATAGAAGGATGTGTCAGATTCAGAAGACATATGCTGCTACTTGGCAGGATCTCCATTCCCTTACTGAAATAAAAGCTTCTGACAGCTTTTTACCCCTGATGGCTCCAGCCTTCGACCCAAGTCAGTCCCCACCGACAGATAGCTATCCCTCAGGTCTTACATATTGCAAACAACTTAACCAAAATAATATAAATGCATATGTATAGAACCTATCACCCCTCTCCCTTCCCTGTATCCATCCCCTCCTTGGTTGAACTTGATAGACATTTTTCAACCGTATTAACTATGTAACTATGTAAGCAATGGGCACAGGAGGCCCTGACAGACCTACAAGGCTCACTCCAAGATATAACACAGGGGCCAGAGGAAACGGTGGAACAATACGCGGCTAGATTACAATTGATGTTTGACGACCTTGGATTCACGCCTCAGGCGAAGGCCCACCGGATGCTGCTTACCAAAGCCTTCATAGAAAGACTGAACGAGCCATTGAAAGATAAAATTCCATCTATCCACCCAGACTGTGTTGGAGGTACGTTACAAGATGCCGTCACGGTGGAAAAGGGTTTTGCACGGTCCCTGGCCAAGGAGATAAAGGATAAGTCTAAGAAGAAAGCTGTAGCCTTAATGATGCAAGATGAAGAGTGTGAAGAAGCTGTCTTATGCCCGGTGGTGCCCTCTGTGGCAACAACTTCAGTTCAACCTACTTGTCCTCCACCTAAACAGCCACCTTATCCTATGGGACCACAAGCTGTCCCCTACCAGACTTGGATGCAGTATCCTCAACAATATTCTGGCCCACCCCAATCATACTCCCAACACAGCCTATACCACCCACCAAGAGGAGGGCCAAATCAGGATGGAAGGCGAAGGCCTACCTGTTGGAATTGTGGAAAACTAGGACACGTGAGAAGAGAGTGCAGAAGCCAACCCAAGAATGATGAACAGCACCCTAACATGCAAGAGAACCCTGGGAACCCCTGGCCTAGGCAATGACGGGGAGGACAACCCGAATCCACCATGCCAGTTGTTGGGTCATCCCCTACTTATGGGAAAGTCACTTTGAATGTGGCTGAGGTGCCTATTGATTTCCTGATGGATTCGGGGGCGTCCACGTCTGTTATCTCAAAGTTTAAGCTCCCCCATTCCATTGAACTTTCAGAAGATTGGATGTCCTGCATCGGACTGGAAGGAAAACGCCAACAAAGTCGACTCACCGTACCGGTCCCTCTTGGACCCTTTCCGGATGTGACTGAAAGATTTCTTGTCTCAGACACCTGCCCACTCAACCTCCTGGGGTCTGACATTCTTAAAAGACTGAGAGCGCAGATCTCCTATGATACCGATGGGATGCAACTTAGACTACACCGTCCAGATGGTGGACCACCAACATCTGTGTCTTCAGAGCCTTGCCCCTGATGATTCTCCAAGAAAAATCCAATCCAGACACAGGGATACCTTCCCATGTTGAAGAACAGGTACCACTCAGCTTGTGGTCTACTGGACCTGATGATGTTGGACTGCTCCCAGTCCCACCTGTCGTGGTACACCTGAAACCTGGAGTTCCTCACCCCAGAGTCCCACAATATCCCTTGAAAGCGGCCCAAGAAGTTAGTCTAAAAGAACAGATCCAGGCCTATTTAAAAGCAGGAGTACTGAAACATTCCTCACCCTGCAAAACTCCATTGTTTCCAGTCAAGAAGAAGAGTGTGAAGGGCCAGCCTGACCAGTATCGACTCGTGCAGGACCTGAGAGCAGTCAATGCTGCTATAATTTTGGAAACACCAGTAGTGCCGAATCCAAACACACTCCTTAGTGGGGTACCTCAAGACTCACCCCTCTTCACAGTTATCGACCTTGCCAACGCTTTCTTCAGTGTGCCTCTCCATGAGGATTCACAATTTCTGTTCTCTTTCACGTTCCAGGGGGTGCAGTTTACATGGACAAGGATCCCCCAGGGAGCCCAGAATAGTCCCAACCAGTTCTCACAGGCCTTGAAGCTTGCCCTCTCACCATGGATCGTCGCCAATCCTGAAGCCACCCTACTTCAATATGTGGATGATCTCTTCCTCTGTGGGCCTAACAACATGCAGGCGTTGGAAGACCTCTCCATTTCCCTTCTCCAACATCTGGCAGCAATCAACTGCAAGGTTTCTAAAGCAAATGTCCAATGGTGTCTACCTCAGGTCATTTTCCTTGGTCATTGTATATCTCAAGGTGTGAGACACCTGAATGAAGAAAGAAAACAAGCCATCTTGGCTGTCCCCTATCCAACTACTGTTAATCAATTGCAGTCCTTTCTAGGGTTAATCACCTACTGCAGACAGTGGATCCCAGATGCTTCCAGGCTCATGCAGCCCCTCTACGATGCTTTGAAGACTGGCCCTAAAGAAGATGTGCCAAACCCCTTAGAATATGAACAGTATCAACAGTGTTTCCACCTCCTGAAAAAAGCCATTGCCAGTGCCCCTGCCTTGGGTCTCCCAGACTATGTCAAACCATTTCATCTTTATGTTTCTGAGAAAGATGGCCATGCGTCTGGTGTCCTTGCTCAGGGCCATGATGGTAAACAACGTCCCCTTGGATGCTACTCTTGCAGACTGAATCAAGTCGCCAGAACATCACCTACCTGCCTGTGAGCGGCCCATGCAGCCCAGAAGCTCTTAGACAAAGTTGCAGACATCACATTGGGACATGACGTGATCATACAGGCCCCTCATGACCTTGCTGCAGTTCTCTCTCTCACCTTGCCTCGTCATCTTTCTCACCAGAGACACCTCAGACTTCAATGTTCGCTGTTACTCCCCTCCTATGTCTCTTTCAAAACGTGTACCACCATCAACCCTGCCACTCTCCTGCCACAGGTCCCAAGGGGGGGAGGAGAACCTGACCCTGATGAATGGGAAGAACCACCCCACGACTGCTTGCACACGTTGCAACAAGATACATCAGAACCTCAAAATATGTCTATCACAGAGATTCCAGACGCAGATCTGGAGTTGTGGACGGATGGATCAAGGTATGCTGATGATGCAGGCAAGTTTCACACGGGATTTGCAATTACAACCGAAACCCAAGTATTACATGTTGAGGCCTTGCCACCTGGCAGGTCGGCCCAAGAAGCGGAACTAATTGCCCTTCAAACTGCCTTGCAAATGGCTGAAGGAAAGAGAGTGAATATCAGAACAGACTCTCGTTATGCCCACGGTATTGCCCATGACTTTGGCACTATATGGAAAAATCGAGGATTTATAACATCTTCAGGAACGCCTGTCAAGCACGCTGAGCTTATACAAGGACTTATGCAGGCCATGGAACTACCCACTCAAGTGGCTGTCATCAAAGTGAAAGCACATGGGAGAATCAACAGCAAAGAGGGTAGAGGAAATCAGATAGCAGACCAGGCGGCAAAACAAGCTGCTATGGGACCTGTGTCAGAAAGATGGCAGTATATGGACTATCAGTAGATCCTGTAGATACAAAAGTCGCCATGGTGAGTACAGGGGCACAGAGGAAGAAATTTCTAGAAAATGAGGATTTAAAAATACCAGTGGAGAATCCAACAGACTTGGTGGTGGTAAGGCCACCCTCTCTAAAACTGCAGCAGGAACAGTTCAGTGCACCTACAGAGGAAAGAAGACAATGGAAAAAAGAAGGTGCAGTATTGGAGAAACAGACAGGCCTATGGAAGAAGGAAAATGTGTATTGCCTCCCACGAAGAATGTACCCGGCCATCGCAGCATGGGCACATGGAGCTACACACAGGGGAAAGAACCAAGCTCTAGCTTACATCAGGAAGTTTTACCATGCTCCAGGAATCAGCACCACCCTAACGGCATACAATCAAGCTTGTCAAATTTGTCAGATCTGCAATCCCAGCAGTACCCAGACTGTTCCTGCCAAACACTTGGCCAAACCAGACTACCCATGGCAAAGGATACAAGTGGATCACATACATATGCCACCGGCTGGAGGGTATGAGTATGTGCTCGTGGTGGTGGACATTTTCTCAGGATGGCCAGAAGCCTACCCAGTCAAGAATATGACAGCAAAGACCACGGCTAAGAAGATGCTCATTGAAATTGCCTGCAGATTTGGCATTCCAGAAGTTATTGAAAGTGATCAAGGCCCAGCCTTCACGGCCTCAGTGTTCTCAGAGTTGTGGTTCATGCTTGGTTCACACCAAGGCTTACACACCCCTTACCACCCCCAGAGTTCAGGGAAAGTTGAGAGGATGAATGGCACCCTCAAAACTAAATTACTTAAAATGAGTCAGGAACATCCTCTCCCATGGCCAGACCTGCTGCCTATTGCTCTGTACCATGTCAGACATACACCACAGGCTAGACATGGACTTACTCCCTATGAGATCTTATTTGGGTCCCCTCCTTAGATAGCTGAGATAGACACTCAGGAATTGCAGAAAGGTCAGGATAAACTTGTACAATTTGTAATTTCTCTTGATCAAGAACTGTCTAACTCTCGTTCTGCAGTGTCTGCTTCTCTTCCAGAATCCACAGGAGACACAGTCCATCCGTTCAAACCGGGAGACAGTGTGTACCTGAAGAGACATATCAGGAGAGATTGCCTGGACCCCAGGTCCGAGGGTCCATACAGAGTCCTGCTGATTACACCCACTGCTGTGAAACTCGAAGGGAAAGACCCTTGGATCCACGCCTCCCACTGTAAGAAGTCCCCGATTGAGGCATGATGGCGCGTATCCTTTTCATTATTATTTGCAGTCTAGCTGCTGCAACTCACGCTTTGCCTGGTACAATCTTTTAGGTAAACACCTCTGTCCCTGTAGTTACGTTCCAATTCGACTATTGTGATGTAGTGAGACACGCTCACGTATGTAAAGAAGGGATTAACCCTTTAACGACAAAGGGCGTATAGGTACGCCCTATTGCCGGTAAGGGCGTTAAGAGCGGGGCTGCACGGCGACCCCGCTCTGAACCGCGGCGGTCCCGGGTGCCGCTTGTAGCCCGGGACCGTAGGTATTAGCGGGCACGGTCCGATCGCCGTGCCCGCTAATACTGTAATCAGATGCAGCTGTCAAACATGACAGCTGCATCCGATTACCGGATCCAGCGTCTCCCTGGTGTCTAGTGGCGGAGATCGCTCCTCCGGGATGTTATCCCGGAGGAGCGATCTCAGTTTCTCGGCAGCCGAAAGCAAACGAGTGCCTATCTCATGGATCTCTGCAGCATATCTATGCTGCAGAGATCTCAATGAGAGATCAAAGTGTATATACTAGAAGTCCCCCAGGGGGGCTTCTAGTATATGTGTAAAAAAAATATATATAGTGTTGTTGTCAATAAAAAGCCCCCTCCCCTAATAAAAGTCTGAATCACCCCCCTTTTCCCAGGTTATAAATAAAAGTAAACAAATAAATAAATAAACAAACAAGTTTGCTATCGCCGCGTGCGTAATCGCCCAAACTATTAATTAATCACATTCCTGATCTCGTACGGTGAAAGGCGTAAGCGCAAAAAAATCCCAAAGTGCAAAATTGCGTATTTTTGGTCGCATCAAATCCAGAAAAATTGTAATAAAAAGCGATCATAAAGTCGTATATGCGCAATCAAGGAACCGATAGAAAGAACACATCATGGCGCAAAGAATGACACCTGACACAGCCCCATAGACCAAAGGATTAAAGCGCTATAAGCCTGGGAATGGAGCGGTTTTAAGTGGCGTATATTTGTTGACAATGGTGTGAATTTTTTACAGGCCATCCGATACAATATAAGTTATACATGTTATGTATCGTTTTAATCGTAACGACTTGAGGAACGTGCATAATAAGTCAATTTTACCCCAGGGCGAATGGCGTAAAAACACATTTCCCCCAAATAAACAAAATGCGTTTTTTTTTTTTCAATTTTACCACACTTTGAATTTTTTTCTGGTTTCGCAGTGTACTTTATGCAAAAATTCAGCCTGTCATTGCAAAGTACAATTAGTGACGCAAAAAATAAGGGCTCATGTGGGTTTCTAGGTGGAAAAGTGCAAGTGCTATGGCCTTTGATGCACAAGGAGGAAAAAACGAAAACGCTAAAATTGAAATTGGCTCTGTCCTTAAGGGGTTAAATTGGACCATGAGTCATACAACGAGGGAGAATCCTATTTGTGTGTAACTAGACCAGGGAATGAGAACTGTTATTATTGGTCAGACGTGGGTTGGAACACAGGGACAGACTGGAATTATAAACCAAAGGAGGGCAGAGATCGTAAAGACAGTAAGGGAAGATCGCTACTGACCAGAATGACACTATCTAGAGGTCGGAAAATCCCCTGGGGCTGATGTGCCCTAAAGAACTGTTTCCCCTTTTTTCTAGAATATAGAAAACCCTTCTCCCGGTGATTTAGGCAAATATGTTCTAGGGGCACATATTGGTACCATTAATCCCTCGTTAGGACTAGTAGAACTCAAGAATACAAAGTTAAAACCCACTGTAGCCCCCTCAGTTGTTGGTAGCTTGAAAAACAACCGTGATAAAATGGTCCAGGACATCCTCCCCATTCTGGGACTATCCTGGCAGGATGTGTTTAGCATTGAGACCCAGACTACTCCCAGGAAAAATTTATGGATTGAGTGGGTTAGGTATACAGTGAGAATGGCCAACATATCTGTAGGTTGTATAGCATGTGCAGCGGCAAATATACACCTGACTACAATACCTCTAGATCTCCCTGAAATAAATCACACAGAATGCCTCCTCAACTTATTAAAGGGTGAAAATGATACTAAATGTCCAGAACTCCGTCCCCTATTGACCCCCAAACTGAAGGGGAGAGCCGAATGGGTATTTTTGGCCCCGGTTTCTGCAAGTATAACTCCTCTATTGGTTCCTCAATGTTACAGAATCTGACCCATGCTGTATTTTATGTATTCTGGTTATGTGGGGATGGGAGACTGAGAAACAAGTTGCCTAGCCTATGGAAGGGTCAGTGTACCCTAGTGAAAGTTATTATGCCTTTCAGAGTACTCCCATGGGATCTGGGAGCCCCAGATGATGAATCCCAACCCAGTAGCCATCATAGACAAAAGACATCTGCCCTATTGCGAGACTTTCAGCAAGACCCCCAGGTGTATATAGATGCTATTGGAGTGCCAAGGGGGGTCCCAGATGAGTTTAAGGCCCAAGATCAGATTTCTGCAGGTTTCCAATCCATCATTCCCCAGATACAGATCAACAAAAATGTGGATTGGATCAATTACATGTATTATAATGAGCAGAGGTTTGTCAACTACAGTAGAGATGCTTTCCAAGGTATAGTTGAAGAATTAGGCCCCAATACTAGGATGACTCTGCAAAATAGGTTCATCATAGATATGTGGACAGCTGAGAAAGGAGGAGCTTGCTCAATGATAGGAGAAGAATGCTGCACCTACATTCCTGACAACACTGGAGTTGATGGTAAAATCACAGTAGCCCTGGGTAAGATAAAAGGATTAGCTACGGAAATAAAGCAGAATGCTGGAGTAGACACCAGCTGGGCCGATTGGATGACAGAATGGGCTGGAGGTTAGAAACGGTTCCTCCTCACCATAAGTATGATCTTGACAGGACTACTAATAGCTGGCCTGATTGTTCTATGTTGTTGCATACCCATTTATAAGAAATTAAAGGACAACTCCCGCGGGACCCCAAAAAAAAAAAAAACACAGACACACACAGACACCATACTCACCATCTCTCCGGTGACGATCGCCACTCGATTCGCCCGCCGTCCGCCTCTCCGTCGCCGCCGTCCGCCATCCAGCGATGTCTCCAACTTCCGGGTCCAGGGGATGGAAAAGGCTGCCAGTGCGCTTGCGCACCGGCAGCCTTTTCATTGGCTGGAGCGCATCACATGGCTTCCAGCAAGCTCAGCCAATCAGGGCTGAGCAAGCTGGAAGCCATGTGATGCGCTCCAGCCAATGAAAAGGCTGCTAGTGCGCATGTGCACCAGCAGCCTTTTCATCCCCATTCACTTTGCATGAAGACGCCGAGGAGGAAGAAGACCCGGACCGCCCCTCGGCTCTGACGTCGTCGTCACCAGATGCCGCCCCGGAGAAGAGGACCGTGACGATCGTAATAGGTAATGTATACATTCCTTAACTTCCGGGGTGGGGGGTCGGGGGTCCGAAAGTGGGGGAAGGGGGCCAGACCGGGTATTTAACCACATTACAAAGTTATATAACTTTGTAATGTGTGTTAAATGAGCAAAAAAAAATTTTTGTGGGAGTTGTCCTTTAATGTTCAAGGTCACTGGGATAGAGATCAGCCAAACGACAACACTGCCGGCTACTAGTGAAAGCGCTCAATGCATTGAAGTCCTAGGTGCATTGCCCCCTGGGAAACATGAATATGCAAAAGAGGAGTCCGTGGAGCCTCATTGAAGAGTCTCAAACCACAGGACTAGCCAGATATCCCTCCGGGAAGGACCCGGCCAAGGGGCAGCTCCTGTTAGGAAACCACCAAATCCACCATATTAAGTGGCCCTATAAGTCAATGTAATGACAAGGGATAAACCAAGGCTAAGTAACCATCCACATACAGCTGTTTCTGGGTGTTGCCCCTCATCAGTGTGGAGCAGGATTCTGGCTAGGTGGGAGCAATGCCTCGTAGAGCCATAAGAGAAACAGATTGCTGAATTTAGGGAGATCAGCCAAACGACAACACTGCCGGCTGCTAGTGAAAGTGCTCAATGCAGTGAAGTCCTAGGTGCATTGCCCCCTGGGAAACATGAATATGCAAAAGAGGAGTCCGTGGAGCCTCATTGAAGAGTCTCAAAACAGAGGACTAGCCAGACTCCCTGAGTTCAGCAATCTGTTTCTCTTATGGCTCTACTAGGCATTGCTCCCATCTAGCCAGAATCCTGCTCCACACTGATGAGGGGCAACACCCCGAAAAAGCTGTATGTGGATGGTTACTTAGCCTTGGTTTATCCCTTGTCATTACATTGACTTATAGGGCCACTTAATATGGTGGATTTGGTGGTTTCCTAACAGGAGCTGCCCCTTGGCTGGGTCCTTCCCGGAGGGATATCTGGCTAGTCCTGTGTTTTGAGACTCTTCAATGAGGCTCCACGGACTCCTCTTTTGCATATTCATGTTTCCCAGGGGGCAATGCACCTAGGACTTCACTGCATTGAGCGCTTTCACTAGCAGCCGGCAGTGTTATCGTTTGGCTGATCTCCCTGAGTTCAGCAATCTGTTTCTCTTATGGCTCTACTAGGCATTGCTCCCACCTAGCCAGAATTCTGCTCCACACTGATGAGGGGCAACTCCCCGAAAAAGCTGTATGTGGATGGTTACTTAGCCTTGGTTTATCCCTTGTCATTACATTGACTTATAGGGCCACTTAATATGGTGGATTTGGTGGTTTCCTAACAGGAGCTGCCCCTTGGCTGGGTCCTTCCCGGAGGGATATCTGGCTAGTCCTGTGTTTTGAGACTCTTCAATGAGGCTCCACGGACTCCTATTTTACTGGGATAGAGATGGTAGTCTCGGGGCGACCAGAAGAGGAACCCCTAGTTGGTACCACAGAAATTGATATGCCCACAAAGACTCCCTCATTCCCCAAGAAGTTTGAGGTATCTGCTTATCAAGGGTTAATTTAGGGATAGATAAGTGAAAGGTAGACTCTCATGGTGGTTAAGGTCCCAGTGGAAGGAGGAGATGTTTGTTAGAAACACAAACTCCAGTAGCTGGGTGAAGTATCCCCATCCCCTAACCCCCATCATGAGATAGCTACAAAGGCTCAAGACTATCAGTATTAGGAAAAAGAAAAATATAATTTAGGGGGGATTGTGAGAGTAGTTCTATGTTTTTATACTTTTATATTGAGAAATTATATTTTCCTTTAAACGGACGAGCAATGGTAATGCAATTTAAGATGGTGCCTGTACCCCGCCAAGTATGCCAGAGAGCTGATACAATAGTCACAAGATGTGAGGCATAACAAAGGAGCTGCTGTGATCATGAATAGAACATTTCAGAATACAGCGAGGGACAACACAGTCGGATATAAGATAGATATGCTTACTATCTGCTTTAAACACGCCCTTTCTTTGTACTGTGTGTAAACTATTATTTTCTCTATAATAAACCTCAGTGCCGTGTGATGACCCCAAGGGCTAACACTGCAGGGACTGGGATTGAACCTGAATTTTGCGTCAGAGTCTTTCTTAGTGTGCGCGCACCTGCCTGAATGATTTGTAGCAAGTGACTGACCACTATTAAAGTGACCCCTGTCCTTGGCGGGAGTCACAACCCCGTCAATATAGGTGGGGAACAAAAGAAGAGAAAAGGTGGGGGCGCCTCCTGGTGTAGTATGTCAGGGAGAGGAAGATGTCCTTACAGGGAAACAAAGATGAGTCTCCCTCACCTGGTGGAGTTGTGCAAAGTTATAGGCACAACTCTATGTAGCACATAAGAGGTAAAATGGAACCCCGCAGCTCCTGCTGAAGCACGTCAAGGAGGACGTGCGATTCTGTAACTTGTATGTAGACCAAAACGGGCTGATGGACCACACAGTGGTTTATGCCCCCACATGGGGTACCGTTCTACTCAGGAGTACCTGCATTACATATATTGGGGTATTATACACACTTTTGTCTTAATGCAATATCCTATACCCTATCATATACCTTGTGGTCAACTATTTGCATGCAGCCTCACTGCTGCTACTACAGCTTTGCTTACAAATTATACCAAAAAAAGAAAAAATGCTGAACTTACGTAGCAAGAAAATTCAATCTTTATTAAATACATGAATTTTAAAACAATTTATAAAAAAGAGAAGAACCTAACATTAAAAAGAACGGTGGCTATCCCGGAGATGTTTATTGATAGATTAACTCATATTATTTGCTGTATTCCCTGACCCACAACACAGATCTTTCTTACAGATGGATAAAGTGCAATATACAATAAATACCACTGGATGATTACCAAATTACAATATCAAAAGTGCTAGTGCATTAAATTCATTGGATTTCACATATAACATAACATTAATACCATGATCCACCTATATCATCATTATTGCCCCACTAATTCTGGGATACAGCATGTATACTACCTTACAGGTCTATAGTATACATGCTGTATCCCAGAATTAGTGGGGCAATAATGATGATATAGGTGGATCATGGTATTAACCCCTTCAAGACCGAGCCTATTTGCACCTAAAAGACCAGGCTCATTTTTCAAAATCTGACCTGTCTCACTTTATGCGCTTATAGCTCAGTGATGCTTTAACGTATGCTAGCGATTCTGAGATTGTTTTTTCGTCACATATGGCACTTTATATTAGTGGCAAAATTTGGTCACTACTTTGTGTGTTTTTTGTGAAAAAACATCAAAATATCATGAAAAATTGAAAAAAGTAGCATTTTATGAACTTTGAAATTCTCTGCTTCTAAAAAAAGAAAGTTGTATTACATAAATTAGTTACTAAGTCACATTACCGATATGTCCTCTTTATTCTGGCTTCATTTCATAAACATATTTTACTTTTTTAGGGTGTTACGGGGGTTAGAAATGTATCAGCAAATTACCACATTTTCGTGAAAGTTTCCAAAACTGATTTTTTTGGGGACCAGTTCTTATTTTTAGTTGATTTAGGAGGTTTGTATACTGGAAACCCACATAAGTGACCCCATTTTGGAAACTAGACACCTTAAAGAATTAATCTAGGGGTATAATGAGCATTTTAACCCTACAGGGGCTGGAGGAAAGTATTCACCATTAGGCTGTAAAAAAATGAAAAATTAAAATTTTCCAATAATATATACATTTAGATTAAAGTTTCTCATTTTCAAAAGGAACATGAGAGAAAAAGCACCCCAAAATTTGTAACACATGTTCTCTTGAGTACTACGGTACCCCATATGTGGGCGTAAACCACTGCATGGGCACACAGCGGGGCTCAGAAGGGAAGGAGCGCCAATTAGCTTTTCCATTGCAGATTTTGCTGAAGAAGTTTCCGAGCGCCAGGTGCATTTGCAGTGCCCCTGTAGTGTCAGCAGAGAGAAAAAAACCCATAAGTCACCCCATTTTGGAAAGTACACCCCTCAAAGAATTCATCTTGGGGTAGGATGAGCAATTTGACCCCACAGGTGTTAGAGGAAAGTATTCAAAATTAGACAGTAAAAATGAAAAACTCAAATTTTTTCCAATAATATGTTCCTTTAGTTTGAAATTTTTCAATTTCACGAGGAACAAGAGAAAAAAAGTACCCCAAAATTTGTAACGCAGGTTCTCATGAGTACAACGGTACCTCATATGTGAGCATAAACCACTGCATGGGCACACAGCGGGGCTCAGAAGGGAAGGAGCGCCAATTAGCTTTTTCAATGCAGATTTTGCTGAAGAAGTTTCTGAGCGCCAGGTGTGTTTGCAGAGCCCCTGTAGTGCCAGCGGAGTAAAATCTCGCCATAAGTCACCCCATTTTGGAAAGTGCACCCCTCAAAGAATTCATTTTGGGGTGTGGTGACCATTTTGACCCCACAGGTATTAGAGGAAAGTATTCAAAAGTAGACAGTAAAAATGAAAAACTCAAATTTTCCCAATAATATGTTCGTTTAGTTTGAAATTTCTCAATTTCACGAGGAACAAGAGAAAAAAAGTACCCCAAAATTTGTAACGCAGGTTCTCCTGAGTAAAAAGGTACCTCATATGTCGGTATAAACCACTGTATGGGCACACATCAGGGCTCAGAAGGGAAGGAGCGCCAATTAGCTTTTTCAATGCAGATTTTGCTGAAGAAGTTTCTGAGCGCCAGGTGGGTTTGCAGTGCGCCTGTAGTGCCAGCGGAGTAAAATCTCGCCATAAGTCACCCCATTTTGGAAAGTGCACCCCTCAAAGAATTCATCTTGGTGTGTGGTGAGCATTTTGAACCCACAGGTATTAGAGGAAAGTATTCAAAAGTAGACAGTAAAAATGAAAAACTCGAATTTTTCCAATAATATGTTCCTTTAGTTGGAAATTTCTCAATTTCATGAGGAACAGGAGAGAAAATTCACCCCAAAATCTGTAACGCAGGGTCTCCTGAGTAGAACGGTACCCCATATGTGGGCATAAACCACTGTATGGGCACACAGCCGGGCTCAGAAGGGAAGGAGCGCCAATTAGCATTTTCTCTGCAGATTTTTCTGAAGAAATTTCTGAGCACCAGGTGCATTTGCAGCGCCCCTGTAGTGTCTACAGAATAGAATCCCCCCAAAAGTCCCCCCATTTCGGAAAGTACACCCCTCAAAGAATTCATATTGGGGTAGGATGAGCATTTTGGCCCCACAGGTATTAGAGGAAAGTATTCAAAATTGGCCAGTAAAAATGAAAAACTTGAATTTTTCCAATAATATGTTGGTTTAGTTTGAAATTTCTAAATTTCACAAGGAACAGGAGAAAAAATGTACCCCAAAATCTGTAACGCAGGTTCTCCTGAGTACAATGGTACCCGATATGTGGGCATAAACCACTGTATGGGCACACAGCAGGGCTCAGAAGGGAAGGAGCGCCAATTTGCTGGAGCAAAACCGCAGCTAGTAACAGTTATTAGAATAGTGCAGTTACTAAAATACAGTTAAAAAAATTAGATTACAGGTAATGTGGGGTGGTTACGGGTAATCTGGGGTGGTTCCGGGTAATCTAGAGGTGGTTACGGGCAGTCTGAGGTGGTTAAGGGCAGTCTGAGGTGGTTACGGGCAGTCTGGGGTGGTTACGGGCAGTCTGGGGTGGTTACGGGCAGTCTGGGGTGGTTACGGGAAGTCTGGGGTGGTTACAGGCAGTCTGGGGTGGTTACGGGTAATCTGGGGTGGATACGGTCAACATGGGGTGGTCACAGGCAACCTGCTGTGGTTACGGCAACCTGGGGTGGTTAGAGGCAACCTGGGGTGGTTAGAGGCAACCAGGGGTGGTTATGGGCAACGTGGGGTGAATACGGACAACCTGCTGTGTTTACAGACAATCTGGTATGGTTACAGGCAACCTGCTGTGGTTACGGACAATCTGGGGTGGTTGCGGACAATCTGGGGTGGTTACAGGCAACCTGCTGTGGTTACGGATAAACTGAAGTGCTAATAGGTAATCTGAGGTGGGTACCTGTAATCTGGCGTGGTTACGGGCAATCTGGAGGGGGTCACTGGCAATTTGGGGTGGTTAGAGGCAAGGTACAGTGTTCAGAGGCAAGGTGCGGTGGTCAGATGCAAGGTGCGCTGGTCATAGGCGATGTGCGGTGGTCATAGGCGACGTGCGGTGGTCAGAGGCAAGGTGCGGTGGTCATAGGCGACGTGCGGTGGTCATAGGCGACGTGCGGTGGTCAGAGGCGACGTGCGGTGGTCATAGGCGATGTGCGGTGGTCAGAGGCGACGTACGGTGGTCAGAGACGACGTGCGGTGGTCAGAGGCAAGGTGCGGTGGTCAGAGGCAACCTGCGGTGGTTGCGTGCAATCTGGGGGGTTACATGTAATCTGGCATGATTATGGGCAATCTGCGGTGGTTATGCCCAACCTGCGGTGGTTATGCCCAACCTGCGGTGGTTAGGGGCAACCTGGAGGGGTTACAGACAATCTAGAATTGTTACGGATAGAGTGAAGTGCTTATAGCTAATCTGGGGTGGTTACATGTAATTTGGGGTGGTTACAGGCAATCTGGGGTGATTACGGACAATCTGGAGGGGGTCACTGGCAACGTGCGGTGGTTACGGGCAACGTGCGGTGGTTACGGGCAACGTGCGGTGGTTATGGGCAACGTGCGGTGGTTACGGGTAATCTGGGGGGTTACGTGCAATCTGACGTGATTACGGACAACCTGGGGTGGTTACGGGCAACGTGCGGTGGTTATGGGCAACGTGCGGTGGTTACGGGTAATCTGGGGGGGGTTAGGGGTAATTTGGGAGTAAACTGTAATTATTACTATAATAAAAAGTGTGTGTTTTATTTTTTTGTATGTTTGTCACTTTTTGTACTTTACATATTCATTTTCACTATATTACTATGATTACTGTGATATTTTCTATCACAGTAATCATAGTTCAGTGACAGAGACCAAATTGGTCTCTGTCACTTTAAATTTTCAGAGCTTGGCTGGTTGTGGAGCGCATGCGCACTTCATAACCAGCCAGGACGTCGAGGAGGAAGGAGCTCCGTGGATCCGGTGAGTATATGGGGAAGGGAGGGTGACTCGGGGACGGGGGTGACAGGGGGGGTGGGGGGCGACTTGGGGGGTGGGGGGACATCACTTCTTATCCCCTGTCACCAATCCTTCATGGTGACAGGGGATAAAAAGTGCCGGCGGCACATGGTACAAGCGATCAGCGGTATATAGTATATACCGCTGATCGCTTGTACCGGGACCCCACAGGGGGGGTCCCGATGACTGCCCCATGCTCTCCGCTACCTCCGGTGGCGGAGAGCATGGGGCTTTCATCCATTTTTCTTGCTTGATCACTGTGAACAGACATTAGTCTGTTCACAGTGATCGCGGCGGCCATCTTGGATCCGATGGCCGCCGCGGGAGGGGGGGTTAGTGACTGGGGCACTAGGGGGCTGATCTGGGGTCTGATTTTTACTTATTTCATCTCCCCCCACCGTGGATTCACGGTGGGGGGAGATGAAATACAGCGGCGGCACCGGCCCATTAGTGACCGCCGTTTCGGCGGTCACTAAGGGGTTAATGGGGGTCAGCTGCGGGATCGCAGCTGATCCTCATTATCTCCGGTGCTGTACACAGATGAGAGCGGGATCGCTGTCCCTGCAGCGATCCCGTTCTCATCACAAAGCCCCTGTCAGTCAGGAACGTATATGTACATTCCTACTGCACGGGGCATGTGCAATAGGAACGTATATATACAGATGGCTGACGTGAAGGGGTTAATGTTATGTTATATGTGAAATCCAATGAATTTAATGCACTAGCACTTTTGATATTGTAATTTGGTAATCATCCAGTGGTATTTATTGTATATTGCACTTTATCCATCTGTAAGAAAGATCTGTGTTGTGGGTCAGGGAATACAGCAAATAATATGAGTTAATCTATCAATAAACATCTCCGGGATAGCCACCGTTCTTTTTAATGTTAGGTTCTTCTCTTTTTTATAAATTGTTTTTAAATACATGTATTTAATAAAGATTGAATTTTCTTGCTACGTAAGTTCAGCATTTTTTCTTTTTTTGGTATAATTACATATATTGGGGTGTGTTTTCTCCTCTGTTTCTCGTGAAATTGAGAAATTTCAAACTAAACAAACATGTTATTGGAAAAATTCTATTTTTTTTTCATTTTTACTGTCTTCTTTTGAATACTTTCCTCTAATACCTGTGGGGTCAAATGGTCACCAAACCCCAAGATTAATTCTTTAAGGGGTGCAATTTTCAAAATGGGGTGACTTTTGGGGGGGTTCTATTCGTCTAACACTACAGGGGCTCTGCAAACGCACCTGGCGCTCAGAAACTTCTTCATAAAAATCATGCACTGAAAATGCTAATTAACGCTCCCTTCCTTCCGAGGCCCGCTGTGTGCCCACACAGTGGTTTATACCCATGTATGGGGTACCTTTCTACTCAGGAGAACCTGCGTTACACATATTGAGGTGAGTTTTCTCCCCTGTTCCTCGAGAAATCGAGAAATTTCAAACTTCTTCAGAAAAATCATGCACTAAAAATGCTAATTGGTGCTCCCTTCTAGGGATGAGCGAACCGAACCGTTACAAACCAGATTCGTTACGAACTTTGCAAAAAGTTTGGTTCGGTACCGAAGCGAACTTTCAAAAGTTTGTGGCGAAGTTCGTTAAAATCGCAACGGCGTCGCAAAACTGTACTTTAATCAGAGAATAGAACAGGCTACAAGGGATTATTACTCCTATAATCCTTTGTATCCTGTTATTATGTGAATATCAAGGTGTGTGACATCACTCCAGGAACAGGAAGTGCCTGAGCATCCATGTTCTTTCTCATTGTGTGTCTAGACTGCAGAGAGAGAGGAGGTGTACGTTAGGCAGAGAGGGAAAACACATAGATTACATATCAAAACAACTGGATAAGTACTGGGAGAGATAGAGAAGGAGTATATATTGTTTGTGAGAGAAGCCGGAGAGAGGAAGATAAAAAAAAAAAAAAACGCAAGATACAGGGAAAGCTTGATAAGCTCATACATAGTGAAAGAGGCTGAGAAATCAAGAGTTAGGTAGAGAGAGGGAGAGATAGCCATCTAACTCAAAAATTGTGATATCTAGGGAGAGATAGGAAGATAAAAAAAAAAGAAATAGGGAGAGAAAAGTGAGAAGAGTCACTCAGGAGTCAGGACACGTAGCATTGAACCAGCTACTGTTCCGTGACAGAGAGGAGACGCTAGACGTTTGTTTGTGATCAGCTGTTGTAGGTGACGCTAAGTCAGCGCCTCACAAAAGCTGTCCGTTTGTGCTCTGCTGGTTGCCGTTAACCCCGGCTAGCTGCGCGCAACCAAAAAAGTTTTTTAAAAAAACCTTTAAAAAAAAAAAAAAAATTGGTTTGTTTGTTAGCTGTTCTAGGTGACACTAAGTCAGCGCCTCACAAAAGCTGTCCGTTTGTTCTCTGCTGGTTGCCGTTAACACTGGCTAGCTGCCCGCAACCAAAAAAGTTAAAAAAAAAACTAAAAAAAAAAAAAAAAAAATTGGTTTGTTTGTTATCAGCTGTTCTAGGTGACGCTAAGTCAGCGACTCACAAAAGCTGTCCATTTGTGCTCTGCTGGTTGCCGTCGAACCCTTCTAGCCACCCGCAACTAAAAAAGTTTTTTAAAAAAACCTTTAAAAAAAATACAAAAAAGTTTGTTTGTTTGTTTGTTTGTGATCAGCTGTTCTATTTGAGGCGAAGTCAGCGCCCCACAAAAGCTGTCCGTTTGTGCTCTGCTGGTTGCCGTCAAACCCCTCTTGCCACCCGCAACCAAAAAAGTAAAAAAAAAAAACTTAAAAAAAAAATACAAAAAACTTGGTTTGTTTGTTTGTTTGTGATCAGCTGTTCTATTTGAGGCGAAGTCAGCACCCCACAAAAGCTGTCCGTTTGTGCTCTGCTGGTTGCCCTCAAACCCTTCTAGCCACCCGTAACCAAAAAAGTAAAAAAAAAATTAAAAAAAATATTTTTTTGGGGATAACCTGTCAATTTCTCCTTTGCTGGGTGCCTCCAACCCACAAAGCAATAGTCACTGAAAATGTGTGCCTTCTGCGCAATAGATTATTTCTTTTTCAAAATCTACACCAACCAAAGAACTATGTCCAAGCGTCCTACTTCCAGCACTTTCCAGGCAAGGACTGCAACGGCAGGCGGAGAGGGTAGGAGAAGTGGCAGCACCAGGCCCGGCGGCAGCCGGGGAAACAGGCGTGGCAGCAGGGTGCAGCTACCCCAGACACCCAGTGGTTCTGTAAGAACCACACAGCCAGCGGTTCTAGATTGGCTTACCCAATCCTCCACTTCCACCGCCCAAAGCTCCCAAACGAGGTCGGCTGGATCATCCGACACCACCCTTACATGGGAGGGTCAGCGACAGTCCTCTGCCCCGTCCCCTGTTATTACTATGCCACCCACCTCTGGGGCACCTTCTGCCAGGGAACTGTTGGCAAATCTTGATCTGCCTTTGGATTCTCTACCACTTTTTAGTGATGAGGAGAAGGAGGATGAGGTAGTCCACAAAAGGCAGCAGGTGGAACGTGCAGAGACTGCAGAGGAGGTGGTGGCTGTAAGCCAGGGAGGGGCATCCAGTGCCACACCTGAGATCCTGTCCCAGCCACTGGAGGACAGTAGCAGTGGTGGTGATGATGATGTCGCCGATCGGACGTGGCGCCCCCAAGCACCATTATCCTCAGTGTCATCAGGGGAGGAAAGTGAGGTGCTACCGAAGAAGCAACATCCCACTGCTGCAAGGAAGCGAGGCACAAGAGGGAGGGGTAGAAGACAATCTACCAGGCAGACTCCATTACCTCCAAGCCTTGGTCCTGAGAGGCAGCAGTGGCAGCCAACAGGCCGCAAGACCCCCCGTGGCTGGCAGCAAACCACGGTCCTCTGTTGTCTGGCAGTTCTTTCGGCTGGGGACAGATAAGCAAATCGCTCTGTGCCTGCTGTGCAACGAGAGGGTCAGTCGTGGCTGGGGTGATAATCTTGGGACAACATCCATGAGTAAGCACATGGAAAGGCAACACCAACAGGACTGGAAAAAACGTGACCCCCAATACCACCTCCTGTCAGGATGCACCATACACTGCAGATCCCATAATGCAGCATCCTGTCACTGCAACTCAGGCCTCGTCAGCCTCAGTTGCCAGCAGCAGCACAGTCTCACTGCCATGTACACCCCTAATGAGGCAGCAATCCCTGATCGAGTCCATGGGCAAACGTCAGGTGTACTCCAGCAGCCATCCCATGGCACAGAAACTGGCCGGACACCTGGTTAAGCTGCTGGTGCTTCAGTCCCTGCCATTTAATCATGTGGACTCCCAGCCTTTCAGGGATTTCGTGGTGTGTGCGCAACCCAGATGACGAGTCCCCAGCCGCCACTACTTCTCGAGCAAAGCTGTCCCATCACTGCACAGTTATGTGAAGAGAAAGGTTGGCGACACATTGGGACTCTCGGTGTCCAAGAGCGTGCACCTGAGTGCTGATGTCTGGTCCTCTAATTATGGGCAAGGGCAGTACATGTCCGTTACTGCCCATTGGGTCAACATCCTCCCAGGAGACCATCAGGAAGTTGGCCCATTCTTGCCACTGTCACCTCCACGGTGCTTTAGGGGGCCAGCAGCGGGTAGCACAAGTTCTGCCTCCACCACCACTGCAGTACAACCTGACATAGTGTCTTATCACCAATGTCAGGCCCGCCGCTCTCAGGCTGTCCTCCATTTGGTGAGCCTGGGTCAACGAAGCAACAGTGGGCAAGAGCTCCTCCGGACCATTAGGGAGGAGATAGCTGAATGGCTGACCCCACGTCGACTAACGGTGGGAAGTGTCATAGCGGACAACGGGAGGAACATTGTCTCTGCAGTTCAGCGGGGAGGGCTGACTCATACACCTTGTATGGCACATGTGATCAACCTCATAGTGCAGAGGTTTCTTCGATCATTTTATGCACTACATGACCTTCTGAGGATGTCACGTAGAGTGTGCAAACATTTCAGCCAACATCGGCTAATCTGCGACGTGCCAACCCGCTGGAATTCTGCCCTCCATATGCTCGAACGCCTGTACGAGCAAAGGTCAGTCATAACAGACTACCTCATGGGGCAATCAGGCAGCTTCACGCCACACTGCGACTTCCAAGTAACACACTGGCAGTTAATGTGGGAAGTCTGCCAATTGTTGATCCCTTTTGAGGACTAGACTCTCTTTGTGAGCAGGCAGGACTATGGGATCAACAACATCATCCCACTCCTCCATGTTCTGGAAAGTGCGCTGAGCAACATTATCAGCGAGGATTCCCAGGCCACAACTCCAAGGCTGAACATCGCCTTGAGCCCAGAGCTGGATGAAGTGCAGATAGAGGTTGAGGAGGAGGAAGATGTCTACGCCCAGCCATTCTGCACACCGCCACCTGGCTTCTCTGCCTCTCCATCACAGGAGGAGATGGAGGATGAGGTGGTAGAGGAAGAGGAGGAAGACCCCAGCAGACCCTGGAACTACACCGAGGACAGTGGAGAGGAGAGGCGGTCATTGTCCTTGGTGCAGATGGCAAGGTGTCTGTGGGAGTGTCTGAGGAATGATAGCCGGATTGTGGACATCCGCCAGAGGGACCAATACTGGCTGGCCTCCATGTTGGACCCTTGCTTCCGCCGCAAAATGGCAGAATTCTTCCCGCCATCACAGAGGGAGCCTAAACTGGTGTACTACAGGGACATGCTCACCAGTCAGTTGGTCTCAACTTACCTGCGAGACCAGCCAGGTTCCCAGACAACATCCTCTGGGGGGGAACCAGTGCACTCCACTCCCACCACCACTAGTGGAGGCATCAGAAGTCGCTACAGCCTGCAAGCCCTCATGAGTGATTTCATGCAGCCAGCTGGTGAAGAAAGGACACAGCACCGGACTCATGGCGTGGACCAGCATGAGCTCAGCCACCAGGTCACTGCCTACCTTGATTCTACCCTGCCCCAAAGTGTCACCGACCCCGTGCAGTACTGGGCAGAAAAACTTGAGATTTGGCCTCAACTGGCAGAGTTTGCCTTGGCTCTGCTGTCCTGCCCAGCCAGTAGTGTGGCGTCAGAGAGGGTATTTAGGGTGGCGGGTAACATCATAACACCGCAAAGAACAAGGCTCTCTGGCCACAGTGTGGAGATGCTCACTTTTGTTAAGATGAATCGTGCCTGGATTACATCGGATTATACCACCCCCCTGCCTGATGTGAATGACTAAGTCATCAGTCACCCGTCTTGCATGGCAATCCGTGTGTCTAAGAAATTGACCTTGATATCCTAAATATGTGCCCAACGTAAAAATCCGTAATTTAACTTA
Organism: Dendropsophus ebraccatus; assembly: GCF_027789765.1. Lineage (NCBI taxonomy): Eukaryota > Metazoa > Chordata > Amphibia > Anura > Hylidae > Dendropsophus > Dendropsophus ebraccatus. The sequence goes on along the minus strand of NC_091460.1, from coordinate 20,901,680 downwards.
TTAAGTAATGTTCCCCCCTTAGACCCCAATTTTTTTAAAACAAATCACCTTAAAAGTTCCCAACTTAATTCGGATACATTTGAAATAACAGATCCCCATGTCCAAATTTGATGCCCTTGGTGTGTTGGCCATTTAACATCTCCACACCAGATTAATGCCTTGCACCAGTGCACCGTCCAACCCATACCCCAAGAACAGTAGCAACCCTAAAATAATCCCCACGACTATGCTTCAAAAAGTGTGGATTTCACCTTTTGTGAACTATAGCCGTGGGGTTCTATCCCTTGTACCACAAATCCCAATGAGGTTCTTCTGTGTGCAAATTATTTCACGCCTCTCATGCAGTTACGCGTGGAATAAGGCTGTCTATGGGGTATATATCACGGAGGCTGCTGTCCTTCAACGGTGATATAAAAGCCCACCACAGTTAGTTACAGCAACAAACAGTTGCTGAAAGGCAGGTTATCTTGCCTTCTTTACGGGTGCCTTTACAATAGGAGGCTTTTTTGTGGTTCCCTGCTGGCTAAAATCCACAGCGCATCGTTGGCTGATTTTATGCCACCTTCAGTACTATGGGGCTAGGCGCAAATACCCAGTTCAGCGCAGAACTGCGTATGTCCGGCCGGCACCCTAGTACTGAATGCCATTTGGTAAACGCTATAAAAAGGCCCTGTGGATTTTACTCAGCAGACCCGCAGCCACATGTGAAGGTACCCATAGGGTGAGGTTTTTTGGGAGTGACAAAAGCGAGGGTGGGAGGTCACTCCCATACCCCATCAGGGGTTTTTCCTCTACCTACTTTAAAAGGTAAGTCCAGGCAGTCAATAACTTTCTGTACCCTTACTTGACCCAGAAACTTATTAATTGACCGGACTTATCCTTTAAGCCAGATGGTGACAGCACTTAAAAAACACAAAAGCATACATCCATTGTATTGGACTCTACACCCGGTTAGGACATCAAACTGGTGTTAAGAAAAAATATATATATATGTGTATCGCCAACAGCCATAGGCCCAGATTCAACAGGTTTGACACCAGAGTAGTTGCGACAATTTGTAAAGCAAGTGCCAGTGAGGTGTCAATTTAATGAAAATTGGACACGTATTTTTGGATAATGGAACTGGGGTAAAGCCTTCTTGAATCTGTACCTTTCTTCACCTCATGCATTCTGAGGGTGAGGTTCTCTGTCTATTTTACCGTATCCATATCCTGCTAGAATAGGTGTAATGTTAGAAGGGGTGTTTTTTAACGTTGACTGTCCTGTGCTGAACTCTACATTAACATGTTGTCATGTTTGAAGAATGATTTTTACACACATGCATATCCTTAGCTTCAAACTTTAGTTGTCTGTACTAGGTCCTTCTGGGTCCAAAAGAATACTACTCCTACTAATGCCCCCACAGTCAATTGTCTATTTGGAAACATACTGGGTGGAAACTGCCTTCTCAACTTGTCTGTTTGTAACAATACTAGCCTGAAAGCCATCAACTGCTGCCTTCTCCTGGTCCTCAACTGGTCTGTTTTAAATAATACTGACATGGAATCAATCAAATGCTGCCTCCTCCTCCTCAAGTAGCCGCTCCTCAATAATACTGGCCTGGAATTGATCAACTGCTGCCTCCTCCAGCTGCTCAAGTAGTCTTTTTTTAATTATACTGGGCCGGAATAGATCAACTGCTGCCTCCTCGTCCTCAATTAGCCTCTCCTCGATAATACTGGCCTGGAATCGATCAACTGCTACCTCATCCTCCTCAAATAGCCTCTCCTCAATAATACTGGCCTGTAATCGATCAACTGCTGCCTCATCTTCCTCAAGTAGCCTCTCCTCAATAATACAGGCCTTTAATCGATCAACTGCTGCCTCATCCTCCTCAAGAAGCCTCTCCTCGATAATACTGGCCTGGAATCAATCAACTGCTGCCTCCTCCTCCTTAATTAGCCCCTCCTCCATAATACTGGCCTGTAATCGATCAACTGCTGCCTCATACTCCTCAAGTAGCCTCTCCTCAATAATACTGGCCTGCAATCGATCAACTGCTGCCTCATCCTCCTCAAGTAGCCTCTCCTCGATAATACTGGTCTGAAATCAATCAACCGCTGCCTCCTCCTGCTGCTCAAGTAGTCTGTTTTTAATTATACTGGCCTGTAATCGATCAACTGCTGCCTCATACTCCTCAAGTAGCCTCTCCTCGATAATACTGGCCTGTAATTGATCAACTGCTGCCTCATTCTCCTTAATTAACCTCTTCTCCATAATACTGGCCTGGAATCAATCAACTGCTGCCTCTTCCTCCTCAAGTAGCCTCTCCTTGATTATACTGGCCTAGAATCAATCAACTGCTGCCTCCTCCAACTTAATTAGCCTCTCCTTCATAATACTGGCCTGTAATCGATCAACTGCTGCCTCATCCTCCTCAAGTAGCCTCTCCTCAATAATACTGGCCTGGACTCTATCAACTGCTGCCTCATCCTCCTCAAGTAGCCTCTCCCTGATAATACTGGCCTGGAATCAATAAACCGCTGCCTCCTCCTGCTGCTCAAGTAATCTGTTTTTAATTATACTGGCCTGTAATCGTTCAACTGCTGCCTCATACTCCTCAAGTAGCCTCTCCTCGATAATACTGGCCTGGAATCAATCAACTGCTGCCTCCTCCTCCTTAATTAACCTCTTCTCCATAATACTGGCCTGGAATAAATCAACTGCTGCCTCCTCCTCCTTAATTAACCTCTTCTCCATAATACTGGCCTGGAATCGATCAACTGCTGCCTCATCCTCCTCAAATAGCGTCTCCTTAATAATACTGGACTGGAAGCGATCAACTGCTGCCTCATCCTCCTCAAGTAGTCTCTCCTCGATTATACTGGCCTGGAATCAATCAATCGCTGCCTCCTCCTGCTGCTCAAGTAGTCTGTTTTTAATTATACTGGCCTATAATCAATCAACTGCTGCCTAATCCTCCTCAAGTAGCCTCTCCTCGATAATACTGGCGTGGAATCAATCAACTGCTGCCTCCTCCTCCTTAATTAGCCTCTCCTCCATAATACTGGCCTGGAATCAATCAACTGCTGCCTCATCTTCCTCAAGTAGCCTCTCCTCCATAATACTGGCCTGGAATCGATAAACTGCTTCCTCACCCTCCTCAAGAATCCTCTCCTCAATAATACTGGCCTGGAATCGATCAACAGCTGCCTCATCCTCCTCAATTAGCCTTTCCTCAATTATACTGGCCTGGAATCAATAAACCGCTGCCTCCTCCTGCTGCTCAAGTAGTCTGTTTTTAATTATGCTGGCCTGTAATCGATCAACTGCTGCCTCATACTCCTCAAGTAGCCTCTCCTCAATAATACTGGCCTGTAATTGATCAACTGCTGCCTCATTCTCCTTAATTAACCTCTTCTCCATAATACTGGCCTGGAATCGATCAACTGCTGCCTCGTCCTCCTCAAGTAGCCTCTCCCTGATAATACTGGCCTGGAATCAATAAACCGCTGCCTCCTCCTGCTGCTCAAGTAGTCTGTTTTTAATTATACTGGCCTGTAATCGTTCAACTGCTGCCTCATACTCCTCAAGTAGCCTCTCCTCGATAATACTGGCCTGGAATCAATCAACTGCTGCCTCATCTTTTTCAAGTAGCCTCTCCTCCATAATACTGGCTTGGAATCGATCAACTGCTGCCTCATCCTACTCAAGTAGCCTCTCCTCAATAATACTGGCCTGTAATCGATCAACTGCTGCCTCATCCTCCTCAAATAGCCTCTCCTTAATAATACTGGACTGGAATCGATCAACTGCTGCCTCATCCTCCTCAAGTAGCCTCTCCTCGATTATACTGGCCTGGAATCAATCAACCGCTGCCTCCTCCTGCTGCTCAAGTAGTCTGTTTTTAATTATACTGTCCTATAATCAATCAACTGCTGCCTCATCCTCCTCAAGTAGCCTCTCCTCGATAATACTGGCCTGGAATCAATCAACTGCTGCCTCCTTCTCCTTAATTAGCCTCTCCTCCATAATACTGGCCTGGAATCAATCAACTGCTGCCTCATCTTCCTCAAGTAGCCTCTCCTCCATAATACTGGCCTGGAATCGATAAACTGCTGCCTCATCCTCCTCAAGAATCCTCTCCTCAATAATACTGGCCTGGAATCGATCAACTGCTGCCTCATCCTCCTCAAGTAGCCTCTCCTCAATGATACTGGCCTTTAATCGATCAACAGCTGCCTCATCCTCCTCAAGTAGCCTTTCCTCGATTATACTGGCCTGGAATCAATAAACCGCTGCCTCCTCCTGCTGCTCAAGTAGTCTGTTTTTAATTATACTGGCCTGTAATCGATCAACTGCTGCCTCATACTCCTCAAGTAGCCTCTCCTCGATAATACTGGCCTGGAATCAATCAACTGCTGCCTCCTCCTCCTTATTTAACCTCTTCTCCATAATACTGGCCTGGAATCAATCAACTGCTGCCTCATCTTTTTCAAGTAGCCTCTCCTCCATAATACTGGCCTGGAATCGATCAACTGCTGCCTCATCCTCCTCAAGTAGCCTCTCCTCAATAATACTGGCCTGGAATCGATCAACTGTTGCCTCATCCTCCTCAAGTAGCCTCTCCTCAATAATACTGGCCTGTAATCAATCAACTACTGCCTCATACTCCTTAAGTAGCCTCTCCTCGATTATACTGGCCTGGAATTAATAAACCGCTGCCCCTTCCTGCTGCTCAAGTAGTCTGTTTTTAATTAAACTGGCCTGTAATCGATCAACTGCTGCCTTATCCTCCTCAAGTAGCCTCTCCTCGATAATACTGGCCTGGAATCAATCAACTGCTGCCTCCGTCTCCTTAATTAGCCTCTCCTCCATAATACTGGCCTGGAACCAATTAACTGCTGCCTCATTTTCCTCAAGTAGCCTCTCCTCCATAATACTGGCCTGGAATCAATAAACTGCTGCCTCATCCTGCTGCTCAAGTAGTCTGTTTGTAATTAAACTGGCCTGTAATCGATCAACTGCTGCCTTATCCTCCTCAAGTAGCCTCTCCTCGATAATACTGGCCTGGAATCAATCAACTGCTGCCTCATTTTCCTCAAGAAGCCTCTCCTGAATAATACTGGCCTGTAATCGATCAACTGCTGCCTCATCCTCCTCAAGTAGCCTCTCCTCGATAATACTGGCCTGGAATCAATCAACCGCTGCCTCCTCCTGTTGCTCAAGTAGTCTGTTTTTAGTTATACTGGCCTGTAATCGATCAACTGCTGCCTCATCCTCCTCAAGTAGCCTCTCCTCGATAATACTGGCCTGGAATCAATCAACTGCCGCCTACTCCTCCTTAATTAGCCTCTTCTCCATAATACTGGCCTGGAATCGATCAACTGCTGCCTCATCCTCCTCAAGTAGCCTCTCCTCCATAATACTGGCCTGGAATCAATCAACTGCTGCCTCCTCCTCCTTAATTAGCCTTTCCTCCATAATATTGGCCTGGAATCAATCAACTGCTGCTTCATCTTTCTTAAATAGCCTCTCCTCCATAATACTGGCTTGGAATCGATGAACTGCTGCCTCATCCTCCTCAGGTAGCATCTCCTCGATAATACTGGCCTGGAATCAATCAACTGCTGCCTCCTCCTCCTTAATTAGCCTCTTTTTAATAATACTGGCCTGGAATCGATCACCTGCTGCATCATCCTCCTCAAGTAGCCTCTCCTCAAAAATACTGGCCTGGAATCGATCAACTGCTGCCTCATCCTTCTCAAGTAGCCTCTCCTCAATAATACTGTCCTGTTATTTATCAACTGCTGCCTCGTCCTCCTCAAGTAGCCGCTCCTCAATATTACTGGCCTGTAATCAATCAACTGCTGCCTTATCCTCCTCAAGTAGCCTCTCCTCGATAATACTGGCCTGGAATCAATCAACCGCTGCATCCTCCTGCTGCTCAAGTAGTCTGTTTTTAATTTTACTGGCCTGTAATCGATCAACTGCTGCCTCATCCTCCTCAAGTAGCCTCTCCTCGATAATACTGGCCTGGAATCGATCAACTGCTACCTCATCCTCCTCAAGTAGCCTACCCTCCATAATACTGGCATGTAATCGATCAACTGCTGCCTCATCCTCTTCAAGTAGCCTCTCCTCGATAATACTGGCCTGGAATCAATCAACTGCTGCCTCCTCCTCCTTAATTAGCCTCTCCTCCATAATACTGGCCTGGAATCAAAAACTCTTAATTTTAAAAGGGCCAATTTTCCTGGGTTAAGAGCTGAACTTCAGGGCATAGACTGGGAGTGGCTGCTATCACATACTGATGCAGCTAATAAATGGGAAATCTTCAAATCCACATTAAATAACTGTACTGCCAAATATATTCCTATTGTAACAAATATAAACAGTTAAAATCCAATCCCACATGGCTTACAACCGAGGTTAGAGGGGCTATAAATGAGAAAAAAGGGGCATTCAAAAAATACAAATCAGAGGGGTCAGCTTTAGCATTTAAACATTACAAAGAAGTCAACAAAACCTGTAAAAATGTAATAAAAGCAGCAAAAATTCACAATGAAAGGCAAGTAGCTATAGATAGCTAAAGAAACCCCAAAAAATTCTTCAAATCTATTAATGCAAAAAAGCCAAGGTCAGAGCATGTAGGACCCCTAAATAATGGCGACGGGGAATTAATAACTGGGGATCAGGAGAAAGCTGCGTTACTTAATGGCTTCTTCAGTTCTGTATATACAAAAGAAGGGGATGGAGCTGTTGTGGGTGGGCCAGTACTGAGGTGGGTGGGGCCAGTGCTGCTAACACATGTAATGTACTGAACTGGTTTACTATAGATATGGTCCAAGATAAATTAAACAAACTCAATGTAACCAAAGCTCCAGGGCCTGATGGATTACACCCTAGAGTTCTTAGGGAACTCAGTTCTGTAATTTCTCTACCCTTGTATGAAATATATTGTGATTCTTTGCTTACTGGTATTGTGCCGAGGGACTGGCGTAAGGCAAATGTAGTGCCGATCTTCAAAAAGGGCTCTCGAACTTCCCCAGGTAACTATAGACCTGTAAGCTTAATGTCCATTGTGGGAAAACTATTTGAGGGGCTTATAAGGGACTACATCCAGGAATATGTAGTGGCTAATAGTATTATAAGTGATAACCAGCATGGTTTTACTAAGGACAGAAGCTGTCAAACCAACCTAATATGTTTCTATGAAGAGGTAAGTAGAAGCCTGGATGGAGGCGCGGCTGTGGATATCGTGTACCTGGATTTTGCAAAAGCGTTTGACACAGTTCCTTATGGACGTCTGATGGGTAAGTTAAAGTCTATCGGTTTGGTAAATTTAATGTGTAACTGGATTGAAAACTGGCTTAATAATCGTACCCAGAGAGTGGTGGTCAATGATTCCTACTCCGAATGGTCCCCGGTAATAAGTGGTGTACCCAAAGGGTCAGTACTGGGCCCTCTTCTGTTTAACTTGTTTATTAATGATATTGAGAATGGAATTAACAGCAATGTTTCTATCTTTGCAGATGACACCAAGCTTTGTGGTACAGTACAGTCTATGGAGGATGTGCAGATGTTACAGGATGACTTAGACACTCTGAGTGTTTGGGCGTCCACTTGGCAAATGAGGTTCAATGTGGATAAATGTAAAGTTATGCACCTGGGTACTAATAACCCACATGCATCATATGTCCTGGGGGGAGTTACTCTGGGAGAGTCGCTGATGGAGAAGGATCTGGGTGTACTTGTAGATAATAGACTACAGAATAGCACACAATGTCAGTCAGCTGCTTCTAAGGCCAGCAGGATATTGTCATGCATTAAAACAGGCATGGACTCACGGGACAGGGATATAATATTACCGCTTTATAAAGCTTTGGTGCGGCCTCATCTGGAGTATGCTGTCCAGTTTTGGAACCCGATTCATAAAAAGGATGTTCTAGAGCTGGAGAGGGTACAAAGACGGGCAACTAAACTAATAAGGGGAATGGAGCATCTTAGTTATGAGGAGAGATTAAAAGAATTACATTTGTTTAGTCTGGAGAAGAGACGTTTAAGGGGAGATATGATTAACTTATTTAAATATATAAATGGCCCTTACAAGAAATATGGGGTAAAGATGTTCTAGGTAAAACCCCCTCAAAGGACAAGAGGGCACTGCCTCTGCCTGGAGAAAAAAAGGTTCAATCTCCGGAGGCGACAAGACTTCTTACAATGAGAACTGTGAATCTGTGGAACAGTCTACCACAGGATCTGGTCACAGCAACAACAGTAGAGGGCTTCAAAACCGGCCTAGACAAGTTCTTAGAGCAAAATAATATAAATGCATATGTATAGAACCTATCATCCCTCCCCCTTCCCTGTATCCATCCCCTCCTTGGTTGAACTTGATGGACATGTGTCTTTTTTCAACCGTATTAACTATGTAACTGCTGCCTCATCTTCCTCAAGTAGCCTCTCCTCTATAATACTGGCCTGGAATCGATCAACTGCTGCCTCATCCTCCTCAAATAGCCTCTCCTCAATAATACTGGCCTGGAATCGATCAACTGCTGCCTCATCCTCCTCAAGTAGCCTCTCCTCAATAATACTGGCCTGTAATCGATCAACTGCAGCCTCTTCCTCCTCAAGTAGCCTTTCCTAGATTATACTGGCCTGGAATCAATCAACTGCTGCCTCCTCCTGCTCTTCTAGTAGTCTCTTTTTAATTATACTGGCCTGGAATCAATCAACTGCTGCCTCCTCCTCCTCAATTAGCCTCTACTCCATAATACTGGCCTGGAATTGATCAACTGCTGCCTCATACTCCTCAAGTAGCCTCTCCTCAATAATACTGGCCTGGAATCGATCAACTGCTGCTTCATCCTCCTCAAGCAGCCTCTCCTCAATAATACTGGCTTGTAATCGATCAACTGCTGCCTCATCCTCCTCAAATAGCCTCTCCTCGATAATACTGGCCTGGAATCAATGAACCGCTGCCTCCTCCTGCTGCTCAAGTAGTCTGTTTTTAATTAGACTGGCCGGTAATCGAACAACTGCTGCCTCATACTCCTCAATTAGCCTCTCCTCGATAATACTGGCCTGAAATCAATCAACTGCTGCCTCCTCCTCCTTAATTAACCTCTCCTCCATAATACTGGCCTGGAATAAATCAACTGCTGCCTCATCTTTTTCAAGTAGCCTCTCCTCCATAATACTGGCCTGTAATCGATCAACTGCTGCCTCATCCTCCTCAAGTAGCATTTCCTCGATAATACTGGCCTGGAATCAATCAACTGCTGCCTCCTCCTCCTTAATGAGCCTCTCCTCCATAATACTGGCCTGTAATCGATCAACTGCTGCCTGATCCTCCTCAAGTAGCCTCTCCTCGATAATACTGGCCTGGAATCAATCAACTGCTGCTGCCTCCTCCTGCTGCTCAAGTAGTCTGTTTTTAATTATACTGGCCTGTAATCGATCAACTGCTGCCTCATACTCCTCAAGTAGCCTCTCCTCGATAATACTGGCCTGAAATCAATCAACTGCTGCCTCCTCCTCCTTAATTAGCCTCTCCTCCATAATACTGGCCTGTAATCGATCAACTGCTGCCTCATTCTCCTCAAGTAGCCTCTCCTTTATTATACTGGCCTGTAATCGATCAACTGCTGCCTCATACTCCTCAAGTAGCCTCTCCTCAATTATACTGGCCTGTAATCGATCAACTGCTGCCTCATACTCCTCAAGTAGCCACTCCTCGATAATACTGGCCTGGAATCAATCAACAGCTGCATCCTCCTGCTGCTCAAGTAGTCTGTTTTTAATTATACTGGCCTGTAATCGATCAACTGCTGCCTCATTTTCCTCAAGTAGCCTCTCCTCGATAATACTGGCCTGGAATAAATCAACCGCTGCATCCTCCTGCTGCTCAAATAGTCTGTTTTTATTATACTGGCCTGTAATCGATCAACTGCTGCCTCATCCTCCTCAAGTAGCCTCTTCTCAATAATACTGGCCTGGAATCGATCAACTGCTGCCTCATCCTCCTCAAGTAGCCTCTCCTCAATAATACTGGCCTGTGATAGATCAACTGCTGCCTCTTCCTCCTCAAGTAGCCTCTCCTCCATAATACTGGCCTGGAATCAATCAACCGCTGCCTCCTCCTGCTGCTCAAGTAGTCTGTTTTTAATTATACTGGCATGTAATCGATCAACTGCTGCCTCATCCTCCTCAAGTAGCCTCTCCTCGATAATACTGGCCTGGAATCAATCAACTGCTGCTGCCTCCTCCTGCTGCTCAAGTAGTCTGTTTTTAATTATACTGGCCTGTAATCGATCAACTGCTGCCTCATACTCCTCAAGTAGCCAATCCTCGATAATACTGGCCTGAAATCAATCAACTGCTGCCTCCTTTTCCTTAATTAGCCTCTCCTCCATAATACTGGCCTGTAATCGATCAACTGCTGCCTCATTCTCCTCAAGTAGCCTCTCCTTAATTATACTGGCCTGTAATCGATCAACTGCTGCCTCATACTCCTCAAGTAGCCTCTCCTCAATTATACTGGCCTGTAATCGATCAACTGCTGCCTCATACTCCTCAAGTAGCCACTCCTCGATAATACTGGCCTGGAATCAATTAACAGCTGCATCCTCCTGCTGCTCAAGTAGTCTGTTTTTAATTATACTGGCCTGTAATCGATCAACTGCTGCCTCATTTTCCTCAAGTAGCCTCTCCTCGATAATACTGGCCTGGAATAAATCAACCGCTGCATCCTCCTGCTGCTCAAATAGTCTGTTTTTAATTATACTGGCCTGTAATCGATCAACTGCTGCCTCATCCTCCTCAAGTAGCCTCTTCTCAATAATACTGGCCTGGAATCGATCAACTGCTGCCTCATCCTCCTCAAGTAGCCTTTCCTCAATAATACTGGCCTGTAATAGATCAACTGCTGCCTCTTCCTCCTCAAGTAGCCTCTCCTCCATAATACTGGCCTGGAATCAATCAACCGCTGCCTCCTCCTGCTGCTCAAGTAGTCTGTTTTTAAATATACTGGCCTGTAATCGATCAACTGCTGCCTCATCCTCCTCAAGTAGCCTCTCCTCGATAATACTGGCCTGGAATAAATCAACCGCTGCATCCTCCTGCTCCTCAAATAGTCTGTTTTTAATTATACTGGCCTGTAATCGATCAACTGCTGCCTCATCCTCCTCAAGTAGCCTCTTCTCAATAATACTGGCCTGGAATCGATCAACTGCTGCCTCATCCTCCTCAAGTAGCCTTTCCTCAATAATACTGGCCTGTAATAGATCAACTGCTGCCTCTTCCTCCTCAAGTAGCCTCTCCTCCATAATACTGGCCTGGAATCAATCAAACGCTGCCTCCTCCTGCTGCTCAAGTACTCTGTTTTTAAATATACTGGCATGTAATCTATCAACTGCTGCCTGATCCTCCTCAAGTAGCCTCTCCTCGATAATACTGGCCTGGAATCAATCAACTGCTGCTGCCTCCTCCTGCTGCTCAAGTAATCTGTTTTTAATTATACTGGCCTGTAATCGATCAACTGCTGCCTCATACTCTTCAAGTAGCCTCTCCTCGATAATACTGGCCTGAAATCAATCAACTGCTGCCTCCTTTTCCTTAATTAGCCTCTCCTCCATAATACTGGCCTGTAATCGATCAACTGCTGCCTCATTCTCCTCAAGTAGCCTCTCCTTAATTATACTGGCCTGTAATCAATCAACTGCTGCCTCATACTCCTCAAGTAGCCTCTCCTCAATTATACTGGCCTGTAATCGATCAACTGCTGCCTCACACTCCTCAAGTAGCCACTCCTCGATAATACTGGCCTGGAATCAATCAACAGCTGCATCCTCCTGCTGCTCAAGTAGTCTGTTTTTAATTATACTGGCCTGTAATCGATCAACTGCTGCCTCATTTTCCTCAAGTAGCCTCTCCTCGATAATACTGGCCTGGAATAAATCAACCGCTGCATCCTCCTGCTGCTCAAATAGTCTGTTTTTAATTATACTGGCCTGTAATCGATCAACTGCTGCCTCATCCTCCTCAAGTAGCCTCTTCTCAATAATACTGGCCTGGAATCGATCAACTGCTGCCTCATCCTCCTCAAGTAGCCTTTCCTCAATAATACTGGCCTGTAATAGATCAACTGCTGCCTCTTCCTCCTCAAGTAGCCTCTCCTCCATAATACTGGCCTGGAATCAATCAACCGCTGCCTCCTCCTGCTGCTCAAGTAGTCTGTTTTTAAATATACTGGCCTGTAATCGATCAACTGCTGCCTCATCCTCCTCAAGTAGCCTCTCCTCGATAATACTGGCCTGGAATAAATCAACTGCTGCCTCCTCCTCCTTAATTAGCCTTTCCTCCATAATATTGGCCTGGAATCAATCAACTGCTGCTTCATCTTCCTTAAGTAGCCTCTCCTCCATAATACTGGCCTGGAATCGATCAATTGCTGCCTCATCCTCCTCAAGTAGCCTCTCCTCAATAAAACTGGCCTGGAATCGATCAACTGCTGCCTCATCCTCCTCAAATCACCTCTCCTCAATAATACTGGCCTGGAATCGATCAACTGCTGCCTCATCCTCCTCAAGTAGCCTCTCCTCAATAATACTGGCCTTTAATCGATCAACTGCTGCCTCAGCCTCCTCAAGTAGTCTCTCCTCGATAATATTGGCCTGGAATCAATCAACCACTGCCTCCTCCTGCTGCTCAAGTAGTCTGTTTTTAATTATACTGGCCTGTAATCGATCAACTGCTGCCTCATTTTCCTCAAGTAGCCTCTCCTCGATAATACTGGCCTGGAATAAATCAACCGCTGCATCCTCCTGCTGCTCAAATAGTCTGTTTTTAATTATACTGGCCTGTAATCGATCAACTGCTGCCTCATCCTCCTCAAGTAGCCTCTTCTCAATAATACTGGCCTGGAATCGATCAACTGCTGCCTCATCCTCCTCAAGTAGCCTTTCCTCAATAATACTGGCCTGTAATAGATCAACTGCTGCCTCTTCCTCCTCAAGTAGCCTCTCCTCCATAATACTGGCCTGGAATCAATCAACCGCTGCCTCCTCCTGCTGCTCAAGTAGTCTGTTTTTAAATATACTGGCCTGTAATCGATCAACTGCTGCCTCATCCTCCTCAAGTAGCCTCTCCTCGATAATACTGGCCTGGAATCAATCAACTGCTGCCTCCTCCTCCTTAATTAGCCTTTCCTCCATAATATTGGCCTGGAATCAATCAACTGCTGCTTCATCTTCCTTAAGTAGCCTCTCCTCCATAATACTGGCCTGGAATCGATCAATTGCTGCCTCATCCTCCTCAAGTAGCCTCTCCTCAATAAAACTGGCCTGGAATCGATCAACTGCTGCCTCATCCTCCTCAAATCACCTCTCCTCAATAATACTGGCCTGGAATCGATCAACTGCTGCCTCATCCTCCTCAAGTAGCCTCTCCTCAATAATACTGGCCTTTAATCGATCAACTGCTGCCTCATCCTCCTCAAGTAGTCTCTCCTCGATAATATTGGCCTGGAATCAATCAACCACTGCCTCCTCCTGCTGCTCAAGTAGTCTGTTTTTAATTATACTGGCCTGGAATCGTTCAACTGCTGCCGCATACTCCTTAAGTAATCTCTCCTTGATAATACTGGCCTGGAATCAATCAACTGCTGCCTCGTCCTCCTGAATTAGTCTCTCCTTGATTATACTGACCTGGAATCAATCAACTGCTGCCTCATCTTCCTCAAGTAGCCTCTCCTCCATAATAGTGGCCTGGAATCGATTAACTGCTGCATCCTCCTTAAGTAGCCTCTCCTCAATAATACTGGCCTGGAATCGATCAACTGCTGCCTCATCCTCCTCAAGTAGCCTCTCCTCGATAATACTGGCCTGGAATAAATCAACTGCTGCCTCCTCCTCCTTAATTAGCCTCTCCTCCATAATACTGGCCTGGAATTAATCAACTGCTGCCTCATCTTCCTCAAGTAGCCTCTCCTCCATAATACTGGCCTGGAATAGATCAACTGCTGCCTAATCCTCCTCAAGTAGCCTCTTCTCAATAATACTGGCCTGTAATCGATCAACTGCTACCTCATGCTCCTCAAGTAGCCTCTCCTCGATTATACTGGCCTGGAATCATTCAACTGCTGCCTCCTCCTGCTCTTCTAGTAGTCTCTTTTTAATTATACTGGCCTGTAATCGATCAACTGCTGCCTCATCCTCCTCAAGAAGCCTCTCCTCGATTATACTGGCCTGGAATCAATTAACTGCTGCCTCCTCCTGCTTTTCTAGTAGTCTCTTTTTAATTATACTGGCCTGTAATCGATCAACTGCTGCCTCATCCTCCTCAAGTAGCCTCTCCTTGATAATACTGGCCTGTAATCGATCAAATTCTACCTCATCCTCCTCAAGTAGCCTCTCCTCGATTATACTGGCCTGGAATCAATCAACTGCTGCCTCCTGCTCCTTAATTTGCCTCTACTCCATAATACTGGCCTGGAATCAATCAACTGCTGCCTCCTCCTCATATAGCCTTTCCTCGATAATACTGGCCTGGAATCGATCAACTGCTACCTGGTCCTCATCAAGTAGCCTCTCCTTGATAATCCTGGCCTGGAATCGATCAACTGCTGCCTCCTGCTCCTGAAGTAGTCTGGTTTTAACAATACTGGCCTGGAATCAATCAACTGCTGCCTCCTCCTCCTTAATTAGCCTCTCCTCCATAATACTGGCCTGATATCAATCAACTGCTGCCTCATCTTCCTCAGTAGCCTCTCCTCCATAATACTGGCCTGGAAGTGCTGCCGCATCCTCCTTGTAAACTTTTTTTTCCAATATTTTTGTTCACTATTTTGGCACTTTGATTCACTATATTTTATTAATTTTATTCCTATTATTATTTTTTTTTTTTCTCATTATTTTTGGAAATTTTTTCCCCACTTTTTTTCATTGTAATATCAACTGCAACTAAACGAAACTTTACCCTATCACACTCCCACTATTGTAGCTGCAATTATTCAGCCATTGGAGCAAGGTTCGTTTTCGGTTCGGACCGATCTGAAATTCACGAAAGTTTGCCGGATCGGACCGAATCGAACTTTTCAAAAGTTCGCTCATCCCTACTCCTTTCCTTTCGAGGCCCGCTGTTTGCCCATACAGTGGTTTATACCCATGTATGGGGTACCGTTCTACTCAGGAGAACCTGCGTTACATATATTGGGGTGTGTTTTCTCTCCTGTTCCTCATGAAATTGAGAAATTTCATACTAAACAAACATATTATTGGAAAAATTCTATTTTTACTGTCTTCTTTTGAATACTTTCCTCTAATACTTGTGGGGTCAAAATGGTCACCACACCCCAAGATGTATTCTTTGAGGGGTGTACTTTAATAAATGGGGTGACTTTTGGAGAAGGGTTATTCTGCTGACACTACAGGGGCACTGCAAACGCACCTGGCACTCAGAAACTTCTTCAGCAAAATCTGAACTGGAAATGCTAATTGGCGCTCTTCCCTTCTGAGCCCCGCTGTTTACCCATACAGTGGTTTACGCCCACATATGGGGTACCGTTCTACTCAGGAGAAACTGCATTACATATATTGAGGTTAGTTTTCTCCCCTGTTCCTTTTGAAATTGAGAAATTTCAAACTAAACAAACATATTATTGGAAAAATTCAATTTTTTCATTTTTACTGTCTTCTTTTTAATACTTTCCTCTAATACCTGTAAGGTCAAAATGATCACCACACCCCAAGATTTATTCTTTGAGGGTTGTAATTTCCAAAATGGGGTGACTTTTGGGGGAGTTCTATTCTGCTGACACTACAGGGGCTCTGCAAATGCACCTGGCGCTCATAAACTTCTTCAGCAAAATCTGAACTGGAAATGCTAATAGGCGCTCCTTCCCTTCTGAGCCCCGCCGTGTGCCTATACAGTGGTTTACGCTCACATATGGGGTACCATTGTACTCAGGAGAACCTGCGTTACAAAATTTGCGGTGCATTTTCTCTCATGTTTATTATGAAAATGATATACTTTAATCTTAACAAATATATTATTGGAAAATTTCTATTTTCCATTTTTTTCCGCTCTAATTGTGAATACTTCCCTCCAGCCCCTGTAGGGTTAAAATGCTCATTATACCCCTAGATTAATTCTTTAGGGTATATTCACACGAACGGGCTCGCAGCGAGATTCTCGCTGCGAGCCCGGCAGGTCCTGGCAGTTCCCATAAACTACATACTTGCTGCGGTCTAAACGACCGCAGCGAGTATGTAATTCTGCCGCCCTTAACCCTTTCTGCTCCCGGCCGGCTCCCCCGCTGTAAGCATACACCTCGCTGCACGGGTCTGGCGTCCTACTCTCCTGTCCGGCCAATCAGTGGCTGCGGCTGGGCAACACACTAATCGGCCGGACGGGAAAGCAGGACGCCTGACCCGTGCAGCGAGGACAGGTAATGTATGCTTATAGCGGGGGAGCCGGCCGGGAGCAGACGGGCTTAAGGGCGGCAGAATTACATACTCGCTGCGGTCGTTTAGACCGCAGCAAGTATGTAGTGTATGGGAACTGCCAGGACCTGCCGCTCGCAGCGAGAATCTCACTGCAAGCCCGTTCGTGTGAATATACCCTTAATGTGTCTAGTTTCCAAAATGGGGTCACTTATGGGGGTTTCCAGGATACAAGCCTCCTAAATCAACTTAAAAAAAGAACTGGTCCCTAAAAAAATCTGTTTTGGAAATTTCATGAAAATTTGATAATTTGCTGATACATTTCTAAGCCCCGTAACAAAGTGAAATGTTTATGAAATTAAGCCAGAATAAAGAGGACATATTGATAATGTGACTTACTAACTAATTTTTGTCATGTGACTTTCTTTTTTTAGAAGCAAAGAATTTCAAAGTTCGTAAAGTGCAAAATTTTCTAATTTTTCATTATATTTTGATGTTTTTCACAAAAAACACACAAGACAGTGACCAAATTTTGCCACTAACATAAAGTACCATATGTTACGAAAAAACAATCTTAGAATCGCTAGAATACGTTAAAGCATCACTGAGCCATAAGCGCATAAAGTGAGACAGGTCAGATTTTGAAAAATGAGCCTGGTCATTAAGGCCCAAACAGGCTTGGTCCCTAAGGGGTTAAGGGCCACGTCACATTTACAAAGCTTTTGACATTTTGACTGTCTTTAATCCCTGTTGGGATTTGTCGGGAGTGGCTGCGGTTCAGTCACATGCTATCAGTAAGAGTTGTGCCTTATACCAGCACAACCTACTCAGGTGAGAGTTCTATGTGATACTTTCAACACTTCAGCCCTGTCTGAATTACGCTATGGAGCGCTGTCTTATATTTTGTTCCGATGTAATATAGACCAACAGGAAGGTGGTAAGCCATATTTTACAAAAAAACAATTAATATACAAATAAATATAAATATGAAAAAAAATAATATATATATAACAAATTGGCTTGATTAACCTATAAGCCCATTCCTAGAAAATATAATTACTTACCTGTGAATATCCATATAAGCTTAACAGCCTGGCCATAGGGAAAGTAGTGGCAGAATTTAAATCTCCAATAAACCCGACCACCGCATCCTTCTCCATACAGGAATAGTTTGGGGCTGTTACTGTGTGTCCAGACATTATCTGCAGAACATCTTTTATTACTTTATTCACATGTCCACAGGAGTCATATATGTGATATCCCAGAGTGATATTGGGCAGGATATCTGTATCATTGTTAATAATATCAATTGTAAACAGAAAAGCCAAAAGATGTGTATATTCTCTGTAGTGAATACTATGGAAAAAATTAGAAAATGAGGCTGTTATAGGTGTTTTTTTTTCAATATTTTTTTCAATCTATGATGGGAAGGTCTTGTGTTGTTATATTTCCTAGCTAAATGGTTTATTGATTTATATTTTTTGAGATTTTCTATTTTGTTTTTGTTTTTTTTTGTCTACATTGTTCACTGTTTACTTTCTCTAGAATTAACAGCAATGGTACAGTTCAAAACATTTACAGTTACATAGTTAATATGGTTGAAAAAAGGCAAGAGTCCATCAAGTTTAACCTACAGTCTAACCCTACTGTGTTGATCCAGAGGAAGGCTAAACTCTTATGAGACAGATGCCATAAAAAATAAATTCCCGACTCCAGTGGCAATCAGAATCAATCCCTAGATCAAAATTCTATCACATGTAGTCTAATGCCAATAACTTGTAATATTACATGTATCAAAAAAAGCATCCAGGCCTCCCTTGAACTTATTTAATTAATTAGCCACGACAATATCATGTGGCAGAAAGTTCCACAGTCTAACTGCTCTTACACTGCTGTACTGTCTTAAAAAACACACATAAATAAAGTATTCAACCCTTTTCATCCCCCCCCAAAAAAAAAAAAAAAAAAAAGAATTGAAAAACAATTTTTGATTACAGTACATCCATGGTATGAATGCACACTATATCATGCAAGGCAACCTGCCTTTTAGCATTAAAATACTGCTGGTTGTAGCTGTTAGGACTAGGAATAAACGCTCAGGCCGGTTGCTGGGGGCGCGACGACGGCATCCATAGCAGCCGGACTGCTGTGCATGTTTTTCACTAACTCTGCTCTGCTACTCCTTGTTGAAGCAGTGGCCAGGGTGCTCTCCCCTGGCCGATCAGCATAAGCTGTAGTAGGTTTCACTGATTTTTGATTGACAGCTGACACACCAGTCAGCTGTCAGTACCTGGGCAGGACCTGGAGCCTCAGCCCCTATCACGCCTGGGGGCTGGGACTACAGGTTGCATAAGTAACCTCCTCTGTCTTCCACCCCCTGCCTGTGAAAGTGCCTAGTTCGCTAGTGTATCTTGATCAAGTGTTTTCCCTGCTTTGTATTTCTGGTAACTTGACTTCTGGCTTCTGACTTATCGACTATCCCTTGGACACGTTTTGTACTGCACTGCTCGACTGTTACTGACCCGGATTCCTGACCTTGCTCTCATTGTGTTTTGTCTGTCTTGTTTCGTTTAGTGTTGCACTTTAGTAGATCAGGGACTGCCGTCCAATTGTCCATTTGCCACCTAGGGCATCTGAGGCAAGCAGGTAGGGGCAGTGGGGCGGGTGCCAGCTTCAGGGCTCATCTGTCCTTGTGTCTCCCTGTCCCTATCCTAACAGTAGCTTTAGAAGATTGTTCCATCACAGTTAGGGGTATCATCCTCTGTGATAAATACCCCATGACAAAACTTTTCTTTAGCCTTATACTACTGAAGAGACCATGAGAGTGGTTAAAAACTCACACAATAAATGCTCTTTGTTGATCCATTGTGCAAAATCTAACTATCCCGGTGATATTCTAAAAACTCCAAGACCATTTATCAGCAAGTCACCATACGTGTCTGTAAAAATGGAACATGAATGCTACTATTCCTTTTCACAAGTGCCAGTTACTAAAACCCCCACGGCTATGGTAACAAGAAGGGAAATGTCCTCTTTGAGAAAGATAGTCATGGGCATTTGTGTATGGATAATATTGTTTTTGGGGTATGGGTTGTATAGTACACTTTGTGGAGGCATTGAGCTGCTGTGGATAATACTGTATATGCCTGTGTTGGAAATGGTTTAAACTTTAGGGGACACAGCCAGTTTTGGTGTTTATGACACAGCCAAAGTTTTCAAATATTACAGGTGTCAGGGCAGGAAGGTACGGACACAACAAGACAGTGGGCCCTAGGTCTGAACCCACCCACTGTCCCTACCTACTTGCCTCAGTCGGCCTTTTTGACCCAGAACTGCACCGGGTCTAAAATATTTAGGGTCATGACTATGACTTCACCTGTCAGGTAAGAGACTGAGGGAGACTTTAATGCTTGGCTGACAGGTTTTTTGTTTTTGTTTAATTTTTGGCTCTTCTTACCCCGGCTTTTGAACCCCTATCCTTGGCATTGTGCTTCCCTAACCTTTTGCTACCATGACCAGAATTTTCTGTGGATTGTGATTTGGTACCTCTGCTGGCTGTTTTGTGTGACCTCGGGCAGAGATGCCCACCCGTAGGTGTTTTAAACCCTGTGCCCATATAACTCATCCTCCACCACCATTTTGCCCCTCTCCGGGCTGAGGTTCACATGGTAGATCATAGCATTGCCCCCCTAGGCGATGATGTTCCTCAATGCAGTCTCCATGATCTCATGATGTAATTTATACTGTAATCGCTGTAGCTGACCAACAGAGTATCTACCTCAAATGGTACCACAAATGGGCAGACATCTCACATCATGGAGGGGGGGGGGGATACGGGTACAAAGAGAAAAGCTTGCACACAGATTTTCAGCAGAAATCAACAGTTTAGGGGGAAGGAGACTAAATAGATAATCACAAGTAAGGAATCAATTGTTAGTCTCACCATGGGCAGAAACATAGTTATGTTTGAGCGGAATACCTCTTTAAGCCTTGCTTCTGAGTCAAAGTTTATGCTAGGTGTCAGAGTCAGGGTGGGGTGGCTAGGTCCATGAAACTAAGTGATCCCTCAGTCATGAATGTAAACATTTAAAAACTACTTAAAACTATCATACAACATAGTTACATATCAAATCTGTGTATTTCATATGATAGCAGGCCCTGTACTTATGCTGTTGCTGAAGTCCCAAGACTCATTGTTCATGAATTTTCCTTTCTGTGTTCGCTCTACATATTATTTGTACCTACCTTGTACAGTATAAACTGTAGGGAACATTTATTGCATAGTTCCAACGTGACACCCAGGAATGTACAGTGAAGATCCCTCCTATAGTGATGTCTCCTTCCTGAGAATATTTGTACTCAAAGGTGTAATCCTTCATTGTAAGATGACATTGAGCTGCAGGGTCCTGGATCTCAGAGATGCAGAAGGTCACACAGAGAACCAACATCAGGAACATTTTCCAAATGTAATAATATATATCACTACATTGTGTACAGCATCATAGGGAATCCTGCAGCAGTGCCGCACAGGGTATGACAGGGAGAGGTTTATATCATCATCTTACATCTCTAAATAAGCACAAAGAAGAATTGCTGAGTTACAGCAGAAAGACACCACAGCAAAATAGTTACATCCACCAGAGACCAAACAAAACAGACAAAATCTGGATTTTCTATTTTTTTTTTTTTTATTAACTATACATCATCCACATCACATTTTTACATAAAAGAGATTTCTTATTGTTATATTATTACTGTAGGGTTACACTTGCTAAATAAAAAAAAAAATGTAACTGGTTACACTTACTAAATAAAAAAAAAATTGTAATGTCCCAGAATAGACGTGCCATTACTATGTTAGCATGTATATTCCGGCAGTGAAAGAAGAGCCATAGACTCTGTACTCTGAGGACCGAAGGCTGTAGTAATGCTCTCCTGCCACTAGATGTCTCACTATATCTCAACCTTTACTAGGCTTACTAAGGTTAATGGGGTTATCCAGTGCTACAAAAACATGGCCACTTTCTTTCAGAGACAACACCACTCTTGTCTCCAGTTCAGGTGTGGTTTGCAATTAAGCTCCATTCACTTCAATGGAACTGAGCAGCAAAACCCCGCCCAAGCTGGAGATAAGAGTGAGGCTGTCGCTGGAAGAAAGTGGCCATGTTTTTGTAGCGCTGGATAACCCCTTTAACTGCCTTTGTGACTTACTGCATGTTTTTTTCTGTCTATGCCACTGATGTTTAGCTGGTGTAGAGCCAATCCCTGAGCTGGGTACCTCATACTTGTCCTTCCTCTATTCCAGGGGTACTCAACAACTTTTAGTGAAGGTCCACTTACCGGGGTCTATTGTCAGGTGAAGGTCCAAGCTGAACATCAGTAGGAAACGTGTTTTGTTACTTTGTCACAAACGTTCAACTATTTATATACAGAATTGCTGCTTATTAGCAGGAAAATTGGCATTTTTTTCTTTCTCACCAGGCCTTTGATATTAGGTACAAAGGGGGTGACTGCCCTGGTAGTATATAGCCCCCCTGTTGCTCCCCCAGTAGTGTATAGCCCCCCCTGTGCGCTCTCCTTCAGTAGTATATAGCCCCCTGTTGCTCCCCCAGTAGTATATAGTCTCCCTGTGCGCTCTCCCCCTGTAGTATATAGCCCCCTGTGAGCTCCCCCCAGTAGTATATAGCCTCCCTGTGCGCTCTCCCCCTGTAGAATATAGCCCCCTGTGAGCTCCCCCCAGTAGTATATAGCCCCCCTGTGCGCTCTCCCCCTGTAGTATATATCCCCCTGTGCGCTGTCCCCCAGTAGTATATAGCCCCCTGTGAGCTCCCCCCAGTAGTATATAGCCCCCCCTGTGCTCTTCCCCTGTAGTATATAGCCCCCTGTGAGCTCCCCCCAGTAGTATATAGCCCCTTGAGCTCCCCCCAAGTAGTACATAGCCCCCCTGTGAGCTCCCCCCAAGTAGTACATAGCCCCCCTGTGAGCTCCCCCCTGTAGTATATAGCCCCCTGTGAGCTCCCCCTGTAGTATATAGCCCCCCCATGCGCTGTCCCCCTGTAGTATATAGCCCCCTGTGAGCTCCCCCCAGTAGTATATAGCGCCCCTGTGCTCTCCTACCAGTAGTATATAGCCCCCCTTTTGCTTTCCCCCTGTAGTATATAGCCCCTGTGAGGTCCCCCCTGTAGTATATAACCCCCTGTGCGCTCCCCCCAGTAGTATATAGCCCCCTCAGTAGTATATAGCCCCCTGTGAGGTCCCCCCTGTAGTATATAGCCCCCTGTGCGCTCCCCCCAGTAGTATATAGCCCCCTCAGTAGTATATAGCCCCCTGTGAGGTCCCTCCTGTAGTATATAGTCCACCTGTGCGCTCTCCCCTTGTAGATGCCCCCCCAGACAGAAAAAAAAAATAACAAAAACAACTCACCTAGCACCTCGTTCCCCGCTGCGGCTGTCTTCGTCTCTTCCCGTCGGTCCGGCCCCCGGCTGATACGCGCTCTGTAGGGATGTCCCGGGGATTCCCCAGCAGAGCGCGCATCAGTGACCTCAGCGTACGCCGCCCGCCTGCACTTCCGGGAAGGACAGGCCGGCAGCGTACACTGAGGTCTGTGGTGCGCGCTCTGCTGGGGAATCCCCGGGACATCCCCAGAGAGCGCGTATCAGCCGGGGGCCGGACCGACACTGCCCCCAGCCCCACAGGCGTACTGACATCTAAGGACAGTACGCCTATGGGGCGGGAGGCAGTGCTGTGGGGAGCGGGACGGACCGGATCCGGGGCAGTTAGGAGGTCTGACCAGGGGTCCGGACAGCTGGCCTCCGCGGTCCGGGTTCGGACCGCGGTCTGCCAGTTGAGGACCCCTGCTCTATTCTTTAAAGGGGTTGTCCAGCAAAAATCTTTGTCTTTCAAATCAACTTATATCAGAAAGTTATATAGATTTGTAATTTAATTCTATTAAGTCTCAGGTTTTCCCATACTTATTAGCTGTTGTATGTCATGCAGGAAATGTTTTATTTTCAGTCTGCCACAGTGCTCTCTGCTGCCACCTCTGGCCGAGACAGGAACTCTGTCTTTGTCTTCTATGAATCCCCATAGAAAATCTTTCCTGTTCTGGAAAGTTCCTGTATCTGCCAGAGTCGTCAGCAGAGAGCACTGTGTCAAACTGAAAATAAAACATAATTTCCGGCAGGACATATAGCAGCTAATAAGTATGGGAAGACTTGATATTTCTTAATAGAAGTAAATTACAAATCTATATAACTTTCTGACACCAGTTGATTTGAAAGAAAACATTTTTCGCTAGACAACCCTTTTAAAATATCACAGGCTAGAGATTAGTGAGTTCTAGTATGTTTCTGCCCAATCAGAGAGCTCCCTGAGAGGTTTTTATTGAAGGGATGGAGCCAGTTTGGAACAGATGCCAGTCAAAGTGTTGTGAGAGAGAGTACATAAAAACAAGTCTCTCGCTGTAGTGATCTTCGAAGACCGAGCATGGAGGCAAGGACTAGAGTTGAGCGAAGCAGCTGAAAATTTGTTTGGCGAGGTATGCAAATTTTGGGTTGAATTATTAACCCCTTGCCGCAAAATGACATTCCAGGAACGCCATGTAAAGCAAATAGTTCCTGCAACATGACGTTCCTGGGATGTCATGTTGTCTCTGTCTCCCCCCGCTGTCCCTAGCGGTGATTAGGCAGCAGGAGGAGGCGGTGTCACACAGCCACCCCCACTGCCCCTGCCCGGAGGGGAGCCCAGAGCGGAGTTCTGACAGCTCATTCATTCTATAATGCATTACAGCGCAGATCATGTGCAGTAAGGTACAGTATTATAAATGTACCTGAAAAAGTTAAAACACACACACAAATACATACATACATACATACATAAATTAGGGATGGTCCGAACAAAGTTCGGTTCGCGTTCGTACAAACCCGAACTCTCGGTAATGATTCCCGCTGTCTGCCCGCTCCGTGCAGCCGGCGGATCCAGCGAAAGGACCGCCTGGAAAACTGGGATACAGCCATAGCCATAGGCTGTATCCCAGTTTTCCAGGCGGTCCTCCCGCTGTATTCACCCTCTCCACGGAGCAGGCAGACAGCGGGAATCTGATGCAGAGCGTTCGGGTTCATACGAACCGGAACCTCGGAGGGTTCGGACCATCCCTAGCATAAATAAATAAATAAATAAATAAAAAATAAATAATTACAGTGGTGCCTTGAATTACGAGCATAATTTGTTCCGGGACTATGTTTTTAATCCAAAAACACTCTTAAACCAAAGCTAATTTTCCCATAAGAAATCACTGATATGCAGACAATTGGTTGTACACCCCAAAAATAATGTTTTTTTTTTTTTATTCTGAAGAACATGTAAAACAGATGAAACAAACAATGAAAAACTGCTGAATATGTGATATTATAAGTTACTGTACAGTATAGCAATTAGCATGTGGCGTATAATGTATTGTAACTGCATAAACCTGAAAAAAAACAGCAGCAGTTTGTAGATACCAGGATGGAGCTGCAGAACCCCATAATGCAGTAGTGTAGTACAACAGGCTAGAATAGGAAGTGAGAATGATAGAGCTGTGCAGGAGGACAGTGACAGAAACTTTTCTAGACAGCAGTGTGTATAGCTGAGTGTGAGTGCAGGCACATTATAGCAGCAGTGTGTATAGCTGAGTGTAAGTGCAGGCACATTATAGCATTAATGGAAAGTATGGGAAACACAAGGACTGAAAAAGACTGGAAGGAGCATGAAGGAATGAGCAGGGTATATGTGGGTACGTAATGCACCACTCTCTGTCCAGGGAGAGAGGGGTTACAGCTATGAAGAGATTAGCTCCACGGTCCCACTCCCCCTCGCACCCAGTACAGGGAGCTTTTAACCCCTTAGCGACCCATGACGTATCTGATACGTCATGGTGCCGCTCTGGGTGTTCAGAGAGGGGTCCCGCCGGGACCCCACTCTGAACGGCGCTAATCCCGGCTGACACGTGCAGCCGGGCAGTGCCTCTATTAGCAGGCGCGGGTCCCGTTGCCGCACCGGCTAATTAAGCCTCTAAGTGCAGCTGTCAAACCTGACAGCTGCACTTAGATGCTGTGCTCTCCGTGTCCCTGGTGTCTAGTGGGACGGATCTCCCCCCCGGGTTGCGATCGCGGGGGGGGATCCGTTCTTCTGCCCGTGCCGGGCCTCAGCGTCGGAATGACGCTGATCCCGGCTCGGCAATAGATTGCTATGGCCTGCAGCAGGCCATAGCAATCTATGACCGATCTAATCGATCTTTGCTGTGTATATACACAGCATTGATCTCTATGAGAGATCAGTGCTGTGTATATACAAGTCCCCCAGGGGGGCTTCTAGTAAAAGTAAAAAAAAAAAAGTAAAAAAGTGTTTTTATTAATAAAAAATCCCCTCCCCTAATAAAAGTCCAAATGACCCCCCTTTTCCCATTTTATAAATATAAATTAATAAATAAATAAATAAATAAACATATTTAGTAACGCCGCGCGCATAATCGCCCAAACTATTAATTAATCACATTCCTGATCTCGCACGGTAAACGGCGTCAGCGCAAAAAAAATCCAAAGTGCAAAATTGCGCATTTTTGGTCGCATCAAATCCAGAAAAAATGTAATAAAAAACGATCAAAAAGTCGTATATGCGCAATCAAGGTACCGATAGAAAGAATGCATCATGGCGCAAAAAATGACACCTCACACAGCCCCATAGACCAAAGGATAAAAGCGCTATAAGCCTGGGAATGGAGCGATTTTAAGGACAATGGTTTGAATTTTTTAAAAGCCATCAGATACAATAAAAGTTATACATGTTATATATCATAGTAATCGTAACGACTTGAGGAACATGCATAACAAGTCAGTTTTACCATAGGACGAACGGCGTAAATGCAAAACTCCCCGAAATCAAAACAAATTAGTTTTTTTTTTTCAATTTGACAGCGCAAATTATTTTTTTTCCGGTTTCGCAGCATATGTTATGGAAAAATTATGCCTGTCATTGCAAAGTACAATTGGTTTCGCAAAAAAAAAAGCGCTCATATAAGTCTCTCGGTGAAAAAATGCAAGCGCTGTGGACTTTTAAACTTAAAATGGAATAAGCAAAAGCGCAAAAACGAAAATTGGCTTTGACCTTAAGGGGTTAAACCAAAATAATGCTCTTAAACAAAGTTACAATTTTTGAAAAACTGTAAGCTCTTTTTGCAAAACGCTCTTAATCCAAGTTACTCTTAAACCAAGGTACCACTGTATACTCATTCCACACACCCCTTTATAAATGATCCCCTTTAAATAAAATACACACATAAATTTGGTATCACCTCATCCATAATGACCCCCTCTATTAACCATTACATTAATTATTCCGCCCAATTAACGTCTCAAAAAAAAAAAAAAATCAAAATGTCATTATTTTGTTAATCCCGCCCCCTAAAAATATAGATAAAAGCTATCAAAACGTCAGATGTACCCAAAAGGTGTACCAATAAAAACATCAGGTTATGCCCCCCCAAAAATATGCAAGACACAAACAGTTTTTATAGCATAAATACCATAATCTATAACAAAAGCTATATAATATGGATACTGCTGTAATCGTACCAACCTGACAAATAACGATAACATGTCTTATGTGACATATAGTAAATAGCGTACAAAAAAAATGATGAAAAAAAAGCTGCTAAATTGTGTTTTTTATTCATACCACCTCATAAAAAATTTAATAAAAAATGATTAGGGTGTCACATGTCCACCAGAATGGTACCAATGGAAACGTCAACTTGTCTTACACAAATATTTTGGCACCACAAGGCTCTGTGACATGGTATAATGGCTAAAAAAAACTGAAATAAAAAAAGGTACCAAAATTTGCCAGGTCTCTGTCATGTCTGCAGCCTGTGGTTGAGTCAGGTGAGGCACTGCAGCCACATATGGGGGATTTCTAGAAACATTGGAATATGGGAAATCAATAGTGAGTGGTATTTCTCAGTTAGTATTTGCTGTGTTAGAGAAAAAAAAAAATAATTAAAATAGAATATCTGCAAAAAAATTTCCCCTCAAACTTGCTTAAATCTCTGCGAAACACCTAAAGGGTTAATAAACTTACAAAATGTTACTTTGAATACTTTGAGGGGTGCAGTTTTTACAGTGGAGGGATTTATGGGGATAACTAACACACAGGCCCCACAAATCCACTATAGAACTGAGCTGGTCCCTAATAAAATCAGAATTGAAATTATCATGAAAATTTTAAAAATCGCTGCAAAATTTCAAAGTCCTCTAACATCCTAACAAGTAAAAGGAAATTCACCGAAATGATGTCACCATAAAGCAGACATGTTGTAGATGTTGCAGTAATAATAGTGTATGTGGTTTGATTATCTTTCTTAGGAAAAGAGAATTTTGAATATAAAGACATGTAATTTTTTTTTATTTTTGCGCAAATGTTGTGTTTCTTTTTACAAAAAACTACTGAGTGTATGAACCAAAGTATACCACAAACATAAAGAGGAATATGTCAGGAAAAAACAATCTCAGAATAACCGCGATAGTTAAAATCTTTATAAAATAGGCCCTGGGCATTAAGGCTGAAGATGCAATTGGTTAAATGTGACTGTTGTTTTTAAGTAAAAATATGGTAGTATTTTTAAAGTAATAATGTGCTCCTTTGAAGTCAATGGGAAATTTGCTAGCAGAATAATGGCTGTAATCGATTGTGACTGTCAAAACAATGAACATCAAAGGTCAATGCAAATAACAGCCATTATTTTCACACAATGTATTGACCGACGGCAGTTATTTTGAGTGCCAAACAACGGCCATTGTTGAAGGGATTATGTGAAAACAATGGCCGCTGTTCCATTAATCTCAGTGCATTGACCTTTGATGGAAAACTGACCTCAATTCTATTGACCTTCAATGGAAAACATCAGCCGTTAAAAAAAAAAAAAAAAAAAAAATAGTACGTTGTGCAAACATAGCCTGTGTGCTTATTCAACAAGGATTAGCGTGATGCGGAGTCATAAATTACTGCTATAAGCACAAGACATTTTTTAACCTATATCAGTACTTAAAAGGCAGCCGGCTGATAAGCAGATTGCCAAGTTAATAAATAATTTTGCTTTGTTATTACTGTAAATTTGCTTGTCTCTAAATATAAATAAAAAGTCAATTTTTATTGGGTGGAGAGCCTGGCAATTCTTTTTCACTGGCTCCTTTCCTATTGTAAGGTGTACATTGCAATCCCTGCATTGTTTATCAGCTCTATGAAGAAAAAGGTAAAAAGAGATGTAAAGCTTGGTGCAATGTCCCGGAGCGGACGTCCACCACTCCTTTTCTAGCAGGTATAAATTGGTATCCTGTATATGTGTGCTCTGAGATAGCTGTAGCATGCAACTACCGCCAGTTGGTGTCATAGTTTTGCTATGGGTCTGTGCAGCCTTCGTTACGAATCTCAAAACACGGGAATAGCCAGATATCCCTGCAGAGAAGGAAAGCCTGTTGTCAAGGGGGTGACTCCCAGTGGGGAGTTCACCAAACCGCCCTGATAGGTAGCCCCTTAAGTCCCACTGGGTTGCGAGTATTGTAACATAAATAGGGAAATACCAGGGTGGCCCTTTTGAATCAAAGCCTAACTCTGTGGCTAGTATTGCAACATGACAAGGGTACAAAGGCAGGCATCCATCCACAGATGGCTGTTTCGGGGTATTTGCCCCTCATCAGTGTGGAGCAGGATTCTGGCTACCAAGGGCAATGAAAAATAGACCAACAAAACACAGCAATCACTGAGCTCAAGGAGATCAGCGACCAAATAAAAAACTATGGAGTACTCACTCAAGAGTCTCCACTGATACATTGCAAATTTGAATTTATAGGGGGCAATTTATCAGTGGAAACTCTTGAGTGAGTATTCCATTGTTTTGTTTTGGTTTTTTTTTACGCTGATCTCATTGAGCTCAGCGATTGCTGTGTTTTGTTGTCATAGTTTCGCAGTACACTATCCAGGTACAGCTAAAGCTAAACTTCTCAGATTCAGTCACAAGGTGGGTTTCTCCGAATCCTAGAGCTTTCTGGCGTAAAGAAGTTTCACTTTCAGTTGATCTTCACTGCCTTGTCTGTGGAGGAGAGAGAGTGTAAGCTAGAGAGTTCCAGTGAGTGAGTTCTCTAGTATACAAAAAGAGTTCCAGAGCAAGCCATGTCTGGCTAGAACAACCTTAGTGGAATAAAAGAGAAAGGGGATAACTTTATCCAAACAGATGGGCTATCAGAAGAATAAGAGTAGATTTTGTCTTTAGTATAGCCAAGCCAACAATTAGCAAAGTAGATTATTTGAACTGAGACTCTGCTGCAAGTCACTAGGATTCCTGAAGGATCATCCCAATGGCTAGCTTTCCTACATTTAGGGTCTGCATCCCTAATCATGTGTCACTCAGTGCCCACGGGATAGCAAAGGTGGACGTTCATCCCCATGGATGCAGGTATTTTTCTATCTGCACTCTCAAGGTGGTAAGAACATCTAATATCAGTAAGCACAGAAGAGCAGAAATAGGATCAATCAGAGAAAGAGTTGATATAAAGAATTTAGTATAAGGTAGCTGCATATCAGTCATAGAATAATATAGTCTTTATAGGGAGGCAGATCTCTCATAGGGGAGGTTTATAATTCTACATGACACAAAGAAAAACAGAAACGAATTGCAAATTACATTATATTTTATGCAAATAATTAATTTTTATGTGGAAGACAAAGATGTTTCCCTTGTCCTGTATGATTTTCTTCAGGCTCTATCAGGATATTGTAACATTTAGATAAAAACATACAGCTCAATATTCCTCCCCCTGAGGCCAATATGGCGAATATCTCTACAGTGACCATGTGTTTCCCTGTACTGCTCAGATAGGCCGGGATGGCACAGATCCAGACACTGCAGAACACCAGCATGCTGAAGGTGATGTACTTGGCTTCATTGTAGATATCAGGTAATGTCCTCACCAGGAAAGCTAGAACAAAGCTCACCGCTGCCAGAAACCCCATATAACCCAACATGAGGTAAAAGGCCAAGACTGACCCTTCATTACACTGAATGATGATCTTCCCAGGATAATCCAGGTTATACTCCTGATATGGAGGAGACAGTGACAACCAGATAACTGCATTCAGGATCTGAATAGATGAACAGACCAACACTACAGTATAAGGAAGCTTAACCCCCACACACTTTCTCCAGGGACTGTCAGGTCTGGTGGCCTTGAATGCTATGCAGACTATGATGGTCTTGGCCAGGACAGAAGACACGGCTACTGTGAAGAAGACTCCATAGAAGATTTGTCTCAGCATGCAGGTTATATCCACTGGGCGACCGATGAAGAGAAACACACAGAGTAAGCTGAACATGAGAGAGATCAGGAGAATGAAGCTGAGGGTCCAGTTATTGGCTCTGACAATGGGAATGTTCCGGAATAAAGTGAATATTCCAATTATACATAAAGTTATAAGAGAGAGTAATATGGAGATGATGGAAAAGACTAAAGCAACAACATCAGTCTCATAGGACAAAAACTCATAATATCTCACAACACATTTGGTTTTCCCCTCATTCGGCCATTCATGGTCAGGACATCTCTGGCAATTTTCACTGTCTGAAAAAGAAGAAACAAAATAAATAAACAATAGTTTATAATTTTGCCAAATGCAGGGTGGAAGAGTTATTTCCATCAACTTGATGGTCCATACTAGGCTCTTCAGATTGCATCCCTTCCATTTCACATTTGGATAATATTTATTTATTTATTTATTTATTTATTTTTGTTTTTCTTTTTTAAAACCAGGAGATGGCGAGGTGGTAGTTGTAAATGATCATGAATATAGACATGGCTATGACTATCTAAGGTCAGACATATACCTAGAGGAGGCTTTCTTCACAACTTCCCATGGTTTTCAAAGCACATTGAAAAATGCAGGGAAGGGATAACATATCTATCTCCTATCTATCTATCTATCTATCTATCTATCTATCTATCTATCTATCTCCTATCTGTAATTGCTGAAACCCATATTCAATAGCTGATGATAGAGAAACCCCATCAGGGCCTGCTCCAGGTTTTTGTGGCCCTTGGGCGACAGAGCCTCGGTGGGCCCCTTTGAGGAGCAAATAATGGAGATACAGGAGGAGAAAGATATGAAGCTGCGGCATATCTTTCTCCTCCTGTATCTCCTGATCTCTGCGGGTGTCACATTGCAGAAGCTATATACAGGAGAAAACTAGAAGCCCCAGCATGTCCATGTTGTATATATCACAGACAGGAGCTTTATACAGGGGAACTACAAGCCCCAGCATGTTCATGTTAAATACACATAGCAGTAGCTGTATACAGGAGAACTAGAGGCTGTAGTTCTCCTGTATACAACTCCCGCAGTGATATATAAATATAACACATGGACATGCTGATACCTCTAGTTCTCCTGTATACAGCTCCTGCAGTGATAGAGATATCTATCTATCTATCTATCTATCTATCTATCTATCTATCTATCTATCTATCTATCTATCACTGCAGGAGCTGTATACAGGAGAACTAGAGGTCTCAGCATGTCCATGTTGTATATATATCACTGCAAGAGCGGTATACAGGAGACCTAGAACCTCTAGTCCTGTATACAGCTCCTGCTATGTGTATTTAACATAGACATGCTGGTGCTTCTAATTATTCTGTATACAGCTCCTGCAGTGATGATATATATAACACATGGACATGCTGAGACTTCTAGTCTAGAGTTCTCAGCATGTTCTTGTCGTATATATAACTGCAGGGGCTGTGCACAGAAAACAACTGGAATCCCCGGTACACACAGTGCACTATTAGTTACCAGAGCCTACCTGCCCTCCATCAAGTGTCCGATCACATAACCAGTGACATCATGAAAGGTCCTGCATCCCCCATAATTGCAGCAGCTACTCTGGAGAGAAATATGTGCCCGGGACTACAGTATGTACCGCTACCCCCTAGCTCTAGCCTCTAGGGGCCCAGTCCCCTCTGTTACTACACTTTTTTTTCTGACAGCATCATACGGTACTGGACCCCTAGAGGCGCTGTGGCCCCCCGACACTCGCCCTAGTCGGCCGGGTGCCGATGCCGGCCCTGGCCCCCATCACCCATGGGTAATGCCATTAATTGTTTCTACAAAAGGACAGGGAACTGTCATATACAGGTATTAGTATAAATATATTAGTATTGCAGGGTATTTTGCAAATAATGGCAAGCGTAGATGGCATAAGCTGATTCAAGTAATGAAAAAAGTTATAAATTTTTTTTGACAATAAAAAAAAATGTTTAAATTATATTTATTATATTAAAGATTCACTGTTGCGAGAAATAGACGGGGTTCAGATCGCAAGCCATTTTGCAATATAAGTTTTCTGGGTGACATTTATCAAGACTGTTTTTTTAAAATCCCGCCCCCTGTCCCTGCTCCTGGTGCTGCCATTAGGCAACAAATCTACATCTGCTCGGGAGCAGGTACATATTTGTGCCATGATTTACTCCTGTCAGCAAATGTAAATCATGAAATATCAGGTGTGGGAGAAGGCCACACCTCCTTCCCACCTTGCCAATCCCCCCACTGCCACCCATCAGGCGAGAGGGTTATATGGCTGGTGTACACCATGGACATATGCCAGGAGCGCATTTTAATAAATGTAAATAAATTTTTGCGCCATGATGTGTTCTTTCTATCGGTACCTTGATTGCACATATACAACTTTTTGATCGCTTTTGATGCAACCAAAAATGCGCAATTTTGCACTTTGGGATTTTTTTGCGCTGACGCCGTTTACCGTGCAAGATCATAAATGTGATTAATTAATAGTTCGGGCGATTATGCACGCGGCGATAGCAAACATGTTTATTTACTTATTTACTTTTATTTAAAACCTGGGGAAAGACTTTTATTAGGAGAGGGGGCTTTTTACTAATGACAATCCTTTTTTTTTTTTTTTTTTTTTTTTCACACATATACTAGAAGCCCCCCTGGGGGACGTCCCGGAGGAGCGATCTCCGCCACTAGACACCAGGGAAATGCTGTATCCGGTAATCCGATGCAGCTGTCATGTTTGACAGCTGCATCTGATTACTGTATTATTGGGCACGGCGATCAGACCGTGCCCGCTAATACCAGCAGTCCCGGGCTACAAGTGGCAAGCGGGACCGCAGCGGTTCAGAGCTGGGTCGCTGTGCGGCCCCGCTCTGAACGCCCGCACCCGCGCGAGGACGTACAGTACAATAAAGTGATTATATTGCAAAACTGCTTTAGATCACAACTCCTGTTGATGTAAAAAAAAAAAAAGGTAGCTTAAGGTACCCTTTACTGCTGCTATATAGTTAGATGAAAGTAGTGGTGGGTTGGGTTTTTAAAGTCTTGTGAACAGCCCGGGATCTTGGGTACATTCAACCCATATAATCCCCCCTTAAAGGGGAACTCCGGATAAGAAAAACTTTTCTATTAAAAGTACAGTAAAAGTTATATAGATGTGTTTATACAATGTATTACTGTATCTGTGCTGTTCTGCCACACTGATAGCTGATAGAAATCCAGGAAGTAAAGAAAAATGGCCTCTGTGCCAATTCACATTGTCTCCTGCTCCTTCTGCTATCCCTCCTTAGGAGACATATCTTCCATGCCTCTGTCTCACATTGTGTGTTTGCTGAGGACAGGCTGATGATGCAGACAGGGGCAGGAAGGACAGAAACACAATACAGACCCCCCCCCCCCAACAAATGGATTTTTGGTAGTATCAAAACTAGGATAGACAGGTAAGTAATGCTATACGCTTCTGCACAAGTTTCATTTTTTTTACCTCTACTTGGAGTTCCCCTTTAACTAAAGAAAAAAGAAATGAAAAACAAATATGTACCTGTATTATTGGTAAATTCTCCTTCAGGACATGGGGCGCAGTCATAGCAGCAGATGTGATATCCTTCCCTGATAACCTTCCTGGTTCCTGGCCAACAGGGGTCATTACATTGACCCTTTGGCATCTAAATAAAGTATATATTGTCTGAATACCTTCCTGTATAAGATGTAAGAGAGCAATTTTTGTGTTATTCTATCTACCTTAAACATAGTTGTCCAACCTGCCGCCCAGGATCACGATGAATGTAGCCCAGGACAAAAGTGTAAGCTCACTTACATTATGATGAAATGTCGTGTTCTCTGGAGTCATTCAGTGTCTATCCCCCTGAACCTCCCACTGTACATGGGCGTAGACTGAAAAGTATGCTTCTACTGTATGTTCCTTATTTGTTAGTGAATGTTTGTCGAACACGAACCCATATCAATCACGATAATTTTTTTTTATGTTTGTGTTCGGGATCTAAACTGAACATTGGGATCACTGTATGGCTATGTTCACACAACGTTTTTCCATCTCCGTTTAAAATGACATCCGTCATTTTGAGTCTAAAATAACGGACATCATTTAGCAGCCTGGCATCCCCTTAGTGCAATGACGACTGTTGGTACATTATTCTAGGCAGATTGAGCTGGAAAATATCATTGAGTCAATGGGACAGGTGGGATTTCAAGTGGAGTCTGCCGCACTGTCTCCGCTTGAAATTTTTGAGTGTATTCTATAGTGTGAACATACCCTGAGACTATAGAAACTAATATATATGAGGACCTAGGGTTTACTATGGTCTGGTCACACGAACAGATTCAGTTTTTGGACACAAACATTAGCATCAGAAATGGGGGCTTAGAGTCAGACCTCTATGTTAAGCCTACAGATAAAAACAACATATTGCATTATCAGTCTAATCACCCTAAACGTATGGTGGATTCGCTTCCGTGGAGCCAACTATTACGGGTTCGTCGGATAGTGGCTAATGAGGAATTGGTTGACGGTAGGTTAGATGACATGTGTAAAAAATTTATTGAGCGTGGATATCCGGAACATTTGGTAGATACCCACTGTGAGAGAGCCAGACAGACTGACAGAAGCACGCTGTTTACACGGAAGCATAAGACAGAGTCCGTGCGTATTCCATTTGTCTCTACGTATGGACCATTGAGTTTGCGCATAGGTTCCATACTTAGAAGACATTGGAATATTTTGAATAAAGGATGCCCTAAAGTGGTAGAATTCAATTCCCCGCCTATCATGTCCTATAAGCGTACGCGTAACATCAGGGATAGATTGGTGAAATCGGATATAGGTGTCACAAAGGGCCCCATACAATCCACACTGAGAGCTGTGAAAAATGGTTGTTTCCCCTGCTTAAATTGCTCATGTTGTAATAGCCTCCTGAAGGGAGAGAGTTTCTGTCATCCACATACGGCAGCGGAGTATAAAATAAGACAGAGATTTACATGTAGATCTAGCTATGTGGTCTACATTATAGTTTGTCCTTGTGGACTATACTATGTGGGGGAGACGACACAGGAGATTAGGTTACGGATACAACAACACAAAAGTACCATCAGAACACAGAAATTGGAGTTACCCATACCACGACATTTTGTGGATGCCAGACATCCAGTGAGTCAGTTGAGATTTCGGGTCATTGATCATGTTCCACCTCTAACGAGGGGGGGTAATAGGGAATTGAGACTTAAAAAACTGGAATTGAAATGGATATTTATGCTCGACACATTGAGTCCCAAGGGTCTCAATATGGAGTATAAAGTCCTACCAGGTATGTGAGAGTCCTCGTCTGTATTTTATTGATTTGGTTTTATGGAGTATGTGCTCTTTTATATGTCCTCTTTTAAGATGTTTTTATTATGTTTTTTAGATCCTGTGGATTTGTGCACTCTACGGCTCTTATCGAGATAGTGATGGGTCAACGGCGATGGCTGAGGCTTGGTAGCAATACTTACATTATTTTTCTTACCCCTCTCTTTTTTGGACTTATGGAATTTTTTGACTTTTTTTGATTTTTTTTGATTTATTCATCAGTGGGTGTACAGGACAGCTGCCGGTGGATACGGTCCATTTGTGTGTGTATAGTTGAGCGAGAGAGTCGGATGTGTTTTAAACATCCCACTAATATGGTGGATACCTGGACTACATGATGATTGAACAAGATGCAATATATTTTCATCTATAGGAGACCCTGTTCACGCCTATGTGTTTTTTCCAGTATCCCATGGACAGATCTATACGATGTTGTGATAGTGGGACCTTATGGCTGCACAAGCGAATTGCTATCCGACGAGGCCAACCGACTAGATGTGGTGCTGACACGGTGTGTATACAGCTATACCTCTGATATGCTATTAGGGGAGATCCCTTGAACCGTGACGATTAATGAAGACCCGGAAGGGATTGATGTTCGGTTCGGGACCAATTCACGTCCTCTCCTGGTTTTATGGAGTAGTAGATGTGATATAGCAACACGATACCGTTTATATGGATGCCACCTATATGTACAGCAGTGGACGTCGGATAATACAACACAAGTAACCCGTACACGTTTGATCTGCAAGAACTGTGTGGATACTGGCGATGGATACCTGTATGCTTTAAAGGAATCTCCTATACACATTGGACTATGCTATATCCCACAGATGAACTGGACTGTTATGACTATTTTTGCCAGAAGCTCTTGAACGTATTGCATATTTTTTCATTTATTCATTCCTGGACTTTACCGTATTATTTGTCCACAATTTTTATTAATAAGGTTTTCTTTTGCTTTTTCTATTTTTCTTTTTGTGTGGTATTGCTCCCGCCTCCCCCTTTTTGCCGTGAGTTAGCGTCCTGGTTGCCAGGGCGGCGGTCATGTGACCGCCGCCGTGTCAGCTGTGCGCTAGATGATTGGTTGGACCCTGCGCTTGCGCACTGGTGTCGGGAAGACGCCGACGCGGTGGCGCGAACGCCTCGCACCGAGCCGAGAGGACACAATATCTGGTAATGGACTACGATATTTTTTATATATGTTAGGGGACACCTGTTCCACTGTTTTGGTGTAAGAGAGGGTTAATAAAGATGTAAGGGGTGGATACCTTTGAATTGTACATACTATCATGATTGGTTGTTTATGATATATATACTCTGATGTAAACCATGTCATGTCAGCTTGAAAAAGACCGCATAGGTCGAAACGTCGCTGAATTGTTTGTACCATGAGGTAATAAATAGCACTTTTTTTGCACTTTAATTCCGCCTTGAAGCTGTTACTTTTTCAATTTTTCATGGACTGTTGGTTCTTTTTTGGATTACGGAACCTGTAACTTTGCTTCATTTCACTATCAAGTATCTTTTATGTTGTGGAAGTCCTTTTTTGGACTAACAGGAGTGCTTTGGTCTTTTTGTACTATTTTTATATATATATCTATATATATATCTATATCTATATCTATAGAAATATCTGAACTAAACAAAAACGGCATTACTTCTCTGCACGGTGAAGGCTATAGAAAGAATACAGTATATATACTATCCGTGCAATGTATTCATTATTGGTATACTGTATACGTGCTGTATATTGCTGCTAGTATATATATATGTATGTATATATCTGTTTATGCAGTTGGCTACATAGATTTCTTAACTACTATTCGTTAATTTGAGGGGGGGGGGCACCATTTCAATTCTCGTCTCAGGCAGCAGAAAACCTAGAATCGGCCCTGAATAGAGGGTTATGGGGGGTAAATAGACCTTTGTATTAGAATCTGTATAACATACCACATTATGTTTCCATGTTATCATTGATGGTGTAATATTGAGCTGAGAATGTAAGGCATCAAACTCTCCGACAAGTGTCTGTATATCAATCACGTCTGATTCAGATTTTCTGGATCGCCAATTTATCAATTTCAGTGGTGTTACCCATTCTCCACTCTCAAGGAGACCTATGCGGTCTAGGAAATTAGTTTTTCTTATGTTCTCTGCCAACTTTCAAAGAAAACAATAATTATTATATCATACAAAGAACATGTAATGGAAATATTTAGTACAGGCATGACTGGGGTACTGTCAAGTTCCTTCTTGTTTTACCCATACCTTTTAATAAACACACCACTCTGGCTTGGATATAAATTGGCCACAGCAGTCACTTTATTAACATAAATATAACATGTCATTACATGATCCAACCCCAGAAATACAACCATGGGAAGTGGTCCTCAAAGCCCCAAAACCATGGCGGTCACTTTTCACTAACCACTTATACAGTTTCACCCGGAGCCGGTTCTCACAAGCTCAGAGGCACCTAACTTAACACCTGTATGCCCTCAGTACTTCTACCATACGGCAGAGTGGCCTAAAGGCCCTTAACCCAACCAAAAGTTAAATGCTTGATGGGCCATTAATTTTGGGGGTAGGTGGGTTGACAAGCAATCTCTCCAAGTATTTGGATCTGATCCTGCAGCCATATGTCCAGAATCTGGAGAGTTTTCTGATGAACTTTGATGACCTAATACCCATCCTAAGAGGGATAACATGAGAAGCAGGGATGTCTTTGCTCACTATGGATGTTTTGGCTCAGTAGGACAAACAAAGTTCCTGACTGAAGCATTAGAATTCATACTAAAAAAACAACTTTTTTTTTTGTTTGTTTGATGGTGTCACCTACCATCAGATCTGGGGCACAGCTATGTGGGTGGCATCGTTTTAGACCATCTGAAAAAACGGAAGACAAATGTCCCCTACAGCCAATATAAACACATTCGGAAGAACTGTGTGGAGGACATTACAGTCAAGAAACAAGTATACTGACAAAAAGGTTTACAGCAAAAGGTTACCCCAAAAAGCTACTGCATAATACATACCAAATAACATGTCTACTCACCCAAGACATCTGTCTAAGTATAGTAAATTCATCACCCGGTATAGTAAATTGTATTATATAAGCCTATATAGGACCTTTGGTTAACTGCAGGAGGGCACCAACCATCAAAAATCTGGTTGTCCCCAGTTATCTACATAGACACAAGGAAGGATGACAGCAAAACAAATCAGGGATCAGGCAGGGATAACAATATGTAATCTGCAGAGATGTCTTTGCTGTTATTCCATCAAAGCAGGGACTACCGAGATCCGAAGCAACACAACCGGGCAGTTTTACCATCAAGCAGAGACTACATTGCAAATCCTGTTGTGTGATGTTGGAATACCCCTGTGGACTCAAATACGTGGCGCCACTAGGCCCCTACACTGCCGATTAAATGGACACAGATTAAAGGGAACCAATCACCTAAAAACACCTGTTATGCTATGGGAATGTGCTGTAGCAGCACCCAGCACACTTCCCAAACATGCTTTTACCCCCCCCCCCCCCCGGAATGTTTAACCCAAAAACATACTTTACAAACTTGGCGCCCTGTATGTAAATTGCCCCCAAGTAGTCATCTGGGCGGTGAGCCTCTGGCAAGTAGTCGCTGTCCCCTGGGCGTTCCGGACTGCATAATTGTGGTGACATCACTGAGAGGCACGCCGTCCCTAACGTTGGCAAGCCTACATCCTTACTGCGCTGCTCATGTGCAGTACAGCGGGTCTTGTCTGCGCCGTACTGCGTAGGTGCAGAATAGCCTCAAACTCATTGCCGGATCTCCAGCAATGAGTTTGAGGCTATTCTGCACCTGTGCAGTACGGCGCGGAGTAGACCCTCTGTACTGCTCAAGTGCGGCGCAGCAAGAATGTAAACGCACTGACGTGAGGTGCGGCGCACCTCTCAGTGACGTCACCACAATAGTGCAGTCTAATCACACCCAGAGGGGCGTGACTACTGTTCCGGAACGCCCAGGGGACAGCGACTTTCCGGTGGCTCACCGCCCTGATGACTACTTGGGGGCAACTTACATACAGGGCGCCAATTTTATTAGGTTAGTTTTCTGGTTGTACATTCCAGGGAGGGGGTGTAAAAGCATGTTTGGGAAGTGTGTTGGGTGCTGCTACAGCACATTCCCATAGCATAACAGGCGTTTTTTTAGGTGATTGGTTCTCTTTAAATGTAAAAAAAGATTTAATCAAACATCGGGTCTCCAGCACTATTATGACTAATCCAACTTTATCGAAGATTTGCCCCATCCATCAGATCCCCCCCCCCCCCCCCCCTTGTTAGCAATCGGTTTGATCAGTTAATCAACTGTGAGATGTATTGGATCTACTGACTGCAAACATTACTGAACTTACAGAGCTGATAGTCTGAGTATGAGATAATTGATACATTTTACTAGGTTTATATTATTAATATTTATTAGTATGCACTTTTTATTATGATCATTTTTAGGCTTGGAAGCAGTTTTTGATATCATTATTGCTATTTATTTATCATTATTCTATATATTAAGGCCTGTTTTAGCACAGTTAACTAGCAATTAGAGATGAGCGAACCTGGAGCATGCTCGAGTCCATCCGAACCCGAACTTTCAGCATTTGATTAGCGGTGGCTGCTGAACTTGGATAAAGCCCTAAGGCTATGTGGAAATCATGGATATAGTCATTGGCTGTATCCATGTTTTCCAGACAACCTTGAAGCTTTATCCAAGTCCAGCAGCCCCAGCTAATCAAATGCCGAACGTTCGGGTTCGGATGGACTCGAACTGGAACCTCGCTCATCTCTACTAGCAATCTATATGGAAAGATGCACATGTTGATAAATAATGATGAGCAAGTACTAAAATGCTCGAGTGCTCGTTACTCGAGACGAATATTTCCCGATGCTCCGGTGCTCGTTTTGAGTAACGAACCCCATTAAAGTCAATGAAAAACTTGAGCATTTTTGCAGGGGATCCAAGCTCAGCAGAGGAAAGGTTGTTTGAAAACCTGCAAAGAAAGGGTCCGTGGAGCCTCAGTTATGAGTCTCAAAACACGGGAATAGTGAGATATCCCTCTCTCCAGAGAAGGAAGCCCGTTGCCAAGGGGTGCCTCCTAGTGGGGAGAGCACCCCACTAGGAGACACCCCTTGGCAATGGGCTTCCTTCTCTGGAGAGGGGGATATCTGGCTATTCCCGTGTTTTGAGACTCGTAACTGAGGCTCCACGGACCCCTTATTTGCATATTCAAATTTTGTAGGGGGCAATCAGTGGGAACTCATAAATGAGTACTCGATTGGATTTTTTCACTGTTCTCCCTGAGTTTAGTGATTGTTGTGTTTTGTTTGAAAACCTGTCCACCTCAGAAAATGATGGAAACACCACGGAAATGGAAAGGAAACAGCAGGGGCAGCATGCATGGATGTAAGTGGTGCCTTATAGTGTATGCCACCTCTTAAACAGGACAATGTGCATTGAAGTTCTATGCAGCTGTACAAATCACAGCAATACAATATACAACAGCAGCAGCAACAGCTACAAAATAATATAATAGTACTGAGCACTTCTTTGGGGTCTGTATGCAACACCTGCTGTCCCCTTTCTGCCAGCAGCCGATCACCTCAGTGTGCTACTAAAATCGTGGTAGCTGCACTGCAAGTCCCAGCCAGCAGTCTGGACTAATAAAAAAAAATGATTTGTATACAGTATCCCTACCTACTGGAACGCTAAATCCCTCCCTAACGCTCTCCCTGACAAGCAGCAGCTCTGTCCCTAATCTCTTACAGCATGCATGTGAGGCGAGCACCGCCGGCCCAGATTTTTATATGCCCAGGTTATCTGATCTGGCCAACCAATTGATTCTATCGACATTTATGGGTCCCACGTGATCGCAGGATGTACCAAAGAGTCTCCTGAATGTTTATTGGCTGAGAAATTGCACCCAAACTTACAGGAAACAGATGATGCCATTTTCTCGAGTATCGCGAGAAATGCTCATCACTGTTGATAATATGTGCAGTGTATTATATACTTATTATCCTCCTGTATGTGTGTGTATATATATCTCTCCATTCTGTGTAGGTATACATCTGTGTATTATATACTTATTATCCTCCTGTATGAGTGTGTATATATCTCCCCATTCTGTGTAGGTATACAGCTGTGTATTATATACTTATTATCCCCCTGTATGAGTGTGTATGTATATCTCCATTCTGTGTAGGTATACAGCAGTGTATTATATACACACTCATACAGGAGGAGGAAAATAAGTATATAATACACTGCTGTATATCTACACAGAATGGAGATATATATACACACTCATACAGGGGGATAATAAGTATATAATACACAGCTGTACACCTACACAGAATTGAGAGATATATACACTCATACAGGTGGATAATAAGTATATAATACACAGCTGTATACCACAGATGAGGCAGCCTGAAGGCAGTCCTGCCCTCTGTCAGTGTAGGGATGCCAGTAGGATATTTACCTGATCAGCAGAGGTATTTCTTATTACTGTACTGTCTCCTGGCTGTTGTTTAGCTATGATTTGTGCAAAATTGTGGTGTTTTTACCAAGATTTTGCTCAAACCAGGGCTAAACAGCAGCCAGGAGACAGTACAGTTACTGTCTCCTGGCTGTTATTGTAGAAGTTGAAGCACCTTGACCAGGGCCGGCTCCAAGTTTTGGTGGGCCCTTGGGCGACAGAGCCTCAGCGGGCCCCTTTGTATAGTAAATCATGTGGCATCACTTTTAGAGGGTCTCTATCTCTGCATTCTGTGTAGGTATACAGCAGTGTATTATATACTTATTATCGTCCCCTGTATGAGTGTGTATATACCCCCCCCCCATTCTGTGTAGGTATACAGCATACCTCCCAACTTTTGCAAAGAGCAAAGAGGGACATGTGCGCCGCGGTCCCCATAGCCACGCCCCCATAGCGACCCTCCATAGCCACACCCACATAGCGACCCTCCATAGCCACGCCCCCATAGCAACCCTCCATAGCCACGCCCCCATAGCAACCCTCCATAGCCACTCCCCTACAGTCACCACATGCTGCTGACTGAATAGTGCCTTATATCCTTAATCCTTAATAATCCTTAATCCCCCCCAAAATGCCCTATATAGTATCCAATCCCCCATTATAGTGCCCCACATAGTATCCAATGCCCCCATATATGCCCCACATAGTATCCAATGCCCCCATATATGCCCCACATAGTGTCCAATCCCCCACATAGTGCCCCACATAGTGTCCAATCCCCCACATAGAATCCAATCCCCCATATAGTGCCCCACATAGTATCCAATGCCCCCATATAGTGCCCCACATAGTAGCCAATGCCCCCATATAGAGCCCCACATAGTAGCCTATGCCCCCATATAGTGCCCCACATAGTAGCCAATGCCCCCATATAGTGCCCCACATAGTAGCCAATCCCCCCATATAGTTCCCCACATAGTAGCCAATCCCCCCATATAGTGCCCACACAGTAGCCAATCTCCACATAGTGCCCCACATAGTAACCAATCCCCACATAGTGCCCCACATAGTAGCCAATCCCCACATAGTGCCCCACATGGTAGCTAATGCCCCCATATAGTGCCCCACATATTATCCAATCCCCCATATAGTGCCCCACATAGTAGCCAATGCCCCCATATAGTGCCCCACATAGTAGCCAATCCCCCATATATGCCCACATAGTAGCCAATCCCCCCATATAGTGCCCCACATAGTAGCCAATCCCCATATAGTGCCCCACATAG
The DNA here is from genome assembly GCF_027789765.1 of Dendropsophus ebraccatus. NCBI lineage: Eukaryota > Metazoa > Chordata > Amphibia > Anura > Hylidae > Dendropsophus > Dendropsophus ebraccatus. Next base: position 20,857,704 of record NC_091460.1, on the reverse strand, counting down.
TAGCCAATCCCCATATAGTGCCCCACATAGTAGCCAATCCCTCCATATAGTGCCCCACATAGTAGCCAATTCCCCATAGAGTGCCCCACATAGTAGCCAATGCCCCCAAATATGCCCCACATAGTAGCCAATCCCGCATATATGCCCCACATAGTATCCAATCCCCCATATATGCCCCATAGTAGCCAATCCCCCATATAGTGCCGCACATAGTAGCCAATCCCCCATATAGTGCCCCACATAGTAGCCAATCCCCCATATAGTGCCCCACATATTATCCAATCCCCCCACATAGTAGCCAATCCCCCATATAGTGTGGCCCCAGCGAAAAAAACAATGAACCAGTAACTCACCTGTCCTCCGGTCCCAGCAGCTCCTCTCCCAGCAGAGCGCGCACTCCCGTCATCCTCCGGGGCAGGCAGCGGGGTACAGAGTCACTGACTGTACCGGAAGTGATTCATGACAGAGGCTGCAGGTCACTTCCCGCACAGTCAGTGACTCTGTACCCCGCTGCCCGCCCCGGAGGATGACGGGAGTGCGCGCTCTGCCGGGAGAGGAGCTGCTGGGACCGGCGGACAGGTGAGTTACTGGTTTATTGTTTTTTTCGCTGGGGCCACATATATTGCGGGACACGGGGGGCCGTTCCGGGACCGCGGGACAGCACCCCGAAAACGGGACTGTCCCGCGAAATCCGGGACGGTTGGGAGGTATGATACAGCAGTGTATTATATACTTATTATCCTCCTGTATGAGTGTGTATATACCCCCCCCCCCATTCTGTGTAGGTATACAGCAGTGTATTATATACTTATTATCCTACCCTGTATGAGTTTGTATATATCTCTCCATTCTGTGTAGGTATACAGCTGTGTATTATATACTTATTATCCTACCCTGTATGAGTTTGTATATATCTCTCCATTCTGTGTAGGTATACAGCTGTGTATTATATACTTATTATCCCCCTGTATGAGTGTGTATATACTGTATATCTCCATTCTGTGTAGGTATACAGCAGTGTATTATATACTTATTATCCTCCTGTGTGTGTGTATATGTATCTCTCCATTCTGTGTAGGTATACAGCAGTGTATTATATACTTATTATCCTCCTGTATGTGTGTGTATATATATATCTCCATTCTGTGTAGGTATACAGCTGTGTATTGTATACTTATTATCCCCCTGTATGTGTGTGTGTGTGTGTATATATCTCTCCATTCTGTGTAGGTATACAGCAGTGTATTATATACTTATTATCCTCCTGTATGTGTGTGTATATATATCCCTCCATTCTGTGTAGGTATACATCTGTGTATTATATACTTATTATCCTCCTGTATGAGTGTGTATATATCTCCCCATTCTGTGTAGGTATACAGCTGTGTATTATATACTTATTATCCCCCTGTATGAGTGTGTATGTATATCTCCATTCTGTGTAGGTATACAGCAGTGTATTATATACACACTCATACAGGAGAAGGAAAATAAGTATATAATACACTGCTGTATACCTACACAGAATGGAGATTTATATACACACTCATACAGGTGGATAATAAGTATATAATACACAGCTGTATACCTACACAGAATTGAGAGATATATACACACTCATACAGGAGGATAATAAGTATATAATACACAGCTGTATACCTACACAGAATTGAGAGATATATACACTCATACAGGTGGATAATAAGTATATAATACACTGCTGTATACCTACACAGAATGCAGAGATATATACACACTCATACAGGAGGATAATAAGTATATAATACACTGCTGTATACCTAGACAGAATGGAGAGATATATACACTCATACAGGTGGATAATAAGTATATAATACACTGCTGTATACTTACACAGAATGCAGAGATATATACACACTCATACAGGAGGATAATAAGTATATAATACACTGCTGTATACCTACACAGAATGGAGAGATATATACACACTCATACAGGAGGATAATAAGTATATAACACACTGCTGTATACCTAGACAGAATGGAGAGATATATACACACTCATACAGGAGGGGGATAATAAGTACATGTCTCTCCATTCTGTGTAGGTATACAGCAGTGTATTATATACTTATTACCCCCCTGTATGACTGTGTGTGTGTGTGTGTGTGTGTGCGTGTGTATGTATGTATGTATATATATATATATATATATATATATATATATATATATATATATCCATTCTGTGTAGGTGATCAGAAGTGTATTATATACTTATTATAATACACTGCTGATCACCTACACTAAATGGAGAGAAAAAAATAGCAATACAACAGTGGATTTATTGCATATTGTGACTCCCCCATGGAAAGTAAGGGCCCTTTTACACGGAAAGATTATCTGACAGATTATCTGCCAAAGATTTGAAGCCAAAACCAGGAATGGATTTGAAAAGAGGAGAAATCTCAGGCTTTCCTTTATTACCTGATCTCTGTTTATAGTCCATCCCTGGCTTTGGCTTCAAATCTTTGGCAGATAATCTGTCAGATAATCTTTCTGTGTAAAAGGGCCCTAAAGGGGATAATCTGCAATAAATCCACTGCAGCAGATATGCCACAGGTGACCCAAACTTCCTACTCCCAGCACACATAGACAGATATTCATACACAACACCTGCATAGACTTACACACACAACACTGGCATACAGACTTACACACACACACACACACAACACTGGCATACAGACTTACACACACACACACACACACACAACACCTGCATACTGACTTGCACACATATGCATGTATACTCAGTCACACATACACTCACCTCTGTATCTGTCAGTCCTGTCACATTTTTTCCCTCTGCCGGGGCCGCTGTGGAGGGGTCAGGAGACCCAGGAATACAGGAGGGGGCAGGGAAGCACAGGCCGCACTGTGGGGAGGCTTCTGGGCCCTGACCTGCTGTTTGGCCTCTACAGGCTGCCGTGCAGTGAGCCCCGCCCCCCTCTCCTCTGGTCCGATGCTGAGAGACTGATGCCTTGAGGAGCCACAAAATGACTTAAGTGGCTCACCAGCGCCCCCCTCATCCCTGCGCCCGGCTCATCCCCCCACAGCCTCAGGTAATGATGTGTGCGCTCACCACCTGCACACAGTGCGATGTGTGTCAGTGTGTGAGCGCAGTGAGAGGGGAGGGAGAGGGGAAGAAATGGTGTGGGCAAGTGCAGGGGGTCCCCTGTCTCAAAACGCGTAGCATATCAATAAAGTGTGATTTGACTCCTGGTGCAGGCTGCAGACCAATCTTATGGAGAAGCCTATGCCAGGAAGACATTACTGTTCATTCCAGATCACTTTCAGATTGCAGGCATAACATGGCCTAACACAGCCAGCAGTCTAGAAGTGAAAGCTGATTGCTAGAGGCAGTTGTCTTTTTCTAGCCACTAGCAATGTAAAATAAAAATTAAATGAGTATGTTACACTCACCTTGTATTTATATTCATGTATATTTGCATTGTTACGTTTTCCATTTTCATTAAAAATTAAGTCCATATTATGCAGACTGTGTGCCATCATATAGACTGCAATGTATACTTGGGAAGGAACTGTGTCTGATGGATAATAGAAATGTTTGGTAAACAGTTTCTCTCCTGAACATCTATGGAAAGGAAATGGATAAATCTTTGAAAAAAGGAAGTTTTTTGTTTTATTTTTTGAAAAGCATTGAAATGATATCATCCAAAGCTCTTCTAGTAACGGATCAGAAGGTCGATTAGATAATTGTACTTTAGAAACATATTCTATAATTCCTGGAATATCGTACATGGAGACTGTAAACACTAAACTGCAGTTAGCAGGAAAACCCTCATTGACACGTATAAGCTCATTTGGAAAGGACCAGGATTTCAGGAGTATAAGAGTCTTGTTGTTTAGAAAAGGAGCTGCATGTATTAGAAACTTGATAGGAGTCATACTGTATGAGCCACCGATAATAATAACATCAGTAGAACAACTCTGCAGGTCCAAAGGGATAGTTTTTGTATTTTGCATTATAGGTACCACAACCTTGAACTCCACACAGATCTGATGAGCTGTGAATAATTTGCTTAGTTCTTGTAGCTCCCTTCGTCCACTGTCATCATCTGATGTGATGACCCCGACCCAGCTCCACTGGAAGCTTTCCAATAACTTCACCAATGCCTTATAATATATTGTGTCACCCGGAGCTGTTTGAAAGAAGTTTGGGTAGAGAGTTTTTTCTCTTAGGAGAGGATCTGTGGCTCCATAACTGATCTAGGAGAGAGAGAGGGGATGTAAAAATAATAAACAAAATTACACAGACTTACTGTATAGGTCTAAAAAAAATTATTCTCTGCAGTAAGAGCTCGCTCAGCCAATCACTGACAGAAGCGGGACAGCGACTCAGCTACTGATTGGCTTATCCTGGTCCTCCAAGCATCTGTAGATTGATTTCAGATGGGCTTGACATGTTGCAAACCTTTGGGAGCTTGTCAAGTTGCTTTCCAAGAGAAATGTTTGGGTAGACGCTAATATCAACACATTTATTATTTGATGTTTTTCTTGTTTAATGTTTATGAGTAAAATCAGTTTATATGCACTTGTCTTTAAGAGAAGCAGCTCACAGGAGAATGTATCGTAAAAGAGGCTCGTCGGCGAGAGAGCTGTTGGCGAGCCTATTACTCCCCTCAGACTCTCAGCCCCTCTAATCTAAGGATCTCCTACAGGAATTGCCTTACAGTCAAGACATTAAAGAGGGCCTTAAGACTTCCAGAGTGGACAGGCTATAAAGGAGTCAGGAGAGCCAGGCAATTGCAGCTTCGGGCCAAAGTCTGGAATCCTCCCATATGGCTACGGACTTGGAGAGATTGGGAGAGGAGACTTTTATCCCAGACAACGATGACAATGATGTCGCAAACCCAACATGGAATCTTGGTCCAGAGATAACCTTTTCAGCATCATTGTTACACACTGTATTTGTGCCACCGGCCCAGCATCAGCCCCATCTGCAGCTCGTGGGTCCAGAGCAAAAAGAGGGAGGCGGATAATGTCAGAAAGTCCAGGTCGGCAAGGCCCAGGCACTGAATGACTATCCAAAGGCAGCGGCAGCTCTCCAGAACAGGCTGCCAGTGCGCCTGCTCCCAAGAAATGCCTTCTCACATCACATCACCATCAGCTGATCTTCAATGTGCCAGCGTGGTGGAACTTGTCCCTCCATATGTTGGATCGGCTTTACCAACAGAGATCAGCAGTATCTGACTTCCTTGTCACGCATTCTGGCAGCTTCACGCAGAACTACAATTTCCAGGTCAGCAGATGATGGGTCTGCCAATTGCTGGTACCATTCGAGAAAGCCACTCTGTTGGTCATCCATGGTATGGTGTGAATGACATCATCCCCCTGCTTCACATTATGAATGCCGCACTAAATAACATCATCGCAGAGGGGACTTGGGGAGACCCCCTATGATGTCCATCAGAGCCCGGAGGTGGACCAATTGGTGCTGGAGGAGGAAGAGGTATAAGGGCAGGTGTTCCAAACTCCACCATTTACCATCTCTGGCTTGGAAACACCAAAGGAAATGTAGGAATCCGTTTGAGAAGAGGCTGACCTAGCATTACACTGAGGACACGGGTGTGGAACAGCAGTCGATCAAGCTCATTCATATGGCCACGTGCCTCTTGGAATGCTTGAAGGACATGTGTAGGATGCACAAGTTCTGGCTGGCCACTCTGGTTGAGCCTCGATTCCGGCGGAAAATGGCAGATTTTTTTGCACCGTCAGACAGGGTCGTAAAAGTTAATCAGTCAATCCTCTACTGCTGAGAGATGAGCGAACCTGCCGAGGTTCGGGTTCGTATGAACCTGAACTCTCGGCTTCTTATTCCCGCTGTCTGCCCGCTTCGTGGAGAGGGTGGATACAGCCGGAGGAACGCCTGGAAAACTGGGATACAGCCTATGGCTATGGCTGTGTCCCAGTTTTCTAGGTGATCCTCAGGCTGTATCCAGTCTCTTCAAGGAGTGAGCAGACAGCGGCAGTTAAAAGCCGAGAGTTCAGGTTCATATGAACCCGAACCTCGTCAGGTTCGCTCATCTCTACTGCTAAGCCATTTGGTTGAGGTCTATCAAGAACAACATCATCCTGTATGCCCAACAAGTCAGGAGGACCTTACTCAGTCTACAACATCAACTAGTAGCACAAGCGGGAGGGCCAGCAGTAGCCACGGTAGTTGTTTCAGCCTCCAAACAATGCTGAGCAACTTCCTGAAGCCACCAGAGGAAGAAACCCGGCAGCCCCACATTGAAGATACCATCAGGCAGCAGCTGAAATTTCAAGTAAAATCCTACTTGGAATCCCCCTTACTCCTTTATATCTGTGAGTTCGCTGCTACCCTATTGTCATGCACAACTAGCAGTGTTGCATTGGATATTTTGAAAAAACACAAAATTTTTAAATTAGTTCCTGTGCCCAAATATTGACAACACAGGCATTTATTATCCACCCTAGCTTAATGTTTTGCCAAAAGACTATATGAAAACCCATGCCCCAAAAACAGTATTATCCAGATACACATCCCCACGACTATGTTTCACAAAGAGGGCATTTCTCTTATTAACCATAGCCGTGGGGTTTCAACCTTGGCACATGTGCCAAGGAATCTTACAAATCGGGTCCCATTTTCCCATTTTGGACAATAACTATTCTTGGGGTTTTTAAGATATCAAGAGCACACATAGAGCTCACACAATGGTTCCTGATAAGGTTATTGTTGTGTGACCTTTTAATGGCTCTTATGGTTTCTTGAGTGGTTTAGAGCTAGAGGAAGCATTCTTGATTGGGTATACTGTGTATCACAAAGGCTAATATACTAATATGATACAAGAAACTTCAATAGCTACTACCAGCAACTATCTGTTACTGAAAGGCAGCTTACCTTGCCTTGTTTAGAGTCTATTCATCTGTCAATAGTGGCTTTTCGGTTTCTGCTGCCTAAAACCTTCAGCAGATGCGCACCTGTTTATCAGCCACTGTCACTACTATGGGGGGAGGGGGCGTGGAAAATGCAAAGTTCAGTTCGGAATTACCTAGTTGCACTCTGAAACTGCATATTTCCAAAAGTCTCCATAGTACTGACTGGCATAAAGATCTATTGATGGTTTTTCGCAGCTGCCCTAGAGCAACATGTAAGTGCTCCATTAGGCTATGTTCACATAACGTAAGGGACCCGTGGTCCTGTGCCTAGGGCAGCACCTTGCAGGGGGCAGCACCAGGGATTAGTGGGAAGAAAGCAACTTTTTTTGTTTTTATTTTTTTTGTCTTCCACTTCCTGTTCAGACTTGCCAGTGAATCTGGTGTCTTTTCAAAAGGGGGGTGGGGGTTTGGGTTATGGTGGTTTTGGTCAGGTCTGGTGTGGCGGTGTCAAATATGAAGCCTAGAGCTATCACCTACCAATCTACCAATCCCGAATTTGTTGATGTTTTAAGCAGTTAAAAACGCGATTCAGACAATAATTCTACATGGATATGGCCGAAACCACGCTCCCATTTCTTCGTGATGCTAACTGGTGCGTGAAGATGGGGCGTCTTCAGGTTTAGTGCCTAGGGCAGCAGCAGCTGTTAATACGGCCCTGTTCACTCTGTGAACTAACAGGGTTTCCCAGGGCTGCAATTCATTGATTTGCGGCCGCAGAAAACTGACATGTGAACGATGTGTACTGTATACGCTCCGGCTGGGATCCCATTGAAAATAAGGCATTGTTCCACCCCGCAAAAAGAATATCAGTTGTTGCCGATGGCAACAACGGCCATACTTTTAGGTAGTGTGATTAAAGCCTTAGAGTGAGGTTTTTTGGGAGTCAACAAACCGAGGATGGGACGGTCACTCCCATACACCATCAGGGGTTTCCGCCTTCTCTGTTCATTTAAGCTTGAGATGGCTTTAACACCACAAGAGATGAATGCATGAGTTGCATCTTGTGCTTTTTTATGGCAATAAACCCTTAAGGACCGGGCCAATTTCCATTTTTGTGCTTTTGTTTTTTCCTCCTTGTGCTTAAAATGCCATAGTGTTCGCACCTTTTCACCTAGATACCCACATGAGCCCTTATTTTTTGTGCCATTAATTGTATTTTGCAATGACAGGCTTAATTTGTGCTTAAAGTATGCTGCGAATGTAGAAAAAAAAATTAAATGTGTGGAGAAATTGGAAAAAAAAATATTTTTTTATTTGGGGAGGTTTGTATTCACGCTGTTCACCCTAGGGTAAAACTGATTTGTTACACATGTTCCTCAAGTCATTATGATTACAACAATATGTAACTTGTTTAACCTTTATTTTATTTGATGGCTTTTAAAAAAATTAAAACCTTTTTAAAAAAAAAATGTTCATTAAAATAGTTTTATGACCATGCTTGTAGTGCTTTTATCCTTTGGTCTATTTGGCCGTGTAAGGTGTCATTTTTTGCTCCATGATCTGTATTTTCTATTGATACCTTGATTGCGCATATGTGACTTTTTGATCACTTTTTATTACAGTTTTCTCGATTTAATGCAACCAGAAATGCACAATTTTGCACTTTGTAATTTTTTTTGCGCTTATGCCATTTACCGTGCGAGATCAGGAATTAAATAAATTAATAGTTTGGGTGATTGCGCACGCGGCTATACCAAATATGTTTATTTGTTTATTTTTATTTAAAAAATGGGGAAAGAGGGTGATTCAGACTTTTATTAGGGGAGAGGATTATTTTTAGTAATAAAAAAACTGTTTTTTTTACACACATAGTACTACTGCTCTGATCTCTCATTGAGATTGATGCAGTATAGATATATGCTCCATGAGATCGGTGTTCTATTGCTCTCGGCTGCTGCAGCTGAGAGCAATAAATTGGCGAGACAGGATCAGCACCATTACGGCGCATACGCCCATGCAGATGTGGGATGGCTCCTCTGCGATCACGCCGTAGGGTAGTAATACCCCCACTAGACCACCAGGGATGGGGAAAAACACCCTTTAAATGGGGTAGTCAACTTTTACAACTGAATTTAAAAGGCTAATTAGCGGGCATGGTGATCGGAGTCCACTAATTGCCGTGGTCCCAGGCTGCAGATACAGTGGGGGGAAAAAGTATTTAGTCAGTCACCAATAGTGCATGTTCTCCCACTTAAAAAGATGAGAGGCGTCTGTAATTACCTCATAGGTAGACCTCAACTATGAGAGACAAAATGAGAAAACAAATCCAGAAAATCACATTGTCTGTTTTTGTAAGAATTTATTTGCAAATTATGGTGGAAAATAAGTATTTGGTCAGTAACAAAATTTCATCTCAATACTTTGTTATATATCCTTTGTTGGCTAAGACAGAGGTCAACTGTTTTCTGTAAGTTTTCACAAGGTTGGCACACACTGTTGTTGGTATGTTGTTCCTCCATGCAGATCTCCTCTAGAGCAGTGATGTTTTGGGGCTGTCACTTGGCAACACAGACTTTCAACTCCCTCCAAAGGTTTTCTATAGGGTTAAGATCTGGAGACTGGCTAGGCCACTCCAGGACCTTGAAATGCTTCTTACGAAACCACTCCTTCGTTGCCCTGGCTGTGTGCTTTGGATCATTGTCATGTTGAAAGACCCAGTCACGTTTCATCTTCAATGCCCTTGCTGATGGAAGGAGGTTTGCACTCAAAATCTCACGATACATGGCCCCATTCTTTCTTTCATGTACTCGGATCAGTCGTCCTGGCCTCTCTGCAGAGAAACAGCCCCAAAGCATGATGTTTCCACCCCCATGCTTTACAGTAGGTATGGTGTTTGATGGATGCAACTCAGTATTATTTTTCCTCCAAACACGACAAGTTGTGTTTCTACCAAACAGTTCCACTTTGGTTTAATCAGACCATAGGACATTCTCCCAATACTCTTCTGGATCATTCAAATGCTCTCTAGCAAACTTCAGACGGGCCGGACATGTACTGGCTTAAGCAGTGGGACACGTCTGGCACTGCAGGATCTGAGTCCTTGGCGGCGTAGTGTGTTACTGATGGTAGGCTTTGTTACATTGGTCCCAGCTCTCTGCAGTTCATTCACTAGGTCCCCCGTGTGGTTCTGGGATTTTTACTCACGGTTCTTGTGATCATTTTGACCCCACGGGGTGAGATTTTGCATGGAGCCCCAGATCGAGGGAGATTATCAGTGGTCTTGTATGTCTTCCATTTTCTAATTATTGCTCCCACAGTTGATTTCTTCACTCCAAGCTGGTTGCCGATTGCAGATTCAGTCTTCCCAGCCTGGTGCAGGGCTACATTTTTGTTTCTGGTGTCCTTTGACAGCTCGTTGGTCTTCACCATAGTGGAGTTTGGAGTCTGACTGTTTGAGGGTGTGCACAGGTGTCTTTTTATACTGATAACAAGTTTAAACTGGTGCCATTACTGCAGGTAATGAGTGGAGGAAAGAGGAGACTCTTAAAGAAGAAGTTACAGGTCTGTGAGAGCCACAAATCTTGATTGTTTGTAGGTGACCAAATACTTATTTTCCACCATAATTTGCAAATAAATTCCTACAAAATCAGACCATGTGATTTTCGTGATTTGTTTTCTTATTTTGTCTCTCTTAGTTGAGGTTAACCTATGATGTAAATGAAAGACGCCTCTCATCTTTTTAAGTGGGAGAACTTGCACTATTGGTGACTGACTAAATACTTTTTTCCCCACTATAGCACCTGGAATTGCGGCGGTTCATAGTGGGGGCCGTCGAGCAGCTCCCCTTTGAATGCCCTTAACGACGCCAGGGCACGCTTGGTCATTAAGGAGTTAACCTGGTGTTGATTAATTATGCAGGTCTTGGAAAAATCCAGAGGACCACATTCAGTAAGGTTTTGGAAGACATCATTACTTCCATATGTATATTTTTTTAAGAAAGTACAGTACAATGGAAAAATCTTCTCCATCTTAAGATTGTCAGAAAAAAGCAGGTGTCTGTTCTAGAGCCTTCTAGAGCTAAGACTTTGCCCCTGATGTTGGCCCTGCAACCCCAATGTCACAGAACCAAAACCCAAGGGCCCCCCCCCAAACCCAGAATGTCTAATGCTGTCCTGTGAGAAAGATTAATTTTACGCCACCGATCCACCAATGTCCAATGATGCCCATGGAGAACATTTATAAATTCCTTTATTTTTATTCCCATCTTTTTCCATAAAAAAAAAAAAAAAAGATACAAAACATCACAATAACAGTATCATTATGCAAGCATCACGTAAGAAGAAAATATTAGAGCCAGTTCATTTCCAGCGATACAATGCCACTTTTTCGGCCGTATACAATCACTAAATACCCATTGAACCCATAAAAAGCCGACTCTAAGTGTCTTGGACTCCTTCTGGAATCCAACACCTTTATATAGCCCCCAACCCGACCTCACCCCTGGGCCAGCAATGAGCGAGAGGAAACCTGACTCCAATATTAATGAAACATTAACTTATTTACAAAAAAAAAAAAACCCTCCTACCAGAGCTACCAAATATTCAAGAATCTGCCCAAACTATTCTTCCTCTTTGAGAACTATACTCTTTCATACTGGCACGTCTGCCCAACCGAGTGCACCCATTCAGTAATCGTCGGTGTCTTGGGGGAGAGCCAATTTTTAAGGATAACTAAGAGTGCATGAAACAAACATCTACTAATTAGAGCAACACTATGTCCCAAATTGGTAGGATCCCCTAAAACCGCCACCTCCCCGAAATGTGAAATATCCTTCTGAGTTTTCTGACACATAGCTGCTAGTGATGAGCGAGTACTAAAATGCTTGGGTGCTCGTTACTCGAATATTTCCCGATACTCAAGTGCTCGTTTCGAGTTACGAACCCCATTGAAGTCAAAGGGAAACTCAAGCATTTTTGCAGGGGGCCCAAGTTCGGTAGAAGGAAGGTCGTGTGAAAACCTGTCAACCTCAGAAAATGATGGAAACACCACGGAAATGGACAGGAAAGAGCAGGGGCAGCATGTATGCATGCCTCTGAGGCTGCCTAATGGCACCATTATGTCAAATTCTGGGCAAAAGCCTGGTTAAAACAGAGGTAGGCATATGGACCACCCAAAAACTCAGCCTGACACAGCATGGCAGTGAGAACACAGTGAACCATTAAAACAAATGTAGCATATGAACCACCCAAAAACTTAGCCTGACACAGCATGGCAGTATATATATATATATATATATATATTACTAAATATAAAATTTTATTTTATATTTATAGTATATAAATATACTATAAATCTATATCATAAAA